>NC_071506.1:206945597-207248627 GCF_027887155.1 Malaclemys terrapin pileata | reverse complement strand
TCTACAAACATAACACTGCCTAGTATGGTACTGGGAGCTTAGTTTCACTACTGACTCAGAGGGAAAAGTGCCACCTATTGAATCACCAACAATAATTAACTACAGCTTCCTGGATCTCCCATCTAGGTATGGACCAATGGCTCCCACATTTCTTGTGAGATCTGTAGAGAGCATAGCCCAAGATGACATAACTAAAAACACTTTTAAAAAGTCCCCTCTTCCCTTCACGCTTATTGCTTCAAAAGAGCAAGAAATGTTTCCCCATTACCACAGCAACAGCCTGCAACTTGAAATCATTTCCTCACTACAAAGAATTAAATCACTATCATTTAAAGTGCAGTGGAAATCTACACAGGGAAAAAAATAGTACTCCAAAACAGAGAAGGCTTTAGAGTGTTAGGGGAAATGTTACATTTCAACCCTCAGTGAACAAATGTGACCCTTTCCTAATAAGGAATCTGAGGAATTTCCCTGGTTTCCTCAAGGACATCTGAGCCCTCTTTCATAGAAACAGCAGCTGCCAGCAAGGCAAACTGAAACCGAGTACCTCAGCATAACATGTTCCCCTTTCTCTTAAAAAAAAAAAAAAAAAAAAGGATAAGCAAGTGAGTGTGCATGTTCATAGGAAAAAACCACATATGTGCACACACCCTTTCCAAATGTAATCTGACAAACTCAATCACGTATTTGTAACTGGAAAATAACCCTAATAACTACAACATATACAAGCAAACTACATAACCCTCACTAGTCTTTCACACTACCACTAGTTCTTAGAAAACACAGCAACGTGGATAAGACACGACGAGGTGGCACTCCCAGTGTGGTGGTGTGGCAAATAGGGCTAAGGTGATCCTTGGCTGCATAACCAGGGGAGCAGGGAGGTGATTTTCTCTCTGTAGACGGCATTGGGGAGACCGCTACCAAAATGCTGCATACAGTTCTGGTGTCCACGTTTTAAAAAGGAGAGTGAAAAACTGGAGATGGTGCAAAAAAGAGCCACAAAAATGATTTACAGCTGGAGAAAATGTCTTCCCTGGAGAGCCTTAAAGAGCTCAATCTATTTAGCGTATTGTAACCCTTCTGCCCATCTAAGTTGGCAGCAACAAGGGCCGGGTTCTGTATCTAGGGGTTCCGCTTCAATAACACAGTGCAAAACCGGCTCGAGCCCCCACCCAGTGACCTGGGACAATTACATACCACCCCCTGGGTGCCTCTAAGAGGCAATACTTCCCCTCTCGCAAGCACGGAGTCTGAGTGTAACAGAAAATGTTTAATAACATGAGGTAAACGACATCAGCATTAAATTGGAAAAACACCACAACTAGAGTTCATAGACCAAACCATGAGCGAAGACCCACCCCAGCAAATTGGGCCGTGTCCTCTCCCGTTGGTTCTTGGAACCAGCGACCCAAGAATCACCAAACTCCCAAAAGTCCGACAACCCCCCAAAGTCTCTGTCCCTGATCAGTGCAGCCCCAGAGTTCAAAAGGGGGGGTGTGTGAGCAGGGTGTTAAGGGGCACCTTACGTGATCCGAGGCCAACCGGCTGCTTCTCCGTGGGGTTCCACCCAGCCTTCACCACGAACTGCTCCACTCCACCCGCAGTCCCACTCCTGCCGTCCCACGAACTGCTCTGGCAGCTGCTCCGCTCCGCTCCGCTCACCGACCTGTGAGCCGTGCCACACCGCGCTGCTCCGCTCCGCTCCGCTCACCGACCTGTGAGCCGTGCCGCTCCGCGCCGCTCCGCTCACCGACCTGTGAGCCGTGCCGCACCGCGCTGCTCCGCTCCGCTCACCGACCTGTGAGCCGCTCCGCTCCGCTCCAGCCGTCCCTTGGGCCGCTCCCACAAGGCTCTGTTCTGTTAGCTGCTCCTCCAGCCGCTCCACTCACCGACCTGTGAGTCGCTCAGCGCCACTCCAACCGTCCCACAAGGCTCCACTCTGCTAGCTGCTCTGCCAGCCGCTTAGCATTATAGCTTCAGGCTCCCCCACTAGTTAACACCGCCTCAGTGATCTCAGCTCTTTTGTGATTTCAGCTCATAGTAGGGGAGCCCCAGTGCTAGTGCACCACTGGCCCAAAGTGAATTCAGTTCAGCAGTCTGTAACTAGACTTCTAATGGAATCAAAAGTTAGCTCTGATATTCAACAATGGAGAGAGGAGGTAGTGCAATTGGTGTTTCAACCCCTCAGAGAGGGCCCATACCATCAGGTACAAATACCTGTCCCCATCCTCTCTCAATTCACTGGGTTTTGTAACCCATGCCCCTTGACAAGCACATGCTACTTAGGTAATGGTGAATGACTCACTCAGTCCTTCTGTCATACACAGTTCCACTGGCCTTGATTCACAGAATCAGGGTAACAAAACTTTATTCTTCCTGCCCCAATAACAGAGAAACTGGGGATCCCACACCAGCCAAAGTAACCACTTTGAGTTGCTGTTGTTTCATGCCAGGCGAGTGGGTGTGCCTATGCAAACAAGATCAGCCCCTGGAGTTCTTTTCCACACTCGCCATAATTCACCACCAGATGTCAGGGTAGATCTCATCCTGACTCTGCTTACATATCAAAAAGACCGAGAGGTGACAAATTACAGTGTGTGAGTAACTTAAAGGGGAGAAAATACTGAGTACTACTGGGAGGCCCCCTGCGGCTCGGGCGGTGGTGGCTGGGGCAGGTGGTGGGGATCCCCTGGCTGCTACTAAAGGGCTCTTTAATCTAGCGGAAAGAGGCATAACAAGAACCAATGGCTAGAAGCTGAAGCCAGTCAAGTTCAAATTAGGCACACGTATTTAACACCGAGGATGATTAATTACTGGATCACACTATCAAGGAAAGTGGTGGATTCTTCATCTCTTGATGTCTTGATATCAAGACTGGACGTCTCTCTGGAAGTTATGGTTTAGCCAGGGAAGTTATTGAGCTCAATACAGGGGTAACTAGTTGAATTTTAATGACCTGTGATATGCAGGACAGACTAGATGATGGTCCTTTCTGGTCTTAAACGTTAAGAATTAAACTCTCTGGATGGATACAAGGGCTCATTTTTAGCTTTGACATCAGTACAGCTTTAAGTGCTGCAGGCACAGTTTTGCACCTGCAAATAACTGCGTTACACAGAATTGCAGGTGCGAATAACAGCTAGACATCTAGCTGTGAAGGAGCTCTTCCAAAATGCCTGAGGAATTTAGGAGCACAATTCCAATCGATTTAGATGCTTTTGCAAATCCCCCTTTATTTGGTTTGTGCACACAAACAGGTCTAATTGCTTGTGTCTGTACCCACAATTCACTACAGCTGCAAGGATTTTTGGTAATTAGCTATGGCCACAATTGTTTGGGCCTGCGAAAAACACCCCACCGAACCAGGCCATCACAGAAAATCAGTCCCCCAAAGTCAATGCTTGTAATAAATAAAAGCCACAAGAATACTTTACACTTACATATCAGCCTTGCACCAAGGGCCATATGCCGCAAGTGCTCTGACATACCCAGGCACTATGTTTTAGTGGGGAAATAATGAACTACTTTAAATCTAATAATAAACTAAAAATAACACTTTTCAATATATTTCCAGGATCAAAGCTGGGTATGTAGGTTGCAGAAGTGAACAGATCCCACCAATCTAGAGATAACAGACACTGTCGCTGAGAAAGAAATTGGGGAGAGAGAAAAAACCACATGCCCATGCAAGAATATCTAGGACCCTGTGGCTTTGTAAAGGGCCTTAAATGGGTGTGTAATTTGTGCTAACTTTAAGGCTGCTTTACACTGGCTAGGTGATGTAACGTGGCCTTAGTGTAAATGAGAATCAGGCCCTAAAAGTGTTCAAAGCATTACATTTCCTTAAAGAAACAAGCCTGGCCCTGTCCTGAAGAGGAGGAGGGGAGGGATGCTTTCCCTCTCTTTTCCTCTGACTCCTCAAGGGGCTGGAGCAGCCACTTCTTTGTTTACAGGGCAAAGCAAGCGGAGGAGGGAGGGAAAGCCTTTGAAAGCAGCAGCTCTTGATGCCTTTGCAGAGGAGCAGGAGATGAGCAAGAGGATGGATGGCAGGAAAGAAAGAGAGATTCAAACCAGGCACATTCGGAGATTCTGCTGGGCGCTGGGCCATTTAAAGACACTGCCAAGGTTTGGAGGCCACACATTAGACCTACCTTAAATAGGTTCCAAGAATGCATTGAAATGTTTCTAGTTATCCCCCCTTCCCCCCCGCCCCCCGGGCCTCCGCATTCCTCTGGGAGGCCTGACACTTCCTCCCACGTTTGCTCCGGTTTAACCCGCTGAGACACTACTGCAGAGGCTGCTTAGGACTATTCTTTATCCTAGGCCTCGTCTACAGTTGGGGATTTTAGACACCAGTGTAGCTGCACCAGTGCAAACTCTCCAGAGTTGATGCAGTTGTGCAACTGTGACCAGCTACACAAGGAGAGCTTTCAGCAATAGCTAAAATTCTCACTGCAGACAGGGCTTAAGTTTCCATCAGCTGCCTATCTGAACGCTTCCATCTGGGGAATGGGGCTTTGGCCGGCAAACCCCACAGGTCCTTGGGGATGCACCAGAGGCACAGACGCTTCACCCCTGACTTGGCTTTGGGGCTCTCTCCTCACCTTCAGCTACAGTAGGGTTACCATATTCTGTACCTCCAAATGGAGGACACTCCACGGCCCCCGGCCCCGCCCCCAGCCCCGCCCATACCCCCTCCCCAACCCCGCCCCCTCCCCAAAGTCTCCGCCTCCTCCCCTGCTTCCCGCGAACATTTGATTCGCGGGAAGCCTGAAGCAGGTAAGGGAGGTGTGGGGGGGAGGAGGCGCAGCCCAGGCTAGCCCTCCCGGCGGCTCCAGCCTGGGTCGGCTCGGGCCCTGGGGTGCCGGCCCCGGCCCACCACCCCCGGCCCGCCCAGCACTGCCGGCCCCCGGCGGCCCGGCACACCCCCGGCCCGGCTCCCCGGCTCCCCGGCTCCCCGCCGGCCCGGCCGACCCGGCTCCCCGCGGGCCCGGCCGGCCCGGCTCCCCGCGGGCCCGGCTCCCCGCCCGGACCCCGGCCCGGCACCGCGCCCCCAGCTCCCCGTCCGGCCCCGTGCCCGGCCCTGCACTGCGCCCCTGGTTCCCGGCCCGGCACCATGCCCCCGGCCCCGCACCGCCGGCCCCGGCCGAGCACCACCCAGCCCTCCCGATTTTCCCGGACATGCCCGGCTTTTAGGGATTTCCCCCCGGACGGGGATTTGAGCCCCCAAAAGCCGGACATGTCCGGGAAAATCCGGACGTATGGTAACCCTAAGCTACAGCTGCCCTGGAAATCCCCTTTTAAGAGGCGGGGCTGGCACCACAGCTTGCAAGGGACACACAACAGGTAATACAGCCTATAGTCAGCCTTCCATGACAGTAGGGCAGTGCCGTGGAGGGGGCTGACCCCCCTTCCTGAGGAGAGAGGACAAATCTGCACATAGCACTTGTGGGGATTATTCTTTCCCCTCCCCCCACAAACTGTGGACAGAAATGGGTCCTACCAAATGCGGCTTTGTCTTTTCCCTCGTTTTTGTAGTAAAGTTCACTGAGTGTAACTTAGAGAGAGAAAAAATGTTCCACCAAAGTCCAGCTAAAACCATCACAGCTGGAGAGACATCCCTGCTTTGGAATACAAATCATACAGCACAATGAAAAGCTTCACTCACACACAGTCTGGTAAAGGTTTGTTTGTTTTTTTTAATTACCTCGCCCTTTATAGTTATAACGCACCACAACAGTGGCTCTCTGGCTCACACAGTGCTATGTAAATAAATCTCACAGCACCATTCAAGTATTATGTATCAGAGGGGTAGCCGTGTTAGTCTGGATCTGTAAAAAGCAACAAAGAGTCCTGTGGCACCTTATAGACTAACAGATGTATTGGAGCATAAGCTTTCGTGGGTGAATACCCACTTCGTCAAACGCATGTGGTGGAAATTTCCAGAGGCAGGTATAAATATGCAGGCAAGAATCAGTCTAGAGATAACGAGGTTAGTTCAATCAGGGAGGATGAGGCCCTCTTCTAGCAGTTGAGATGTGAACACCAAGGGAGGAGAAACTGCTTTTGTAGTTGGCTAGCCATTCACAGTCTTTGTTTAATCCTGAGCTGATGGTGTCAAATTTGCAAATGAATTGAAGCTCAGCAGTTTCTCTTTGAAGTCTGGTCCTGGAGTTTTTTTGCTGCAGGATGGCTACCTTTAAATCTGCTATTGTGTATCCAGGGAGGTTGAAGTGTTCTCCTACAGGTTTTTGTATATTGCCATTCCTAATATCTGGCTTGTGTCCATTTATCCTTTCGTAGGGACTGTCCAGTTTGGCCGATGTACATAGCAGAGGGGCATTGCTGGCACATGATGGCATATATAACATTGGTGGACGTGCAGGTGAATGAACCAGTGATGTTGTAGCTGATCTGGTTAGGTCCTGTGATGGGGTCGCTGGTGTAGATATGTGGGCAGAGTTGGCATCGAGGTTTGTTGCATGGATTGGTTCCTGAGTTAGAGTTACTATGGTGCAGTGTGTGGTTGCTGGTGAGAATATGCTTAAGGTTGGCATGTTGTCTGTGGGCGAGGACTGGCCTGCCTCCCAAGGTCTGTGAAAGTGAGGGATCATTGTCCAAGATGGGTTGTAGATCACTGATGATGTGTTGGAGAGGTTTAAGCTGACTGTAGGAGATGGCCAATGGAGTTCTGTTCAGGACTGGCTCCAGGGTTTTTGCTGCCCCAAGCGAAAAAAAAAAAAAAAAAAAAAAAAAAAAAAGCCGCGATCGCAATTGCGATCGGCAGCACTCCAGCGGCAGCTCCACCGCGCCACTTTCTTCTTTGGCAGGAATTTGGGGACCCGAGACGGACCCACCGCCGAATTGCCGCCGAACAGCCCGACATGCCGCCCCTTCCCCTTGGCCGCTCCAAGCACCTGCTTGCTGGGCTGGTGCCTGGATCCGGCCCTGGTTCTGTTGGTTTCTTTCTTGGGCTTGTCTTGCAGCAGGAGGCTTTTGGGTACACATCTGGCTCTGTTGATTTGTTTCCATATTTCCTCGTGCGGGTATCGTAGTTTTGAGAATGCTTGGTGAAGATCTTGTAGGTATATCAAGTATCATGTATCCCTATTACAGAGAGGTAAAATGAGGCACAGATTAGGTAAGTGGCTTGCCTCAGGCCCCACAGCAAATCAGTGGGGGGAGACAGGGCAAGGGAACAATCTCAGGGATCCCAGCCACTAGATCACACAGCTGCTTAATTGTGATATGAGGCAAATTGTGTTCAGTAAACTGTAGAGCCTGGTGCTGTGTGCTTGTGGGAGGCCGGGTGATAAGTGCCAAGCACGAAGCTTCTCTGGCTTTCCTGCCTTTCCTCAACAGACACATTGTTTGAGTTTCTCTTTCTGGTCTATGTACATACCATCTGTGGCATTTGGCGTGGTTCTGATCTCACATCCATGTAAGTCTAAACTCTTGCTCTCGGTTACTCCAGACGTCCACGAGTGTAACTCAGTTGGTGACAGTTGCATTTTTCTTGATTTACACCAACCTGAATGAATAGTGAGTCAGGCTCAATATTTTCTCTTTTCTGTTAAAACGATCCTGTTTTTCAGGAGAATAAATCTGGAAAATATCCCAACTCCCCCCCCCCCCTTTGCATTAATAAATACAGTGTTGTGATCTGCTTAAACTCTGTACATGGCTCTTCGTATTCCTAGTTTGAAAGAACTCTGTAGGTCATGTGACATCCTGTCATTAATCAATGGACTAATTCAACATAGTGGACATGACAGATGTGGCTAACACATCCACCCGTCCTTTCACTGTATGTTCTAGAAGGTTCTTGCTGACCAACAGATGTTTTTTAAATGTTCTTTCACGTGGGAAAGTTGCAAAGCAAACATTTTGATTGCACCCTTGATATTTTATATGACCACATGGATCTCCAGGGATGACACATACTCAAGAAAAATATTTCTAAAAAGCTTTCTAACTTTTGACAATACTTGTTGGCTGGTCAACACCAGGAATATAACTACAGTTTCTGAAAAGTACATCTTGCAGCAATCAGTAAGATTCTCTAACGCTGCTGCTGGATATTTTAAGCTAATCACCTTTTTTTTTGTCACAGAAAATTTAATTTCCTGTTGAAGGCCTATTCTTTTAGCCTTACCCTCAAAACAAACCCAGAATGCCCAATGCCAGTAATGTGTCATATTGCTTTATTACGTTGCTCTCTTTTCTGGCCTCATTATTTGTGCCATTATAGTTGCAGATTCCGGCACTGTATTGTTTATAGTTGTCATGATTATACAACATGTAACTTTGGGTACAGTTGACATGAAGCATAATTAGCAAAGATCAGCTGCAATTGCAGGGTCTGATTCCCCATTGCTCTGAACCTCGTGCAGTCATTTACATCAGTGAAAAGTAGGTGTAGAACTCTACTAACTCAGAATGGAAGCATTTTACACCCATTTTGGTCTGGTGTAAATGACTACACCAGATACAGCGAAATGGAGATTCAGGTCCTTAGATCTGGATTTGACCATCTTCCTGCACCAAAGCCCACGGGTGTTTGGATCCAGTGGCTTGGTTGGAATCTATTTTTAATAATTAATAGCATGCAAAGCCTGATTTTGAGTAAATGTGTAGATGCACAATTTAGCACGTGCCCTTGCTTTGGATACACACTATTAGATGCATGCATGCAAATGGAAGATTCGCACATGGCAAAGTGTCCAACTCACTGTGTGTGCAAAACAGGGACTTGCACACACACATCTAGTAGTGCATGCACAATAGAGGTAGGTGTTTGGATGTATGTAAATGTACTGTCAAGTGTACTGAAGAGTAGGCCTTTAAAGTAAAAAAACCTGTAGAATTCTTTGCACCAAGAAAGGCTGAGAATGAGTTTGGGTGATCACAGCTGGAAAGAACATACTGATTAAATTGATTACAGCTAAGCGTTTTCCATTCATGTGCTGTTGTGATGAGTGAGAGATCAAGCTGCCTACAATGGCCTGCAGATCAGTAGAACATGCAAAGGAGTCTCATGGCTGCCCATTACTACAGGCTACTTTTGATGAGGTCATTATGAACGTCTCTATGGCAGATTTAGGCTATATTCAATTTAAAACAAATACAAAAATCCAAGAGATTTTCAAAAACTTCAGCTTTTCACTCCATCCAGTACTTAATTGCCAATGCTAAGGATGTGGAAGAACAATTCTGTCAGTGACTTGCTGTGTCTTTTTCCACAAGTCACTTATGCCCACACTGTCAAAAGCATCCACTAAATGGTGCTGAACTTGAGATATCCAAGGTCAGATTTTCAGAATCCCTGAAGAAACTTAATTCCAGAGGGAGTGAATGGGTCCTCTGGGTGCTGGGTATCCAAAATTGAGGCACCAAAAATCAGTAGACACTAGAAAATATTGGCCTCAATTTCTCTGCGTCTTAGATTCCACATCTGTAAAATGTTAGCTCACCTCAGAGGAGAATTGCAAGATAAAATTTTTGCATTCCTTTGGGACTCCTTGGACAGAGAGGCTAGTGAAGTGCTGTGTTATACAATACTAGAAAGTCACTTTCCAAAACATTCTAAAAGGAAAAACATCACCATGAAGGTCAGAGGATGAGTCCAATTCTCTCTCTCACCCTTGACACACACAGGCAAAATTCTCTTCTCTGGTCTGCACTGTGGATCATAACTGATATTCTGCTCTCCTTACACATGTGTAATTCCAGTTCTGCTCTCATTGCTGTACACAGCAGAACATGTATTTTGAGTTCCTCTGCATTTGGTGGATCAACTGGGATCAGGGGCTGGTCCCCATGTTTCTTCTGAGGGTGCCTGCCAAACCCGGCTGCCTGACCAAAAAATGTGGTGGTAGGTCCATGGTTATTCCTGTGAAGAGGGATGATCAGACCCTGAGCTAACAAAGGGTCGATGAGCTAATGGGAGGGTGCATCTGCCTTCTCTGGGTTCTCATTTTGTTTCAGTACTACCATTGGCCAACACTTCTGCTACAGTACAGACCTTTGATATAAAATTAGGTATGGCCATTAGTTGGAGGCACCAAAGAGAGCGGGAGAAAAAGCATCTATCCTGAAAATCTGTGCGTAAAACTCAAAATAGGTAAAAATAAAGTGAAGGGTGTTGACTCTCTTCTATAGGTTACCTAAAATAGTCATATAAAATGATGCGATTTTTTCCAGTCTCTAACCAACCAGAAACAGCCCTAGTGTAAGATACAATGAAGCTTTCACTAAAGCACTATACATTGCAAATCTCTCTAGGAATGAACAATTGGCAAAGTGCTACTTAACATTCTTTCCAGTTCATGTTGATTGCAAAAGGTTTAGAGAAAGACCATGGCCTTCTGGGAGGCTTTACACTGAAAAGAGGAGACACAAAGGCTTACACTTTATGAGCTTCATTATGGGCAGAATTTCTCCTATGGGGAGGAACCCCCCTTCCCCAGTTCTTTATAAAGGCAAATAAAAAATGGTGTTAGCCAGGTGTTTTGGTTCTGAGGCATTGTTTAAAAAGCTAATAAACAAGAGTTAACTGCATTTGCTTTTCAATCAGATTTCCTTTTTGGAGTCAGCTGAGGGGCCTGGAAAAATAAGCGCTTTCTCAAGAGTGTTCTAGCATAGATTTTTGTTTGAAGTATGTCTGAGACATGTTTATAGAATGGTGTTAGCGCACGACCTAGGCTGTAACAGCATTCTCTAACATGGTTTTAAAACCATGTTGCCTCATCCACATGTTAAAACCAAGTATTCGAATCCCTTGATCATGCTAGCCAGACAGCCATGTTTAGTAAGTATGCTTAAACATTATTTAATTTATCTATGGGTTTTATACAGCCGCCCATAACTGCAGTATCTGAGCACCTTCCAGGTGAAATCAACAGCAAAGGCCCTGGTGGACTTAATGGAATCTCTGACACTTCTCCCTTTTTGGGGTAAAAACTCAACTTGGGGTAGAGGTTCGGGGGGCATATTGGGGATTTTAGGTATAAGGAGGTGTCAATGTTTAACTTTTTTTAAACTCAAAAGTTAACTTTAGAAACGTAGGAACTGCCCGATGGGATCAGACCATGGTCCATCTTGACCTGTATCAGCTGACAGTGACCAGCTGCAGATACTTCAGAGGAAGGTGCAAGAAACATTGTTACAGATAATTTACCCATAGGGGCAATTTCTTCCTACCCCCTCAGTTAGAAGTTGTCTTATAACTTTAATAATCAGGGATTAGGTGTAGGTATACTTAGTCCTGCCTAAATGCAGGTGAATGGACTAGATGACTTCTTGAGGACCCTTCCAGCCCTACATTTCTGATTGTATCACTTTCAAACTTTTGTTTTCAATCCTTAGTAAAGTAACTCTTTATCCATATAAATGTCCAGAATTTTTTAATTCCACTGAATTCTTGACCTCAGTGATATTTTGGGGGCAATAAGTTCCACTGTCTAATTTTACATTGATAAAAATATTGCATAAAACAGTTTTAAAATTTGCTGTCTCCTAATGTCACTGCATGTCCATTTGTTCTTGTACGGGTTTCTCATTAAGCAGTAGGATACTGAAAATTTTCCTTGCAGTGTCACTTTTCTATTTGATTGTTATGGACTGTACTGGGTGTCTCTCTCACTGGGTACAGCTAGTCTCCCAATGACCAAGCTTTCTCTTGTTCATCACTTGCATGGAATAATTATAGGGATACCATATCCATTTAAGTATGTATGACTAGCATAATACCATTCACATGATCCACCACTGAGAAGAATAGATTTCAAAATCTCATACTATTTAAGATTGTAAGCTTTGGGGCAGGGACTGCCTGTTTTGTACAGAGCCTAAACCAATGGGGCTCAGTTGGGGTATCTATTTGCTACTGTAAAACAAATCATTTCTAAAGAAATGTAGAAGATGTGGATTAGGGAAGGCTAATAAATAAATAAATAAATAAATAAATACCCACACAGAGTTACTTTAGACAAGTAAGATGCCACTTGTTGTCAATATCAGTCCAGTCTAGGCATATTAATATAGAAACAAACTTGTGATACACAACTGTCATAAGACAAATAAAATGGTGGTGGTTAGAAGCATGTTAACTTTATGAAAAGTTTCAACAGCTATCATAGGCTAAACCCAAAAGAACCTCAGTTGATAGCCGTACAGCTTTCAAATACACACTCAATATGGGGTTAGGCTATGTCAAGCTTTCCACATCTTCATCTCTCCCCCGCTTATTTTTGCAGAACTGTATTTTATCATCGAGACCACACTAGAAACCAAGTTGTGACTCACTGTAAACATGCAGCCATGACTTGACGTATTTCTTGCACAATTGGCTATAATGATTTTTTTTTTTTAAGATAGAGGAAAAAATTGTTCCCTATTATAAATGTGTATGCATTGCAACGTGAAATATACAATTCACTTCTTCATTCTGGAAGAGCAAATACACTCCTGTGCTAACAGCAATAAATACTGTTGTCTGCTGCTGAAACTGGCCATTACTGCAGCCCTCGTTAAAAGGCACACAGATTTGTTGATCTTACTGCATTTTTCTTCCTCCTAGTAAATGAGGAGGGTTTCTATTTACAGAATCATAACACCTCCCACATCCATGAAAAACTCTTCAAAACTGTTGCCTAAGGATTTTGTAAATGTTTACACAGAAAAAGCAAGACAGTGCTGTGAGTTCCAAATGATAGTTTAAAAGGCTTCTTTATTAGTCCTTATAGGGGCATCTGAGTTTTAAGAATTTATAACAACGTGTATATCAGACAGTCACTGGAATTAAACTGGTTTTAATTTTCAGCTGATGCCTAGCTTTGATTGCCTGGCTAGATACATTTCTTTATGGCTAGGATTTTTAAAGAATTACATTACAAAGAGCAGATTTTCATTGTAAATATGCCAACTGCGCCAAATTCCCTTGGCGTTTCTCTGTTGAAAAGGACTGTTGAAAAAGAAAGCATAGATCAGTATGGTCCAGTGGGCAGGGCAAGCGGCTGGGAACTAGGAGAGTTAGTTTCTGGAATTAAAAAAATCAGAGACCCGAATCCTGTTTGCTAAGGTTGGAACTAGTGTGGGATTCTAACTGTATCTATCTGGGTTCTAGTCGCTTGGGTGACTGACTAGGTAACAAACTTGTTTATGACTACTAAACAGGATGATTTTTCTGGTTTCTTTTCAATTTAGGAGACAGACTGTCTGATTGATGAGTTGGCTCCAGGGTTAACAGACCTTTTTAGATGGCTAGCTGATTTTTTTGGCTGGCTTCCTAGCTGCAAAGTTACCCCCTGCGTGGCTGGTTTAAAAGGCCACTTGATTCACTGCCTGTAAAGAACAAAGGTCATAGTACAGTAAACCCTGTAATTTTCTTTAAGAAAACCATTCCAAATGACTGCAGTGCAGACTTGAGGATTCAAATTCCCTCTCTTCCTTTTGTTAAACAGTGTAAACATTTCCTTGTGCATATAACAGTAACGTATTGTACCAAAAAAATGGCTGCACTGGTGCATGAGAATTATTCTGTATTTTATGAAACAATCTCATTGACTTCAGATTCCCCTAGGAACACAATTGTTTATTTGCACATAATGAAATCCACCGAAAAAACAAGAGAGTTGCCATTTGGGTTCTCATGTGAGAGCTCACCTTGAACCAAGAAAGGATGCTATGTTTGCCTTCACCAGCCCTGCATTACTAGTATCTACGTAATTCTTTTGTACAATGCGTCTGGCGTGCTCGGAGATGTGCTATCTGGTGAAAACAAATTCTATTCAGAAGAAACTTTCTGTAGTTTGTAAAATCTGAAGAAGATAAATGTAAGGTGATGGAAAGCAAGCAAAAAGGACACAGATTAAACCAGAATGTATGAAAAGTATTTTTTTATATTCTTAATTTGTCTGTCAAACATGTCTGGAGTGCACTGTCAGAGCTGTGTAAGGAAACATCCATCCTGATGGCCGTCACCAGGGGTTCTCAACCTTTTTCTTTTTGAGCCCGCACCCCCCACCCCCGACATGCTATAAAAACTCCACTGGTTTTCTGCTTATGAAAACCAGGGCCTGCGGTAGGGGGGAGCAAGCAGGGCATTTGCCTGCGGCCCCATGCCAGAGGGCCCCCCCACAAAACTAAGTTGCTCAGGCTTTGGCTTCAGCCCCTGGTGGCGAGGCTCAGGGCCCCAGGCTTCAGCCCCACGCAGTGGGACTTCAGCTTTCTGTGCTGTGCCCCATTGAGTCTAACACTGGCCCTGCTTGGCGGAACCCCTGAAATCTGTTTGAGGCCCCCTACGGGGCTCTGGACCCCTGGTTGAGAACCACTGGCCTACACTACCCTACCCACAATCCAGTGCTAATTGATTCCTATAAGCACTCAATTGCACCAAAAATGTGGATAAGGAATAATGCTATTTCATATTAGCAAACCCAAATGTGATCTCTATCTAGGAAGCAGAGGTGACTGGTGACGTATTATGGTTCTTTGAACGTGTTGTGGAGCAAGTACTCACTACAGTAGTTTGGCTCTTTAATCACATTTACCAAAAACACTGATAGAAACAAAGTCAATTTCCTAGTAAGATACATTCTAGAGATTGGCCCAGATACCCATGAACTTTAGGACACTTGAATACTGGGGCAGACATTGTAGGTTGGGCCCATCTCTAATGCCCTCTTAACTGCAGTTTCAGATATTTCTCCCAAATATCTTTTTCTTTTGCCTGATTTTCCTTACACTGTTGCCTCTTGTAGCATCCTTGCTCAGCCTGACAATGTGGTGAAGTAGCTTCCTTCACTGATCAAATAGGAAACCCCAATACCTTGGCTTTTCTTTATGTTTAAATGAAGACTGACTTGACAAGGATCAGCAGCAATACAGTTTTAGCCAATAAAGATTTTTCCTTTTTCTCCATTGTGAAATAGATTTAAATAAGCATAATTGGTATTTTTAATGGGCTTCATTTTGAAGCATTCCATCAGCCACACACAGGCTAGCAGCCTTAGACAACACATATGCCCATTATTCTTGCACTAGGAAGTTGATGAGGGCAGTTCTTGGAGACAGAAAGGCCTTTTTGATAGGACGTCCCTGGAGGTGTTTGATTCCCAGCTCACTTTGAAGAATTAGTTCATGGACTTCCTCAGCATTCCGGGCTACTTGGCGAGGCATACTGACTTTGCCACAAGCTTTGTTATTGATCTGGAAAACAGAGACATGACAGCAAGAAAGGACTGAAGTTACTAACTTGACCCAAAGGACTTCATATCTACACTCCAATCCACCCAGTTACACCTGTAGGAAACAATGATATCAAACCTTCTCTCTTTTTCTTTATTGACTAGAAAGAAAAAACAAATAACCCCCTAGGTACCATATAGAAGGAGAGTGACTCTGATTCACAGTATATGCTCATGGAAACTTGAAAGAATGGCAATGTGAAGTTCTCCTTTTTGAAGACTTCTAGTGTCAGCAGAATATACAACAATATATTAAATGTTTGAGAACTGCACAAACTGAACAAGGAGACAGCAAATCTAACTGTTTGGCAGATGGAAATTTTTGACAGTCTGCTTTAGACTTTTGCTTTGTCTTTTAAAGTACTTGAATGATAAACCACAGAGATTAAACCACAACATTAGTTTAAAACAAAACTTGTGACTGAGTAGATACCTCCGAAAGAGATTAATCACAAACTATTTTTAAAAAATGACATCCGTTTATTAACAAGATGAGTATCCATAAAGCTAACAGCAACTGCTAGGAACACATCCCCTAAGAAGGTAATGTTTTCATTTGTTTGGCTGCTTTACAAAGCAACTTCTGTACAGGCTTCCTAACAGCATGGCAAAAATCACACACTACGGCAGAATAACATCTACCTAGAGATTTATTTAAAATGATAAAAGGCACCTCTGGGGATGCCTTTCACCCTTTCATCACTGCAGATCATTTCAGCCAATAAAATAGATAAAGGAAGGAGAGTGGACATCGCTACTGAGCTCCTCCTCCCAATTTAAAACCAAGAGATTCATGACCACAAAAGCTGTCAGATTTGTATGTAACATTTTAATATAATTAATGAAATCAACCCCAATCCTAAATTATATCAAGTAAGGTTTTTAGATATTTTTATTCAGTTTAACCAAATAACTTCCCTGTAGGAATGTGGAAGGCCACTGTAGGTGGTGCAGATCTTTGTCCTTTGGATCAAAAAGTAACGTTTTCCATGGAGTTTGGACAGGAGCTTGCGTGAAACCTTTTCTGGCCACTGCATTTTATCAAGGATATTAGTATACAGTACAGATACTGCAAACCAGGAGGAGGGGGAAAGGTGGGTCCCAGGTTTTGTAAAAGGAAATGATCTGTGCAATTCTTAATGACAGAAGTGGGGGATACTTACTGTAACTGGAGGTTCTTCGAAATGTGTGGTCTCTATCTGTATTCCACATGTGGGTACGCATGCGCACCATATGCCTGAGTCCAGAAATTCTTCAAAGTAGTATCCGTTGGCCCACACACATGTACGGTAAAAAGCAACAGAGAGTCCTGTGGCACCTTTAAGACTAACAGATGTATTGGAACATAAGCTTTCGTGGGTGAATTCCCACTTCGTCGACATGCATCCGACGAAGTGGGCATTCACCCATGAAAGCTTATGCTCCAATATATCTGTTAGTCTTAAAGGTACCACAGGACTCTCAGTTGCTTTTTACAGATCCAGACTAACATGGCTATCCCTCTGACACTTGACACATGTATAGTAGTTCTCCTTGTGCTCCTGACTGAGGATATAGAAGGTAGTCTGGGTCGACACCTCTCCAGTTCCTCTTCTCACTGCAAATCCAACAAGATCTAGGGTATGGAGGGCAGGTAGTCGAATACAGATAGGGACCATAAATCTCAAAGAATCTCAACATTACAGTAAGTAACCTCCACTTCTTCTTTGAGTGCTGGTCCCTATGTGTATTCCACATGTGGGTGATTTGCAAGCAGTGTTCAGATTGAAGGTGGGTGTGAGGAAGCGGGTATCAAAGATGCTTGCAATACTGCTGATCATACAGCTGCATCCGCAACTGAAACATGAACTACAGCGTAGTGTGTTGTGAACATGTTGACAAAACTCCAGGTGGCCATCCTGCAGAGGTCCTGCAGCAGGATATCAGATAAGGATGCTGTGAAGGCAGTGTGTGCTTGTGTGGCGTGAGCTGTGCCACCCCAGGAGGAAGAAGTTTTGTCATCTTGTAACACTCTAAGATGTATCCCGAAACCCACTTAGAAACCCTCTGGGAGGATATGGCTTGCCCACACAATCTCTCTGCTATGGGGATAAACAGTCTCAGTGATTTCCTAAAGGGTTTGGTTCTTTGCAGGTAGAACACCAGGGCATGCTGAACATCCAGGGAGTGAAGTCTCTTGTCTTCAGAGGAAGCATGGGGTTTTGGAAAAAATATAGTTAAGTGTATCATTTGATTGATATGGAACTCAAACAATCTTGTGAAGAAATATGGGGTATAGATGGAGAAAAACCTTTTCTTTGTGAAACATTGTATAAGGAGGATCTGCCAAGATGGCTCTGAACTTGCTGACCCTCCTGGCCAAAGTGATAGCCATTAAGAATGCCACCTTCATGGATAGGTGAGTCATGGCATGCCGCCACAGGATGGATCTGTGAGTGTCAAGAGGACAAGGTTAAGGTCCCGTTGAGGTGTAAGTTTAAGGCCTGGTGCAAAAGAGCAGACCTTTCATAAGTCAGACTGTAGCAGGGTGAGTAAAGATGGAGCATCCTTCCACCGGAGGAGGAAGGCACTTATTGCTGGTAGGTGTACTCGCAGTGAGTGAGACCTGAAGTCTTCAGGGACAGGAGATTGTCCTAGACTATCGGGATGCTTAAGGTGTCTGTAGAGTGTTGGTGGAGTTGTGCCCAGGTTGAAAAGCATCTCCATTTGGCCACATAGTAGGTTCTAGTAAAGTTCTTTCTGCTTTGGTTAAGGAACTTCTGAATGGGGAATGAGCATGAGCGTTCTATTTTCAATGCCCATCCAAACACCAGGCTGTGAGGTGGAGTGAGTCTGGATTAGGATGCTTGATTTCCACCCCCCCCATCCTGTGTTAGGAGATCTGGGAATGGGGTGGATCCTGTTTGGTGGGTGGACAGACATTGTTAGAAGTTCTGTGAAAGCAGAACTGCCGGGGCCAATAGGATGCTAGGAGAAAGATGTTGGCTCTGTCTCGACATATCTTCCCCATGATTTGTGAAAGCAGGAAAATGGGAGGAAAGGCATATCTGAGGCCGTTCAACCAAGACAGTATAAGAGCCTCACCTGGGGAGCCACGTCCCATGGCTCCCCAGGTGAGTACCACACTGTGTGAACATCTTTGGCCGCGCGGGGGGTGGGGGGGGGGGGAGAAGAGGAGGAAAAGGGGCGCTCAGGCCTCTGCCTGGCCTTGGGCTTCTCTGGCCAAGGGGGCGCTCGGGACTCCTTCAGGTGGGGATGGGGGGAGGTTGGGGGCTCTGGCCATGGGGGTGAGGGGCATGTGGGACGCATGGGCGAAAGGGGCGGAGTCGATGCTAGCCACCCCGAAGGGGGGCTCCACTCACTGCCCATGTGCCTCACCTAGACAGTATAGGCACTGTTGATGTTCATCACTGATGGAGACGGAGCGAGGACAGGAGAAACAATTCTTGAATCCTGGGACTCTGGGCATAGTCCCAGAGCTGGGGAGGGGTTGCCCAGCTGGGGAAAAGATATATTCTAGGCTAACTATAACTTTAACTACTAACTACTAAGCTAAAATATATAACTATTTACAAATATTGTCTTTCATTGCAGATTATACAACCTACTGAAGGAGGACATGATTCTGACACGGGCCATGTGGCGGTAAGAAGGAACTGGAGAGGCATCGACCCGCACTGCCTCGTATACCTTTGGTCAGGAGCACGAGGAGAACTACTTCACATGTGCGACCAAGCCAATGAACACTGCTTTGAAGAATTTCCAAACTCAGGTGCACGATGCACATACTTACCCATCTGCGACATACACATAGGGACCAGCACTCAAAGAATAAGAAGAATAACACATTCATATCTCTATTTCAGATTTTACGGGTCATAAAATCCTGTCTACACATGCCTACTTTGTTAAATACGTAATCAGAGAATTCACTCCCATTAACAAAATTACTAGAAACGATATACCATGGGTAGTGTAAAGATGCTCATTCTGTAACATAACATCCTTTTAAATAGAGAGATCCAATGATTATATTATTGTATAATGGGCTCTAAACAAAAGCTTACTGTTGTAATGATTATTGTATTGTCTCTTATTTACATGACTAAGATTTATAAACCCGTTGACACTCTCTAAATAAAGACAAAGTTAAAAAGAACACAACCTAACTCCGTCTATACATTAGACCTTACTCTAACTCCTTATATGAAGCACCCCATTAGATTTCAGCCATACGCTACAACATTTTATTGTAGCTTTTATGAAAAAATATGCAAAAGCTGTTCATCAGACTATTCCTTTTTGACAGGGGCCTGCAGAAATGCTCCATTGATGAAACATTCCAAAGAGAAAGTATAATGTCAAAATTAGAGTGCTGAAAAAAACACAGGGAGACTGGATGGCTCATGAGATTCCTAATAAGATATAAAGCCTTTTACCACTAGGTCAACAGTGCAATCTATCCCAGGTTAGCAGTGGCTGATGAGATGGTAACATCTGATGCTGTTCACTGTCCTATGCAAAATGGGTTAACAAGTCTGTGTCATTTCCAGTGGGCAGATATCCACAGTGCAAAAACTATCACAACCCGCATACTTGGTGCCAGTCTTGGCAGAGAAGCCACAGGACTGAATGAATATGATAAATGGATTATCTTTTCACTCCCACAAGTGGTCCCTCCAGTCAGGGCAGAGAAACATGGGCAAACTTGTACTGCAGCTGCCAACGTTGTCAGACCTGACCTGCCATATCCTTGCTATTTGTGGCCGGGGCAGAGCTTACAAATTATGCCAAACTGCAGTGTGGTTTTGTGATGTCACCAAATATTTACAAAATGGTTTTCTTCACCACCTGATGTGAAAGGCTTGTGTATTAACTCTGTTATTAAAATACAATCTTCAGAAGATCCACCACCTTTAACAAGCACTCTAGTGACATTTTAATTTAAAAAAAAAAAAAAAAGTTACATCGGATTGTCAGCCATACCCTTGTCAACTACTATGATTAGTCACCTTTCTCTAGCCTTCAATGGGATAATATAGCCCATATCTGTGCCAGGTAGAAGTGTTAGGAGCAGAAAGCCAAGATGCAAATATTCTGTTTGTGCACCAAGTACATCCTGTGTTACTGAAAAATCTACTTCCATGTGACCTTCAAGAGGGAACAAAAACTGTCCTTGTGTCCTTTTTTGCTTCTTTACCAGGTACAAAGAAGGAAGCTGTCCATTTCCTTTCTGCTACTTTTTTACATTAGAAAGTCTGGATGTCATCTACTTTGGAAGATTCTTCAGGGATTGAAGCCTAGTGAAACAATGATTCTGCAAAAGATTGAACTGAGCAAGAGGGAGAAGACCTTTAAGTCAGACTTCCATATATTTTTTTAACACCTATCTGACTCCAATCCATTAACACCTGCAGTAAAGCAGTACAATAAGCAGCAAAAAAAAAATCATAAACGAGCTTTAAAAAAAACCCTTTGCAGGACTAGAATTCTGAACAATTCTGCAGGCATTGATATGTGAGGAACTCTACTTGTGTGTGTTTGCAGGATCAGATCTGAAGCGTCTAAAGAAATAAATCATTCTGCTTTTCCTTTCTAATTAATTGAGCTGACACACACCACAGTGGGTAGTTCCAGATATTTTTTACAATGCCAAATGGTATGATGTGATGTAACGGGGTGGGCAAAGTGCAGCTCTACCGTAATGCCTGGGCCAGCAGAAATGCACACATACGGTACAGTGTATCTAAGCCTTTCTCCTGCAGGTAATCTAAGGTGTAGCAACTATTTTCTTTTGCCCAGCTCTTAAAAGGAACTGCTCTCTGTTTTCTAATTCACCTACTCCCCTTGGCTCAGAGAAGGCTTTAACATAAGAGATATTAAATCAATGTGTGCTGCTTCAGGCACACAGACTATTCCGTCTCTCTAAAAGACCTGAATTCAGGTTAGGCTCAGGGCACATTTTACTGGGCCCACTCTGGGAATTTTTTACACCATCGTTCATTTTTAAATGGAATATAGAGGGTTCAATAATGCTGACCATTGACAAACAGACTCACCATACAACATGCTGGAAAACAAAGAATAGCCTGGCATTTTGCTGGATAGCATAAACAACAGAATGAGAAAGGTAAACAAAAGTTGTAATGGTCCCCTGGGCCCCCCCTTAGGCTTCTTTTCTAAACCAAACATGGGCGGGTTTTTTTAAACTTTTCCTCATAGGTCAGATTTTCTAAACCATTTAGCATCTTTGTTGCTCTCCTTTGGACTCTCTCCAATTTGTCCACATCTTTCTTGAAGTATGGTGCCCAGAATTGGACACAGCACTCCAACTGAGGATCTCACCAGTGCCAAATACAGCAGGACAATTACCTCCTGTGTCTTAGATACATCACTCCTCTTAATAAACCCAGAATGATATTAGCCTTTTTCACAGCTGCATCACTGTTGACTCATATTCAATTTGTGATCCACTATCACCCCCAGATCCTTTTCAGCAGTACCATCACCTAGCCAGTTATTCCCCATTTTGTAGTTGTGCATTTGATTTTTTCATCCTAAATCAAGTATTTTGTACTGATCTTGAAGGCGAGGTGTGTATTTGTTTATCTTTTTGGTAATTTTCAGCGAAGTCCTTTTGGTTATTTTTGAGTTACGGATGAATGAAAAAGCCATACTTTTGCCATTGTAAACCATTTAAATTACTTCTTTTTAAAATAGGACTACAGCAAAAATTGTAGTCTGAAGTTTCTGCCCACTTGGCATTAGGGACTTTCCTTTGCTTGGAGAACAAAAGGAGAAACCATAAGCAACTGAAAGATTCTTCTAAGCTAGGGACGGGCAAACTTTTTGGGCTGAGGGCTGCATCAGGTTTCCAAAATTGTATGGCGGGCCGGTTAGCGGAGGCTGTGCCTCCCTAAAAAGCCAGGCGTGGCCCAGCCCCACCCCCATCCAACCCCTCCTGCTTCTCGCCCCCTGAAGGCCCCCCTGGGACTCCTGCCCCATCCAACCCACCTGTTCCCTGACAGCCCCCCAGACTCCCCCACCCCTGACTGCCCCCCCCATCCAAACCCTGCTCTCATTTCCTGACTGCCCCCCCCCCCCGGACCCCTGCCCCCATTCAACCCCCCTGTTCCCTGCCCTCTGACTGCCCCAACCCCTAACCACACCCCAAACTCCTCTGCCCTCTATCCAACCTCCCCGCTCCCTGCCCCCTTACTGCGCTGCCTGGAGCACCGGTGGCTGGCGGCGCTACAGCTGCACCGCCCAGAGCGCCAGGACAGGCAGCCGCGCTGCCTGGCTAGAGCCAGACACGCCACCACGCAGCATAGAGCACTTGGTCAGGCCGGGCTCTCCAGCTGCGCTGCCCCAGGAGCTTGCAGCCCCACTGCCCAGAGCATTGCACTGGCGGCGGAGCAAGCTGAGGCTGTGGGGGAGGGGCCGGGGAAACTCATGCATCCTGTACGCTGGTCACCCAAATGAGGTGAGGACTTAAGCATATTTATGACCACTCACATGCTACCATTACTCTGGAAATTTTCCTCCTTCTCCTTTTTTGAAAATAAACAAGGATTTTTAATCCATCCCCCAAATTAATAGCAGTGTAAGGCTGTACAGTTAACAAGAGACATAAGTTAAGATTCCAACAGTAACATTAACTTAGCTGCACTGTAAATATATCCAGTATTTTCTCATTCTGTTGTTCAGGTTAAATGTGTAGTGGAACAAATTATTGTTCATGTTGCAAAATGTATATCATAAAATCTGAAAGATGTGCCATGTGCCCAAGTTAATCTTCTTCTTAGAATTTTAACCTGTGCATTTCCTGACTTTTTTGTGAAAATAGTTGTAGAACCTTAATGTCATCTTCATAATGTTTTTCTATTTTACATACATACACCCAAATAAAATCTTTAATTACCTGATCACATACTATTTATTATACAGATCCTGTCTTCTTCAGAGCACAGGATGGACAGAAACACAAGAGAACATTTTTACTTGTAGTGAGGCGGGGGTCCTGTAGACCAAATAGTCTGTGACTACATAATTAACAGTTATTGTAATGCATGTGGACAAATGGCTCTAATTATAGTTACACAGGCACCAAAAGAGATAAGCCTGGGACTCATGGCATCCCCTCCTTCAGGCACCTAGCTCTGCAACTGTTCCCCTAAAGGCTAAAGAGACAGTTGCTGCTGCCTTGTTGCAATCTGGAGTTAAAGCTTTGTTGGGTCTCGGAGCATGCTGAGTGCAGTCAGGAGGTTCCAGAGATTTTAGTAGCAAGTTATATTGATCATGTGCAAATGGTAACTTCCAGAGGCTTATAATTTGGACAACTCTGGATGGATTTTCATGGGGACAGCAAAAGGCATCTATCTCCCTGACCCTAGGCCTACTTCCTTACCAAATTCCAAGGTCTTGCTGCAAAGCATGAAGGTGCTATAGGTCTGCAAAGCACAACTGGAAAAAAATTGAACATTGGTAGAGCTACTTATTTCCTCATTCCTGAAAACAGTTAATCATATTTTGCTGAGATCTGCCAAAAAATGTCAGCCTGAGGTAGAGACCAAACATGGAAAATTTTAGCCCAGACAAAGTTTGGCTAAGTTACAAGCAACTCAAAACAGGGTCTTACAATGGTAAGTGTTAGGTAACCTTAACGATAGGCAGAGCAGCCAGTTTTGCCTATAAATATACACTTTTGTATAGATACATCATCATCAATGGATTAATAGATTAAAAATATGTAGGGGCCCCTTAGCTGATATGTTCATAATTTCTGCTTCAGACTCACTCAGCTTTGCTCTGCAGTCCCTGTCCTCAACTGTGCATAAGTCAAACCTCTTAAGAGTAGTGCTATCCACAATCATACAGGTATCTCTATACTTTTTTATTCTTGGTTTCTCTTGTAAGTCCACTTCACTTATTCATCTGAGCAGTCTTCCAAATTAACCAGCACAATTCTAACTTTAGCTTTCATTCTTTCTAACCTAGCATTGAGTCAATCAGCAATGTAAAACCTCAACTGTTGTCCTCAAGAACAAAATAATGCATTCACTGACCACTGCTGAAACTCAGCTTGTAAACTCTTACCAGAACAGACATCTCTATGATATCTGGTTGCTGGAGGTATTCTGGGTCCACTTCGGGCCAGGACTGATGCAGCACATCATCATCCCACTTATGATACGTACAAAGTTTATTCTGCACATGTGCCAAACCTACAACATAAAATTGATAAATTGCTGATCATACTTTAACTAGAACATTAAATCTTTTGAGTTTCATAAATATGTCAAAAGACTGCTTAATTTAAATCTTGTCTAAACCAAATACACTGGGAGGAAATAATATGGTTTAGTTTAGCATACAGCATATTATAAACAGAAAGATACACAGCATTCAGAGCTTTGAAGGGGATTTTCTTATATAATATACAGGGATTCAAATGTGACTGCTTTTCAGATTATGGTTAGAGCTCCAAAAACCTTTGCTACTTTGCCATAAGGCACAGATATAGAAGGCCAAAACTTTGTTTTAATTTAAATTGATGCTACATTGTTACACATAACAAACTTTAATCTTATAGCTAGGGCCCTACCAATTTCACGGCCATGAAAAGTGCATCATGGACCATGAAATAAGCCCTTCCCCGTGAAATCCCATCTTCCCTTGCTGCTATGAGCGCGTGAGCCAGGGGGCTCCTAGTAATGCCCATCCCCTGCACAGCCGCTCTCAGGGGAAGCTCAGACCCACCTCAGGGAACCTCCTGCGCCTTCAGGAAGCTCCGCGGTTGCTGCTTTCAGAGTCCAGTTCTGCAGGCAGCACAGAAGTGAGGGTGACAATCCCGTGACCCGCCAACAACAGGTTTGCAACCCCCACACAATCCCATTTTGGGTCAGGACCCCCAGGGTTACAACAACTGAAATTTCAGATTTAAACATCTGAAAACGTGAAATCTACCAATTTTCAAATCCTGTGGCTCTGAAATTGACCATAATGGACAGTGAATTTGGTAGGGCCCTATTTATAGCCAGTCAACTTTCTGCACTTTTCACAATTGCAACTACTTCTTGTTTAAATCATTGCTTAATCTCAATCTCACAAAATATTCAATACGATACTTTTCACATTTAAATCACTAACCCTCACTGTGACTCTGTTTCCCCATCCGTAAAATGTTGTATACCATTATTTGCAAGGCTACGTAACAAATTTCTGTAAAGTGTTTTGAGACTTTCAAATGAAAGGCTCTATAGAATTTAAGTATAAACATTATTGCACTCTTTCACACTCCCTGAAATGTGTTATCAGTAAATAGAAGGAAACAGTTCTGAAATCACTCTTTCATGGAATGAACATTTAGTATGGAAATAAAATGATTTAATTTACTCCTGTTGCAGGATGAAATAAAAACACCAATTTCAGTGAACCTGAATATCTACAAAAATATTTGAACATGAAACTGACGCTTCCAGCTGCCATTGTAATTGTGTTTCTTATAAAAAAATCAAGGAATTTTCAGATTAAAAATATATCATGTATTTCAATGAGATAACACAATTCTAAATGTTTTCTTAAACTAAAATTCCAATCAGAATTGCAAATTCATAGCAACTGATCAGATGTGTAGTTGAAAATGTGCATATCTTGTCAAGACACAGTTACAAACTCAAGGTGAAAAAGAGGTCAAAGACACATATGTGTCTTTAGGTTTCAGAGTAGGAGCCGTGTTAGTCTGTATCCACAAAAAGAACAGGAGTACTTGTGGCACCTTAGAGACTAACAAATTTATTTGAGCATAAGCTTTCGTGGGCTACAGCCTACTTCATCGAATGCATGTAGTGGAAAATACAGTAGAAAGATATATATATATATACACACACACACACAGAACATGAAACAATGGGTGTTACTATACACACTATAAGGAGAGTGATCAGTTAAGGTGAGCTTTTATCAGCAGGAGAGAAAAAACCTGTTTGTAGTGGTAATGAAAATGGCCCATTTCCAGCAATTGACAAGGAGATATGAGGAACTGTAGAGGGGCGGAGTGGGGTGTGTGTGTGGGGAAATACCATTTAAATTTGTTAGTCTCTAAGGTGCCACAAGTACTCCTGTTCTTTATATGTGTCTTCAGTGACTCAAACAATAGAGTAAGGAAAAACAATAGTCTAAGATGCATTGCCCCACGAGATTTGTTCAGAATCAGCTTTATGAAGCAATTAAAAAAAAAAAAACTTCACAGAGACAAAGACAGAATCCATGGTATTCCATGCATAACAAACACATTTATCATAGTGGTTAGGTAAGGCAAATGTACTGAATAAGAGCAAATGAAGGGAGAGCGTGAGTTTAACTCTCCGAAAATTAAAGTCTATCAGAAAAAAGTTGTGGACAAGCCACTTCTCTAAGTGACAGAAATACTCTAGCTATTTCCTTAATGACTCGGAAGGGGGGTGGATTGGTGGGAGTTATTTCTGATCACAGTAAGAACATACAAGCATTTCCTAAGTGTGACAACGGAGGCTCCAATCTTGTTAAGTAAATATCTGACAAAATACTTCATTGGGGGCAAAATAAGAATGGATTTTTCTGTAACAGAAGTACCGAAACCAAGAAAGCAAAACTAAAGAAATCAAACAGTAGAAATCTTCATGGTGATGATTCATTTTCTCATTGACTTTAAAGAAGATAGCTGCTACAAATTCATCTCTTTTTGGCTTTTGCATGTACAGATGAGCTCACTTCTTTCCAAGTGATCACATGCCTTGCAGAAAAACATGCATACAGGCCAGGCCACTCCTTATTTTCCTGTTTAAATGGCTTCTTCATACTATTGCAGAAATACCTTCAAAAGATCTGAGACAAGACCTAAAGAGGCAGAAACTGGATCACCTATAATCCCTGTGGAGGCTGCCAGTCCTCATAAAATAAGCAAAAGGAAAAGATTCTTCAGCAGATACAGATTATTAATACTGCAAAAGAAACGTCACTCTTTTTAAATAGATCCTTTCACTACAAGACATGTCACCATTTAGAAAGACTGAGCTCGTCTATCTTTTAAAAAATGTGAAAAAAATCAACAGGGCTGGTTTCCGAAAATGCAGTTCAACAGGAAACCAAAATGAAGGTTTCACTTACCTTGCCTGGTTGGTTTCCTGTCTTAATTCACATTCTATAAGCTCCAGAATGCAAGAATCATATTTTGTTACATAATTTCAAAACAAAACAAATAAGAATGGAGCTTTCATCGTCACAATCTGGAATTGCTTGTACATTTTTAAAAACTAGCCATCAAAAATAGAAATACAGAATCATAGGTTTAGGAGGGACCGCAAGGTTCATCTAGTGTAACTCCTTGCCATGATGCAGGATTTGTTGGGTCTAAACCACCCAAGACAGATGGCTATCCAGCCTCCTTTTGAAATAACTCATTCTGCTGTACTATATTAAAAAATATGATTTGAACCAATACTTTGGCATTTCTACCAGACTTATCTTTTGAAATTATGAATGTTAACACTTATCTTTGACCTTGCTTATGTTGGGTTCTCATAGATGGAGAAGTTACCTGACGAAATACACATTACAAAGAAACATGTATTTTGCTTATATTTTCATAGCCTGTCTTGTGGTGTTGGCTATGCAGTCTACTGCAGGAGTAGTTCCTAAATCCCAGCTGATCTATTTAGTAATTATTTATGTAGGGCCATAAATGTGCATAGATCTTTATAGGCTGATAAAAGGCAACATCCCTGCTAAGGGATGCCCAAGGCCCTGATCCTGCCTCTGGATCCGCCTGGGTGGTATGCACTCTTACCTCATACAGAGCCACGCAAGTCCAAGGGTCCAGCCCTGCAGCTCGAATTACAGGATCAGGGTTCAAGTTAAAACACAACATTGTAAAAGACGGAAACAAACACTGGCAAGTGTGAAAGAGTGGGTTATGTGGAACGGAGGACATGGTTTAAAGCAACAAGATCATGTGATCATGTGAATGCTTTGATTAGTAGTGTGAGAGTCATGAGAATTTCATAAGAATAATACTTCCCATAAAATACTGGTTTTGGTGGAGAAAAATACAGATTATTGGCCACATGGAAAATTTGTTTTGAGGAAGGGCTAAAAAGAAAGGGGGAAGCAAGGCAGCTCACAGATCACATTAGCACGATGCTCCCAAGCTTACAGGGCCACATGAAAGAAGGCATGGAGACAAGCATGGTACAATGAAACAATGGATGCAACTACGCTAGAAAAAATTGTACCTGTACTTTTCCAGCGGTACTACAACTGCACTGGTGCTGGAATAGGAGTACAAATGTTTCTAGTGTACATAAGGGCAAAGAGGCATGTAGCCTGGGATGAGGGAGAAGGAAAAGTCAAAAGAAGTTTGCATAGACAGGTAGGCAGATGGTAGCACTATGAAGGCAAGGAAGAGGGGTGACTGAATGTGACGAGGGAGGTAAGAGGAAGCCAGTAGAGGGATCTAAAGTGGCTGTGACCAGAGTTTAAGGCAAGGGTTTTAGGCAGAGATATGGAAATATTAGAAAGGGGCAGCACAGAATGATCATATATTAATGTGATGCAAGTATTTGTTATTCAAGGGGTATTTTAGCAATCTCTGGGTTTGGCAGAGACAAACAATGAGCGTCTGCATTGAGTAAAAATACCATTACACAGACAAATGAAGTGCTTTCAAGCACCTCTGTACAGCCATTTACAATATTTAGCAGATTTTCATGTTTGATTAGTATTCTATTTGCCTCTGCAATCAATTCCAAGTATATTGTCATCACTCTACTTTGCTCTTGGTATATTTCTGTACTGGGGTTTTAAATGGACCTTCCCATTAAATAAAATCAAACCAGAGGAATATCAGGATGCACATTTGGCAGTACAGGAGGTACATGTCTGCAGAGCACATGTGCTATGCTTTGCAACAGCACAGCAATTAAGTCAATACAGTACTACCATAGCTGTTTCCAAACAGCTGGGAGGAAAATTGTGCAACGTTACTAGTACCACACAAGTGGGTACCCAAAGCTAAACTTAAACTTAGCTGAATACAATCCCATGGGGATCATTTTGTATGTCTCACAGCAGGAACCCATAAACATCAAATAATTTTATGGGATGCAGGCCTAGATTTCTAGAGCCAGAGTTTTGGAATGTTCTCCCATTTAGCTTACTCCAACTGCATCCTTCTGAACAAGGCTCACCATGGTTTTTCCTTCTCAATTCATACAGATGTATTATTCTTGATCTGACAAGAAACTGGTGGCAAGTTTTTATATTGGATCATGTTGCTTATTGAGATTTCTGCTTTTAGATTTTTGTGGGGACTTTGACAATGCATTCAAAGGCCTTTGGGTTTTGTGAGCCATGAAAATACAAGTGTATCACTAAACAAAAAACATTTCACACACTGCACTTAAACTAGCTTTGCACAGTTACTATTATTGACCTAGCTTGTAAGGTACATTGTCCTAGGCCATCCTGAGTCATTCTTTCCTGCACAGGATAAATGACTCAGGAATCCTCTGCTCCAGCACTACAACTCCACTCCACTGTCCTGTACTTCTCTGAGACTCTTCCAGGGCATTTATAAACGGTCAAAATCTGGTGAGAAAGCTCGGAAAGGAGCATAGTTCAGATGATGAAGACCAAATATATCAATGGTAAATATGTGGTTTGTGCAAGGACAAAGCAAAATTACCCGTCCTTTTAGTAACTTTAACAGAATTTTTATTTAGCCTTTATTCTTCAGATAAAACACTGACAGCAGCCAGTGGAGGTTTTCCCTGAGCAAGGACTGAGTTAAAACTGAATCAGGATTTCAGGAATGAGACTATTGTAATGACTGTTAATTTGTTGCCAAGACAATTATGGCATCATAAATACCAGTAATTATGCTAAATTTCAATAAATCATGAAAAGTGGATGAAGTGACCATGCTTGTTTAACACATATCACATGGCACTTTCACCTTTTCATGACAGAAGTAGGTCTAGCACAAATGAAACTTCTCAAAACAAGCAGCTACACATACTTGCCTGGATGAGAAAATACTGGATAAGCACAAACACACACAAAGAGTCTCAAATTTAGCAGTGGTGCATGTATATTCCTCAGATACAAGGTTTCAGGAAGGAAATAGATTTCCTCATCCTGTTAGTGTTCACAGACTGCCAAAATGTATGTCAGCCTGATGAACTCTTCACACACTGAGGGGCTATATTAACTGTTGTTGGTTTGGGGGGTTTTTTGGTTAAACTACAGCGTAGTGTATACTGCGTAACAGAATTAAGCTGACACAAAGACACTGGAAACAGTTCCTGCCCTAAGCTGGAGAAAGGGGCACTTCCCAAAAAAGTAAGATACAAAAATATCAAAGTACTGTAGCTACTCAGTTATTATTGCTCAACTACTGAAAGGTAATACATTTATCAGACAGCATTCAAACAGCCTTTCCCTATACACCTCTACCTCAATATAACGCTGTCCTTGGGAGCCAAAAAAATCTTACCACGTTATAGGTGAAACTGCATTATATCAAACTTGCTTTGATCCACCAGAGTGCGCAGCCCTACCCCCCCCCGGAGCACTGCTTTACCACGTTATATCCGAATTCGTGTTATATCGGGTCGCGTTATATTGGGGTAGAGGTGTACTCTAACTGGAAAAATGTACTGCTCAGGCCTAAGTAGATTTCTCTGCTTATCCAAAGTTCTGCTTGAAATATATAAACAAAATGGTCACATATAAACCAAACAAATAAAGCAGTTTTCAATCACTGATGTGCAGAAATTATTGGGTTTTGATTCTATTTTACAAAAATGTTCCTTTCTTGTGCATTATAATCTATAAAAAAGAAGGGTTATAATACAAGGCTAAATATTACACCAGAGGGATTCTGTGACATTAAACCCAGAGTGCTGATTTTGAGGGCTTTGCCATTGGACCATAAGAACCAGAAGGTGGTGGACTAAAAGCTAAATTATAAATCATCTCTGTTGTGATGCCTAAAAAACTCTTGATAATATCTAGGCTGCTGATGTCTCATCATACTATTCACAACTGTTTCCATGTTAGCTTGTGCTCTCCCAGCCTGTTTGTTGTTTTTTTCCTGTTGTCTTTTGTCACCTACTTAGATTGTAAGAGCTTTGGGAGCAGGTACTGTCTTTTCATGATGTGTGTATACAGTGCCAAGCACAATGGTGCCCTGATTGGGGAGTCTTGGTGCTACTGAAATACAAAAGTGATGTTAGTTTAAAGCAGAATTTGTCTGTTGCAATATCTTCTTACACACTTCATTCTTGCCCATAAGCTTGGAAGAATTAAATTTTTATTGGTAAATGTTGGAAAACATCAATTTCACTGTATACCCAGACAAAAAATAATTTGCATCAATAATAGAAATGTACAGATAGGTAAAGAAAGAAAAATGCTGCTAGGGAATTATTGGATTATTGATTAAACATATTTACTTTGTATATTTTGATGTCTGATATTGACAATAAAGTTATAACTTTATAAGGCTCTAATGTTTGGAATCTCAATGTCTACTGTCATTAAATAATTATTGTCTGACCCCCATAACTTCCTGCAACTGTGAAAATTTCATAGAATCATAGAATATCAGGGTTGGAAGGGACCTCAGGAGGTCATCTAGTCCAACCCCCTGCTCAAAGCAGGCCCAATCCCCAGACAGATTTTTGCCCCAGATCCCTGAATGGCCCCCTCAAGGATTGAGCTCTCAACCTTGGGGTTATTAGCAGGCCCATGCTCAAACCACTGAGCTATAAATAGATTAAAAATAGAAAAAAATCCTTAAATATAATCAATATCTGTTGAAATTATATATAAAAAAGGATTTTGCCAAGCTTACCCATAGTCAGTGACAAGAAGCAGTTGAAAAGATTAATGAGATTATACTACTAAAATGTAATACAGTCTAGAAGGCAGCTTAATTACACTGCAAAGTACTATGCAAAACATTCAAACTGTGCTCTCTCTCTTTTTTAAAGGCTGTAATGCATTAAATGCTAGGTATATTTAATTACCCAATAAACACTCCCTAGTTGCAAAATACTATTAACACAGCAAAATCATTTCTTTTCAAGGATAGTTCAAATAAAGGAGTGTAACATGATGCAGGTTAAACAGAAGAATCTGTTTTCCTGTTCAATGTTGTTCTTAGCCAACAGGAAAAATATCTATTCAATTATTAAGACTTGTCTGATTCTATCTTTAGAAAGAAAATTCTTCTTAAATTCATTACTGAAAGAAACAAAAAGTAAATTAAAGGGACTGTATCAGATTAAATTTTAGGGCCAAAATTTAGATAGCAAATATATAGCTTTATTACTATTTGTATTACTGTAGCACCTCCAACTAAGATTGGGGCTCAACTGTGGTAGGTACTGTACAAACACAAAGTAAGAGACACAGACCATGCCTTGTAGAGAATACAAGCGAAATACAGGAGGCAGAAAGAGTGGAGAAAGGAAATACTATCATACCTATTTTATAGCTGTGAAACCAAGGCACAGAGATAATTACCCCTATTTTGCAGATGAAGAACTGAAGCACAAACAGAGATTAAGTGGAGGATTTAAAAATCTTAATATTAATGTTTTCTGTCTTTTTAAAAACAGTGAAAAGATTGTTTAACGGTCAAGTCCAAAATCTTATTAAACACTTCTTTTCCAGTAGGTATGATTATAACTGTAATGATGAGGTGTACAAATATGAGGTAAAAGGTACAGTCAACACAAATCGCTTATAACTTTACAAATTATGCTCATATACATGTGAATGTCTTTAAAATCTTAAAGCTATAGTTCTTGAAATAATCCAAGAATTTACCTCTGTATACAATGGGATTGAAGAAAATGCCGAAATTGCTGATTATCAAGGGTTAGAAGATCAGGAATGCAGACTCATATGTTTGAGAACATTAACTTGCTTCCCTGTTATTGAATAACTTGGCTCTAGATGGATACTTTTCACAGATGTCTTGATTGAATAATGACAAATGTTGGATCCTCTCCAAGTAACACGATTTATATACTATATAAAGCAGGCAATAGTAACAGATCTCTCTTGTGATAAAATAGCTTAACTATAGAGTGTAATGATGATCAGGATGATACAGAAATTCTCATATTCAATCCATATGATTCTGAGTTTAGCAATCTAAACAAACTGTTTTTGTAGTTGTAGGCTAACCTCATTTGTGCATGAGGTGGAGTCTCTGGACAACACAACTGCATCTTCAAATATATGTAGCAAGAGAAGAGAGCACAAGTCCATTAATTGGTGTTCTTGCTCTGTATTCTCACATCATATATAGGCCAGATCCTGAAAAATACTGAGCATCCACAACTCCTAAAGACTTTAAATGAGAACTGAGGGCATTCCGTATTTTGCAGGCTCAGGTCCTATGTTTGACCAGAGAGAGATCTGAGCCAAGACATGTTGGTAGTTTTTGTCATTTTACCAAACATATTTCATAATTCTCTATTCATTAATATTATTTGTATTTCAGCAGTGTCTAGAGGCCTCAGTTAGTGTTCCCGCCCCCCATTATGCTTGGCACTGTATGCAGATGCAATAAAAACTCCAAACAGTTGGAAGATCAGATTGTGGCAATTATAGTAATTTCTGTGCAAACAAAGAGAAAAATGAATTTTGGTTGATGGTTTACAGGCAAGAAAAAATTTCCACATAAACAAATATTCCAATATCTATTACCTGTAAACCATCAACTAAAATTAATATTTCTCCTCAAGAATCCTTTTCTCTGGCAGTAAGTATTACAATGCTATACGTGGCTCTGAAAAATAAGCTATGTACAGTAGCACCTCAGAGTTGTGAACACCAGAGTTACCGACTGACCAGTCAACCACACACCTCATTTGGAACCAGAAGTACGTAATCAGGCAGCAACAGAGACCCCCCCCCCCACCCTCCAAAAAAAACGAATACAGCACGGTACTGTGTTGAATGTAAACTACTAAAAATATAAAGAGAGTTTAACAAAAAGATTTGACAAGGCAAGGAAACTGTTTCTGTGCTTGTTTCATTTAAATTAAGATGGTTAAAAGCAGCATTTTTTTTCTGCATAGCAAAGTTTCAAAACTGTATTAAGTCAATGTTCAGTTGTAAACTTTTGAAAGAACAACCATAACGTTTTGTTCAGAGTTAAGAACATTTCAGAGTTATGAACAACCTCCATTCCTAAGTTGTTCTTAACGCTTGAGGATCTATTGTAGTAGCTCTGCTGAGTCAAACAACTACAGCATGAAGATCTTTGCTTCTGAACGTTGCTTCATAAAATGCAATGCCCAAGGTAACACAGTCCATCGTGGCCAACTTTAAAAGGGAATATATTCCCATTTTCTCACATATATCCTGGCATTTCTATCAACAAATCATTAATATGATTGCTGCTGACTTCTGAATTCTGGTATGTACATCCCTCACCCTACTGATGGCAACTCTAGCAGGGTTATAAGTTTTGGCCAACTTAGGGATTCAGATATTAGGGTACGCAGCTGATGAAAGTCTTAAGCAAGGTTTTATCTCAAGTCCCTTAAAGGAGTTAACTCACATCAGCAGTTGTCCAGGGAATGCTACAATAGTAGTACTATGAATCCACAACCCTTCATGCTGCTTGGCACATAGCCCTGTAGACAGGGGTCCTCTTAGCCCAAACTCATCACAGAGATGAGTACAAACCCTTCTTTTAAAAGGTCTGTTTTCTTCCCCAGGCCCAGCTGTCAGCTTTTCCCTCCATGACAGCCTGTACAAGTCCTTCTGGGTGTGGCAGGTCCTTTTTCCTCTCACCCAAAGAAACGTAACCTTTTCCTCACCCATCACATCATCACCACAGAAAAACTACAATGTGACCATATATATAAATCATGAAAGCAGAAAGTGCAGAGTGATCAATCTATAAGACTCAGGTTACTGTAGGAATTATATGGGTGAAGGGGAATGACAGGCATGAGGACACTACTAAACCCAACTCCCTGGGGTGGGAAAGTTGTGTGTTTGGGGGTTATGGTGACTGACTGAGGAGAGGACTGGTCTTGATCTGTGGGCTATAAAGTGCCTAGGAGGTGCATCGTTTTTAAGATGCTTCTTGTAAACTTATCTAGTTATTATGATGTAACTTCCTTGGAAATTATTTCCCCAACCTTATTTTTTCTGCAGGAGTAATAAAAAGCATTTTATGCAAATACCTTTCCATAGCTCTGAGGCTATGTGCGGGGCCATAGGTGCAACCATAATACAAAGAGTAGCCAAAGCATCTTCAAATTCTGCACTGTGAAGAATGAGAGGTTGAGAGGCTTGCTATGGAAAAGGGGAAGAAAAAGAAACAGGAATTATAAGTATAAATATTCCTATAAAAAGGCAGTTTGTAATGGAGAGAATGAAATAATAAACATATAAATCAATGCCTAAATCCAGAAAAAGTCCCATTTTACAATGAATCAGAAGCTTAAAAAAGGCATGGAGGATGAAAATAGAAACCATTCTAAATTCTTGCTCCCAAAGTGCACCACTGGAAAGAGCTGCGCACAGAAGACTCTTACACAGAGCTCAGGCACCAGCACTCTTATAAAATGGCTACAAACTTGGACTCCAAAAAAGGATCAGTGTGACTGGACCTCTGGGGGTGTAGGGGGTCTGCTCATATGGAAGCCTTTGTATGATTGGGGCCTTGAAGAGAATTCTGGGTACTGGAATGTGTTTTCCCACACACCTCCAGAAGTGCAGTGCCCAGTAAGTTCACAATTCATTTAAAAAAACCATGTCAGAATATTAAGCCAGACCAGGAATGTAACCATGGCATGTGTTTTACTGAGATAGGGGTTATTAGAATAGGATCCTGGCCTGGTCTAGAAAAAGCTGGTATAGAGTTAAAGAGATCTAAAAAAAACGTGGGAATGAAAAACATAGGAAAATCTTTTGTGGTTCAAGTCTTTGTTATTTTTGTAGTGGTTCTTTATAAGTTCTTGTGAAAGGTGCCGGACCGACAGCATATGAAACTGAATCCCCCTGTTTATCATTTATCTCTAGAAAAGGTAGAACATAGGTGGAAGCTATACAAGCTTTCCCCTATTCTGCCCTGCCAGCATGCTTCCACTCTGAGCTGGAGGAACCATCTCCAATGATGAGGATGGTTCAGTTTCTATGTATATTCAATTCTTCATCTTTCAGCTGGTGTACACTACGACTTTAATTCGGATTTATCAGCTTTAATTCGAATTAACCCTGTAACCGTCCACACAACGACGCCATTTAATTCGATGTAAAGGGCCCTTTAAATCGATTTCTGTACTCCACCCCAACGAGCGGAGTAGCGCCAAAATCGATTTTAGCAATTCGAATTAGGGTTAGTGTGGCCGCAATTCGATGGTATTGGCCTCCGGGAGCTATCCCACAGTGCATCATTGTGACCGCTCTGGACAGCAATCCGAACTCGGATGCACTGGCCAGGTAGACAGGAAAAGCCCCGCGAACATTTGAACTTCATTTCCTGTTTGCCCAGCGTGGAGAGCACAGGTGACCACAGATACCTCATCAGCACAGGTAACCATGCAGGCTGATAATCGAAAAAGAGCACCAGCATGGACCGTGAGGGAGGTACTGGATCTGATCGCTGTATGGGGAGAGGATTCAGTGCTTGCAGAACTTCGTTCTAAAAGACGAAATGCAAAAACTTTTGAAAAAATTTCCAAGGGCATGATGGAGAGAGGCCACAATAGGGACTCTGAGCAGTGCCGCGTGAAGGTCAAGGAGCTCAGACAAGCCTATCAAAAAACAAAGGAGGCAAACGGTCGCTCCGGGTCAGAGCCGCGGACATGCCGCTACTACGCCGAGCTGCATGCAATTCTAGGGGGGGCTGCCACCACTACCCCACCTTTGTTCGTGGATTCTGGGTCGGGGATAGTCTCGACGCCTGAGGATTCTGCCGATGGGGTAGAGGAGGAGGAGGAGGAGGATGAGCTTGCAGAGAGCACACAGCACTCCATTCTCCCCAACAGCCAGGATCTTTTTATCACCCTGACTGAAGTACCCTCCCAAGCCTCCCAAGCCAGTACCCAAGACTCTGACCCCATGGAAGGGACCTCAGGTGAGTTTACCTTTTAAAATATAAAACTTGTTTTAAAAGCAAACGGTTTTTAATGATTACTTTGCCTGACTTTGCATTCGCGGTCAGTTCAGCTACTGGAAAAGTCTGTAGCTACTGGAAAAGTCTGTTAACGTGTCTGGGGATGGAGCGGAAATCCTCCAGGGACATCTCCATGAAGCTCTCCTGGAGGTACTCCGAAAGCCTTGCCAGAAGGTTTCTGGGCAGTGCATCCTTATTCCCTCCTCCATGGTAGGACACTTGACCACGCCATGCTTGCAGCAAGTAATCTGGTATCATTGCCTGACAAAGCCTGGCAGCGTATGGTCCCGGTGTTTGCTGGCATTCAAGCAACATCCGTTCTTTATCTTGTTGTGTAATCCTCAGGAGAGTGATATCACTCCTGGTAACCTGGTTGAAATACGGGAACTTAATTAAGGGGACAGAGGTGGCCGTTCCTACTGGGCTGTTTGCCTGTGGCGGAAAATAAATCCTTCCCTGCAGTTAGCCAAGCGCAGATGGGAAATTGGCCCTGAAGTTTTCCGCGTTTGGCTAGCAGGGATCTTCCCTGTTACCAGCCACGCGGTGGGGGGAGGGTACCGTGATCATCCCAGAGAATTCATGGCGAGGGGGGGGGGTCGGCGGCGGGTCGGCGGCGGGGGGGGGGGGTAGTTTGGTGCCTGCAGGGATCTTCCCTGATACCAGCCATGCGGTGGGGGGAGGGGTACCGTGATCATCCCAGAGAATTCATGGCGGGGGGGGGGGTTAGTTTGTTTTCTGGTGCTGCTGAATGTTAACAGAAAAACCGCAGCACTCTACTTGCCTGAAGGGGCCCAGACAAGCCCCCCCACACTGCCCCCCCCCCCAACTGGCTGAGATTGGCCAGGCTTCTGCAGCACTCTACAGGCTATGCTTGGTATGTGGGAAAGGAGGGTGCAGAAGCTGTAAAACAATGGCTTACCATGGCCGCATGCAAGCCAAATTCTGTTGCCCAGACCTGTGATCTCTAGCAGCAAAGCAACAAGCACTCAGCATTAAGAGGCAAAATGCGACCTTGCACAGAAATCACATGTGCTATGTAATGTGAACAGTGTTGGTCACCGTGAAAGAGTATAAGCATTGTTCTGCAAAATGTAGCTTTTAAAACAATTCTCTCTTTTTTCCCCTCCCTACAGCAGCTGCAAATTCCTCAAGCCTCCCTCCTCTATCCCGAAGGTTATCACAGATAAGGCGTCGTAAGAAGAAGACGCGGGAGGACATGTTTTCTGAAATTATGCAATCCAGCAGGAGTGACAGAGCTCATCTGAATGAGTGGAAGGAAACAGTTTCAAAGTATAGGAAAGAAGTCAGTGAACGTGAGGAGAGGAGGGACCAACGTGAGGAGAGGAGGGACCAACGTGAGGAGAGGAGAGACGATCGAGATGAGAGATGGCGGCAGGAAGACCAGAGGATGAAGGATGCAACGCTGGGGCTGCTCCGGCGTCTGGTGGAGGTTCAGGAACGGCTGCTGGAAAACAGACTGCCGCTTCAGCCCCTGTTCCACCCTCCCCCCTCCCCATGTTCCGTATCCTCCTCACCCAGACGTGTAAGAACGCGGGGGGGGGAGGCTCCGTACACCTTCCCATTCCACCCCAGTAGACAGCCCAAGCAAAAGGCTGTCATTTTTTTAACCTTTTCTTTGTGGCTTTTTCCTTCCCAGCAATCCTCCTCCCAAATACCACCCGGGTTCCCTCCCTCTTTTTCTAATCTATTAATAAAGAATAAATGATTTTTAAATGATAGTGACTTTATTTGGTTTGAAAGAAAGCTGGGGGAAGGGGCAGGGTGGGTTCCTTACAGAAAATCAGTCAGTAAAGGGGGAGGGTTTTCATGAAGGAGAAACAAACAGATATTTCACACGGTAGCCTGGCCAGCCATGAAACTGGTTTTCAAAGCTTCTCTGATGCACAGCGCTTCATGGTGTGATCTTCTAATCGCCCTGGTGTCTGGCTGCGCGTAATCAGCAGCCAGGCGATTTGCCTCAGCCTCCCACCCCGCCATAAAGGTCTCCCCCTTACTTTCACAGAGATTGTGGAGCACACAGCAAGCAGAAATAACAATGGTGAGATTTCTTTGGCTGAGGTCAGAGCGAGTCAATAATGAACGCCAGCGACCTTTTAAACGGCCAAATGCACATTCTACCACCATTCTGCACTTGCTTAGCCTGTAGTTAAACAGCTCCTGACTCCTGTCCAGGCTGCCTGTGTATGGCTTCATAAGCCATGGCATTAAGGGGTAGGCTGGGTCCCCAAGAATAACTATGGGCATTTCAACATCCCCAACGGTTATTTTCTGGTCCGGAAAGTAAGTCCCTTGCTGCAGCCCTTTAAACAGAGTAGTGTTCCTGAAGACGCGAGCGTCATGAACCCTTCCCGCCCAGCCCGCGTTGATGTTGGTGAAACGTCCCTTGTGATCCACAAGTGCTTGCAGCACCATTGAAAAGTACCCCTTGCGGTTTATGTACTCGGTGGCTTGGTGCTCCGGTGCCAAGATAGGGATATGGGTTCCGTCTATTGCCCCACCACAGTTAGGGAATCCCATTGCAGCAAAACCATCCACTATAGCCTGCACATCTCCCAGAGTCACTAACTTTCGTAGCAGCACCTGAGTGATTGCTTTGGCTACTTGCATCACAGCAGCCCCCACCGTAGATTTGCCCACTCCAAATTGATTCCCGACTGACCGGTAGCTGTCTGGCGTTGCAAGCTTCCACAGGGCTATCGCCACGCGCTTCTCAACTGTGAGGGCTGCTCTCATCTTGGTATTCTGGCGTTTCAGGGCAGGAGACAGCAAGTCACAAAGTTCCATGAAAGTGCCCTTACGCATGCGAAAGTTCCGCAGCCACTGGGAATCGTCCCAGACCTGCAACACTATGCGGTCCCACCAGTCTGTGCTTGTTTCCCTTGCCCAGAATCGGCGTTCCATGGATAGAATCTGCCCCATTAACAACATGATCTCCAAAGCACCGGGGCCTGTGGTTTCACTGAATTCTGTGTCCGTGTCCATGTCCTCATCATGCTTGTCGCTGCGCTGCCGCCGCCGCTGCCTCCTTGCCTCGTTTTTCTGGTCCTGGCTGAGCATAAACTCCACGAGAACGTGCGAGGTGTTTGCAATATTCATGAGTGCTGTCTTGACCTCAGCGGGCTCCATGCTTGCCGTGGTATGGAGTCTGCAGTGTTCACCCACCCAGGAAAAAAGGCGCGAAAATGGTTGTCTGCCGTCCGTTGCTTTCATGCAGGGAGGGAGGGAGGGAGGAAGTGAGGCTGTACCCAGAACCACCTGCGACGATGTTTTTTGTCCCATCAGGCACTGGGATCTTAACCCACAATCCCAATGGGCGCAGGAGACTGCGGGAACTATGGGATAGCTATGGAATTGCTACCCACAGTGCAACGGTGCAGAAATCGACGCTAGCCCCGGTACTTGGACGCACACCACCGAATTACTGTGCTAGTGTGGCCGCACTCATTTCGACTTTATACAACCTGTTTCTCAAATCCGAATGATCTAAATTCGGATTAATCCCGTAGTGTAGACATACCCTTTGTCTAGGGCTTGACTGAGTTTAGTACTTGGTTTTTCGTCAAATTTTAATTTTCACACATCTCCACACTTCCTGGTTTCAGCTGGGATTGAAAGAGGAAGTACTGAAATGTTACAAGGAAACTTGTGCTTGAAAGATACCCACCCTTATTTCTTGACCACAGAATTTAGAGTGGTGTTCAAGTACTCGGATGTTTGTCTGAAGTGATATGAATCTCTGATCTGGAGAAAAAACCTCACATTTTCATTCCCATGAACTATGTAGTCTCTAGGATTTTTGCTATTTCAATACAGTATTTGCCTATGTCTTAGGGGGACTTGTGTTAAGTGTTGTAATTTAACCAACAACTGGCTTAGAATCACAAGTTAAAGTCTAATTACAATTAATTGCAATCAAAGATGAAAAATATCAATGTTTAATTTGACCTCTAATTTTGGTCACTGTAAAATTAAACAGAATTATTTCCTCAATCAAGTATAGCACAATAATAAAGGCAACAGTTATTATATTTGACCTATTACCACTTGGCTAATCTGCAGTACGATGGTTCAAATTAAGAGTGCCAAATTAAAGTTATTTTATTAAAAAAAAAGAGATTTTCCAGGCTTTCTTAATGTCAAAAGCTCTAGTGCTGAAAGTGATCGCAGAGGAATGCAAGGGATTTGTGATTTTGCCCGTCAGTAGTAACAATATTTCTTTTTTATTTATTGGAATGATTATAGTAACTAATTTCTTTAAAAAGACTAACTTCTAATTTAAAACAAAACTGAATGAAGAACTCAAAGGGGCTTCCCTTGAAATTATTGGACACAGATGTAAACAACAAAACAATCAGGTGGTTTAGATCCTTTCTATATATGTGTGTATGTATCTCTGCATAGGTCCACAAATGAATGGAAGATATTAAAATTAGTTTTAATTTAGTTAAAAAGTTTTAATGTTAGTCAAATTCCTCTTTAAGCTATTCATGGCAATATATAGTACACCTGATACTAGTGTGCACTTCATTTGAATTGATGTACAATGCAAGTTTATGGGGCCATAAAAGCAATAGTTGTAGTAATGGTAGTAATTATTTATAATATGATATAAGATAGACAAAGGCTATGCTCCTATTTTGGCTGTACAGTTGTATGTCCAGAGATTGAAAAAGAGGTTATTGCATAAGCTCTTTTAGATGTCATACTTACTGAGAGTAAGTTAGTGAGGCCCATCAGTCGAGAGATTGCAGCATTAAACAAGTAATCTTTTGTGAAGTAACTTGTTACCTAGTTATACAAAAAATGTTCACTTTCATTAGTTACTTACAATTTCCATATACTGAGCATTTTGCTTTTTAGAAAAAAAACAACATTAACAATCAGCTGCAAATTGCAATGTGCATACACATAGAATCATAGAACTGGAAGGGACCTCAAGAGGTCATTAGTCCAGTCCCCTGCACTTGTGACAGGACTAAGTATTACCTTTCTCTCAAAACAATATCACACACACATCCCATATGCAATCTGCGGAGGTGATATTCCTGTGATAAACTAAATTATGAAAAAACATGCTTATCCAGACCTCACTCTCCCCAGGCTTACGCAGAGAAAGTTTCCCAATTAAAATAGTTTATGATGGAATAATCTGAAGACACACTTTTTGACCTGCTAACACAAGAAGTCAGGCACACTGCTGGTGCATGATATAACAACACTAGTAATCTATCTAGTCATTTTCAAAATAGTTAAGAGTTCCTTTTAACCTCAGAGACCACAAGGTTCTTCTGCTCCCAGATCTTTTTGGCTTCAGCCTTCTCCTTCTCGTTCAACAGCTGAGGATTGGGCACAGTGCTGGAAGTCCTGGCTTCTATAAATTTGGTTGCTAGGGTCCAAAGGCGTGACTGCCATCTTCGTACACCAGGGACAGCATCAGCTGAGTTTAATGACAGATTTCAGAAAGAGGGAGACTTGAGTTGTAATGAATGAAGCCAACACATCAAAAAGAAACAGAAAAAAAATTGTACCACAGAGTTCCATACCATTGAACGTTGAAGGGGAAATTACATGTTGCAAGAAAAACCTCAGTGTAATTGAAAATACATTTAAAAAATTGTTAGGTTGCTTTAATGAAGACAAATGAACACTACTGAAAATCAAGAATATTTTCTAAGTAGCAGTTCAATGTATTATCCTAACTGTATAATACAATCCACTATCAAGCTAATGTCCTGCCAACTACTCAGGAAAACAGGCTTTTTTTATATGCTTTTATTTGCAAGAAAGATGGGACAAACTCCTGAATGGAGATGGTTCTTTTAAACTTTCTTCTATAGTGATGACAGAAATTACATATAGATACTGACATATCAATATATAGTGTCTGCCACGGTAATGAAAGACAAAGGGCCAGATTACTTGGGATCATCTATTTAGCACCCAGCTCAGTTTGGGGAGCAGGGACTGCAAAGGGTGGCTATAAGCCACCTATATGTCCTCCCTAATCCTTGGGGTCACCAGTCCAGACTCTTAAATTGTCCCAGCCTCTGAGGCTGCTCCTCTAGCTGGGGACAGTTTGAGTACAACAGTGCTCAGGCCACACGTCTATACTTGAGAGCAGTGGAGGGGAGGAGGGAAGTGGTGAGGGATGAGTGGGTGGCATAAGAGCTGCTACACCACCTGGGAATTCCCCATCCTGAGATGATCCCCAAATGTCTGGTTACAATAGATTTAAGGCTTTTTTACATCACTGGAAAAGTGTAAAGCAGCTTTAATGAGGCCAAATATCTGACCCAGTGTTATTACATAATATTGCAGAGTTTCTTGCCAAAAATAAGTCAATGCTATGTTTACCAGTGTGGCTCCTTCAGAATGAATGTACATTATTTTGTTACTGTAAGGAGAAGACGGGCCTTAGGCAGTGTTTACAGAAGGCTTATTACACTGTTTTCATTATCTTGTTAACTGTTTCTTTACTGTTTTTCCAATATTCCCTTAACAAGAGGTGACTCTCAAAAAATATCTTTCTTTACACTACTCTGTATTTGACAAGAAACCTGTCTGAATGGCAAAATGCTTTTCTCCTAGCATTGTATAAGATATCTGTGCTTGTACGTATGAAAGAATGTGTGCGTATAATATAACCATCAAACTGTAATAATACTTTGCAAAATAACACCTTTTATCCAAGGACTGCATAGCACTTACAAAAAGGGGATAAAGTTTCATTATTCTCATTTTCAAGAAGGGGAAACAACAGCAAAAAGGCTGTGTAACACAGGATGACTCACTTAGAGCCTGATTTCAATAAGATTACTTACAGAGTAAGGCACTACTAAATGTTAGCAAGGGCAGGAGAATCCACGAGAGGCGGGAATAGAACCTACTGACTCTCAGTCTTGTGCTTTCAGGAAAGGATCGTGATAGGAATCTAACACAAAAAATGTTATCAACTCTACCCCCAAAAGTTTGTTGTTAGAAATGTGGTAGTTTGGTACATAGCGAATAAAAAAGGTAGTGATACAGACTAGCCTGAACTGTAGTTGGTATAGGCTGCACTATAAGATGCTGATCAAACAAAGAACGAAGAGGTAGAACAAATCATTTAAAAACATTTATTTTTTAAAACAATGTAGTTAGATGTTTTATTGAAGTTCTGTGTGACAAGAAATGCATGCATTTTCCTGTGCACACCAAATATTATGAAGGCAGACAGAAAACAGAAATTAAAATTAAGATGGCATTGGGGCTGCACATTCATTTAGAAAAGGCAGAGCCCCATAAGCAAGTCATATTTAAGGGGTGAAACTAGACAGACACTTGTACATGTTTTGTGTGTTTGTAGGATCCATTATTTACCCTAGTTTAATCAATTATGTAACTCAACAGCATACAATCTAAGTGTCTTTATCAGCATCTTTCAAATGGTATTCAGAGCCCATTTAACAAGCTGTGTTGCATAAATGTCTACAATAAATAAAAGCAGCTTAAAGCTCCAAATGGATTCTCCCATCATGAAAACAAGAGAGACTGTATTAAAAAGGAGGAGGTGATCTAATTTTAAAATAGCTGCTTTCTAAGTCATTGGTAAGAAGAGAGATTCAGAGACTGGGGTAAGAAATTATTACCAAAGGAGCTATTTTTTACATACACCTGATCTTAGCTTTTAAGAGGTTTGTAAGGGAAGAAGGGAGAGAGGTGCTTCCTAAACAAGTCTGTAGCCTAATTAACACTGTCTTGCAAAATTAGCTTCTTAAAGATAATTTTCTCAATTTACAAAGTGGACATGTAGTCCAATTCTGTGGTATCACTATTTTCATAAACTACAAAGATCATAGTTCAAATAAGCTAAAACAGAAGGAAAAGACTTATAAAAGGTTGCTTAGTTTTTTTCTCTCTGCTTCCATTTCCCTCAGTGTACAGGATGTCTTCATAATAATGGAACATTTCTGCAGGCTTTTTTCTGCCTAAGACTAATATTCTAGTGTGCAGCGAAGATGCCATATTGCAGATCCTTGCTTTCAACAGCCTTACAGAGATGTATGTATGCAGTGGTGTTGCAGCTGTGTCTGTCAGAGGATATTAGAGACACATCATCCTTAATATTGCTTCAGATCCTATGCCGTAGCCTCATGTTGGAACACCCTTTATAGAAAAGATTGTTCAGTTCTGTAGAAACCTTCCCAATGTAAAACATTCTTTTCAATATGAAGCCTGGAACAGAATGACCTAATCTAATTTTTGATTATATGTGAAAGTCTGAAGAACCCATTGTCAGAAATTAATGACTCCTAGAAAGGTCAATCAGATGGTCATATTTACCTGCTCCCATAACAGAAGAACAATTAGTGAAACTGAAGGCAACATATGTAAAGATGATTAAAAGGAATACTTTTTCAAAACATGACAAATAAGGTGCCACAGGACTCTGTCACTTTTTACAGATCCAGACAAACACGGCTACCCCTCTGATACTTTTCAAAAAATGGCATCATTAACTTGTGGAACTCACTGCTACCAAATATTGAAGCCAGTAGCTTACCGGAATTCAGAAAAGGATTAGACATTTCTATAGATATTGAGAACATCTATAATTATATGAGGTAGGATAATATTTTTGAGAAGTAATATAAACCCTCATGCTTTAGGAATTAAGCCAACCACTAACCAAGGGAAGACTGCAATGTCCTCTGAAGCATCTGGTACTGATCACTCTCAGAGAATGTGACCCAGCATATGAGATCAGAGGTCCACTTTTGTTTCTATTATTAATGTTAAATACATACATAACTAACAAAAGTATCTTTGATCCCAACAAAGGTCCCGTTTTAGAAAGACAGCCAGTGTAATCTTCTCATTACATCAGCTGTTCACATTCAATTCTCCAAATCACAAACAACAAACTGTATTTCAAACAGAAATAAACCAAGAGGAGGAAAGAATCAAAACAACTTGACTTACTTTTTGCATCCCACAAGATGTCTTGTTCTGGAGGCGCGGCAAACAGTATGTACAGTCGCATAGTGTCTATGCCATACTGCTCTACTAATTCCTCAGGATCTATCCCATTATGCTTGGATTTACTCATTTTTTCCCATGTAACCTGAAGTTTCTCTTTGGTTTTTATGTGAACTGGTTCAGTCCCTAAATATATAGAACATATACAATAATAACTAATTTGGTTCTACAAACATCTGGAGCAGCAAAACTTAATACTAGGTTATTTCTAATCCCTTCTCTGATGGCCTCATATAATTGAAAGAGAAAAAAACAATTCTGAGAATAAGACAAAAAACTTTTTTACTTTCATATCTTTACTGAAGTAATATTATAATGTTTCCATCACGCAGGGGAGAAAATGTCTTTCTTCCATTTTATAAAGCTAAATCCAGTGCTCGTGCAAGCTAAATCTATTGCATTAGGATTTTTGCATTAGTGTAGCTATCTCAATGCAAACCTCCTGCGTAGATGTGCTGTACTGGTGTGTACTTCCACTGGAGCAAATTTACCTTGATTCCATCTTTGGATGTTTATAGACAGCAAGTTTGCAGGTTTCAGCTAGAGTAAATCACATCAGTGCAAGCACCGCTTTACAATGTATCCATCTACATGGGGAGTTTGCACTGGTGTAGAGCTACACCAGTGCAGATTTCCTTACTGCACACAAACTCTGCCTTTTATACAAGGTACAAGTATAGCACAGGCAGTAGCAAACATATGTTTTCTTAAACTGCTCTGCAAGGATCGCATGTAAGCATTGGAGAGAAGTTCATTCTATGCCCATTCTATCTAGATCTTATCTGTTCAGATTGCCAACAATGGTGTTGACTGTGCTAATGGTTTTGTAATGTGAACATCAGTCTACTAGGAATGGAATTGAGACCACCAACTCCTTTCACATGGGCTAGTGAATGGCCTCCATAAGATACTCACTTTTAGTCATTTTTGGACATAGAATAGGCTTAAGTAAAAACAAATATAGCAGAAATATTGTGTTTGGTAATGGTTACAGGCAATTGGAGTAGTATTTTCTCTGTATGTGGATTCAGCATTAAGCATACGAGTCCAGAACACACACAAAAGTCAATCTCCGGTTTAATGATTACAAGAATTCACTCCTCACTGATGAATTTTCCATGCACTATGACTTGTACATCCTTTTTCACTGAACTAGCCCTTGACTTTTCTGGATGCACCTGTGCTGGTCATCCCATACGGTCTCTTACCAGTGAGATCAATTTCCTCTCTCTTCAGATATTGGCTTGTTGTTGTTAGTTTATATGTCTGACTCTTGATAAGACCTTGAACCAAGAGTTTATAAAAAGGCTCCCTGAGGATGAAAGGAAAAGGAAACCCGTCTGTTGAAAATAGCTGTCAAAAGCACATTTTACAGTAAGCTTTAGAGGCTGAACTCAATTAGACAATTATTTAATGAAAGAAGAATGTCACACTGACAACTGAAATAGCTGTCACCTGCAAAAATCAAAGGATATTTTAAAGAGAAAATTTAATGGGGGAGAAAAATATTTATGAAAAAAGCAATCTGACCAGTCACTTTCTGCATCCGTCTTTCTGTCACTCAAATATTCACGTTTGAACAAATGTCTTTTCTTTTACAAACCTAGGTCCTCCTTCTGAGTGTTCCCACAGCACAGGAACACTGGAGTTGCAATAGTGGATCAGAGTCCAGTGTCCTATTTCTGGCAGTCACCAGCACCAGTCAACTCAGAGGAAGGTACAAGAATCCCACAGTAGGCAGATGTGGGATAAGGGTAAACTGTCTACATGTTAGTTACATAACCCCTACTATTAACCTTGGTTTTGACAACTACCTAATTTAACAGAGGAACACTTGGAGTGTCTTTATGAGCACCTTCCAAATGGTACTTCATAACCTACCTGACAAACTCAATTGCTTACATTGCCTACAATAAATTAAAGGCACTTAAAGATGCAAAAACTGCAACTGGATCATAAGAACAAGAGAACATCTTAAAAAAGAAGTGATCCAATCCTAAAATAATTGTTTTCCAAGGTAATCATAAGATGAGAGTTCATAAATTGAGTCTTTGCTCCTTATTTCAGGAGAGCAAGCCCTCCCAGACCATTAATTAAAACAGTTAAAAAAATGACAAAAAGGTGAAAAATAAAACAATTAATTTTCTCCCCCAATACATATGCCTTTCTCTTGAATTTAAATAACTACCATATTTTACCAAATATGGGAACGTTAACTAAATAATCAGAGCATCAAAAACTGGGTAAATGTCCCAACTGGAGGTAATTTTTCAGGGAACGCTTGTCTTTTCATGACACAGCGTTAGTTCAGGTCAGATGCCATGTTGATAAAAGTTAAATGTAGGAATGTGCATTTCCAATTTCTGTTTACAGGGAGAGAGGTTCAAAGATGCAGTACAAAATACTTTACCATATACGGGGAAAAAGAAAAAAAGGAAACATATTTGATTCAAGTGGGAGAGTACAGAAGGATGGAGACATGCCCAAAATCAGAAATGCTCAGCCTGTGAAAAGATCTGGGGGAGAAGGCAATGCTTAGAAACAAATAGCAAATCAGTACTGAATTTCTTCTGTTGCTCAAAAGGGTTTCACCCTAGGAACAATGCTGGGATGACTCCATCTGCTGGTTAAAGGAAATACAATTTAAAATTGCTATCAGGTAAAAATAGTTGCTTTGATTTTAAAAAAAAACATTTCCAAAGGATTTAGGCAGAATACTACATTATCAGGATCTATTTTATACATTTAGCCCCAATCCTAAGACTTATGCAAGTGCTTAACTCTCCACAATTAATAGTTACATTTAAATTAATGAGACTACTCACGGTGCATAAAGTTAAGCATGGTCAAATTAATGGCTCTACTCACAGTGCATAAAGTTAAACGTGTGTAATTCTCTGCAGGATGAGGGCCTAAGGTAAAATTTTACTACTTGTGCCCTGAGCCAGTAAATATTCACAAGACATATGTACACAAACAACAAATGCAATACAGACTGTAAGAAACTGATCATTTAGCTAAACTTGACGAGGAAGAAAATTCAGGCTCAGAGAATGAAATGAAAAATATACCATTGAAAATAATATTGGTACGTCTGCTTCTTCTAGCTCTATAAAATTTCATTCATGCCTGTGGATGCCAGATGCAGTCTGAGACTGATGCTTGAATTATTTTTCATAAAAAATCAAATAATACTTACTTGTGTTTGGTCATCTTTTGATCATAGCAAAAATGGCTCAAGAATCTAGCATAGTATAAATGCATAACTGCATGCTCCTTTCCCCCAATGTACAAATCCACAGGCATCCAGTAGTCGGCCAAGGCTTTATTAAAAGGCCTAAAACACAAAGCAACAGAAAGCATACATTAAGTATAAAGCAAAAGGAAAAAACAGCTTTACTGGAACACCTCCAATAAGACTTGTCTGGAAATAGATGTTCACAGTGAGCTGCATGTGCATCTTAAACTACATTCTATTAATTTTGCTAATGACTTAATTCCTTATTTTTAAAAAGCAATGTTTGACTTGGTTAAATTACAAAAATCTGTGTGAGAATTTTTAAAAGCTATAGAGAAAGATCCACTGGAATATAATTTACACATAATATCTTAGATGTATGGCTATCAGTTCACATGTACCCCCTAAAAACTAAAAAAATGCTATGGAAATATTTGCCTGATTTCTATGGAACTTTCATAACTGGGTTGTGGTTATCTGTTCTAGCCTTTTGTGGTTACAAATTGATATTTTGTGGGGGAAAATATATAAAATATATATATATGGCTATATATTATTCTCCAAAATATACAACAATAAACCAATTTTAAAAATATTGGAATGATTTCATTTATTTATTTAAAATTGAAGGTTTGTGTTGCCACCATTAGAGGGCAGCATGACATTTATTATAGTGTTTAAAAAGCATATTCGGAATATTCATTTGGGGCATCATAAACAAACTTTAAAGATACTGTTTTGGTTTACACCACTTCAAGTAACTATGTCTCCTCAAGGCATGTTTTATAGCCCCACTCTTTAGTAAATGTACCTATTGGACTACCTCAGCTTGTATCAGAACTGTGATTTTATTTTGTTATACATTAGTTATGCTTCCTTAATTAGAGATGAGCCTGGAATAAAACCCTTGATCAGGACTTCACATGTCCATAATGTAGAGGGAGGGATAGCTCAGTGGTTTGAGCATTGGCCTGCTAAACCCAGGGTTTGAGTTCAATCCTTGAGGGGGCCACTTAGGGATCTGGGGCAAAATCAGTACTTGGTTCTGCTAGTGAAGGCAGGGGGCTGGACTCAATGACCTTTCAGGGTCCCTTCCAGTTCTAAGAGATATAATAGATTATGGAGATATACCTATCTATAACTAGTCACAAATCCAAATCTCAACACTGTTGTACATAAAGTTTCAAAATGCAGATCTGAGCTTTTCTTAAGTTCATTGTGTCCAGATTTGGTGTTTGGAGTTTGACCCATAAAAATAAGGGCTTGTCTATATGTTGTTTAACTGGGGCCTTATCTAAACTACAAATGTGTTGGGTGTACAGTTATATCAGCATAGCCCCCTGGTGTAGATGTAGCAGATGCCAACAGAAGGAGGTTTTCTGTTGGCATAGTAACACCACCTCCTGGAATGATATTCGCTCTGCTGACAGAAACACTCTACTGTTGGCACAGCTGCATCTACACTGGGGTTTTTGTCACATCATAGCTACATTGGCTAGGGTGGTATTTTTTTTCACACCTCTGACTGACACAGCTATGCTGATAAAACTTTGTATAGCATAGACCTGGTCTAAAGGTATGATTTTAACTGATTTAGTTAAACCTGTGCAAAATGTTATGTGGGCACTCTTATTTCAGTAGAAATCAAGCTTATTTCGATGTAATTCACGTCCATTAAGAACATGTTTAAGCTGATGAGAAATGAGTGTGTCTACACAGGGGTTTGCACTTGTTTAACTAAACCAGTAAAAGTTCATGTGTAGTTTGAGCTTAGTTTGAGCAATGAATCCTGTACAGAATGTTGTTTTGGGTCCAGTTCTATTTAAAATATGTTATTTCTATAATTTAATTAATTTATTCCAAAGATGTTACTTAATGGTATATCAATACACACCCAGACTGTGCTCAGGGCACAAGCACCACCTGTAGCAGAAAGACAAGTAGGACCAATAAATGGAATCCTCTCCATATCCCCCAAGTCTTTATAACCAAAACTCTTCATCAACTCCTTTTCCTCCCCCACCAAGAGAAGCAAGTGGATGTCTTAATATCTCATGTCAGATAAAAAGCAGCTAACCAAAACAAACATGTAAATAGTTTTAATGATTGAGTTTGTCTTAAAAAAAGACCCACTGACCAGGATCTTTTTTTTTTTTTTTTAAATAAAGTAGACAAGAATTTTCAACAAAAATGTCTCTCTCTCCCACCCAATGGAGGTCAGATTCTAAATCAGAAACCTTGGCATCTAAAACAAGACAGATTCCAACAGCCGGGTTTGCCTATCATAGGATCATCACATAGTACAATTCGCTGGACACACTGAAGCCATTCTATCAGACACTTTCCCTATATATCTGTGTGAAGACTTAGTAACCCAAACAGTGATACTTCTTATCTAATTTATGGCTAGCCTTTTGCCTACAGAACGGCTCATAAAATATTCAAGAGACAGTAATCATAGGCTGTCTGTCCAGCAACTGCAGACAGCAATCTAATCTGGACAGTGTATAGAAAATACATTTTGGACTGTTGAGTCAGCCTTTGTTCAGCCTGCTTTAATGCTGCATTTGACACAACCTCCAGGGCACAATCAGCTTTGCTAGTACGATAGAAGATGGAGTAAGTAAACAGATAAATAACTTTGTCTATCTCTCACACTGCCCTATTTTATGGTCACAAATGCATAGCATATCTAGAGTTTCCTTTTGTAATACTGTATTTAACTGAAATAGTAAGATGGCAATAGGCCACTATGATGATACTTTATTTTAGCTCTGGACCTAAATTAGCATGACTCTGGCTAGCATAGATTGGTGGTTTTCTTAATTTTGGTCTCTGGGGGAAATTGCTTGATTTCTCACTTCTTTCCTTCTCCGTCAGCTCTTGCCAGCTGGATGCGTTGCTATAAATCCCAGAAGAAGCCAGTTAGCTATATTCTTAGATAGTGGCAGAATGTAAGCACACCAGCAACAACAAAGAGAAAATTAAAGACTTTGTCCACATTACAGAAGTTACACAGGCTGCTTCTGCCTTAGTTGACGGAAAAGCACCTGACATCCACACACATAAGAGACTTGGTCTACTGCTGGAGAAGAAGTAATCAGCTTAAGGAGTAAAAGCTGTGGATCACCAGGTGAGTGTGTAGTCTCAGCCCTTTCATGTCCCATAGGGGAGTTATAGCCTTATTCCATAGTACAGAACAGTTCCCAAGGCTACTCTAACTTGAGTAGGGCCAATCAGCATGCAGAGAATCAGGAACTCATAAAGGGGTTCCCAGACAACCTCCCATCCTGCTGCACCCAGCAGACAGTAGAACTACCAGAGTATCTGGCTGCTTGTTTTTTCTTTTCTTTCTACTCCTGCTATGTAAAACAGGTCCAGGTTACATGAACACCCATATGACCATGGGCCTGCCTGCAAGCTGCCTGGATGCCTTACCTATCAGAGTTATGAGGATCAGTGTATCTCAGGTAATACCAAGATGAATCAACAAATGTATCCATGGTGTCTGTTTCCCTCTTTGCAGGTCCTTTGCACCTGGGGAATAGAAAAATTTTCAGCACTCCTAGATGAAAAATAAAAAATCACATGCTGATTTTTTTCACATCTTGAAGTTAATAAAACAAATGCTATGAAAGCCCAAGAGAAAGGAAAAAGTATTTTGCCATTAAATAGAAGGATAGAAAGATACTCAAAAACCAGTACATTCTTCCGGTACTATCATTTATGACCACTTCCAGTAGAAAGAGTAGGGTAGGCTGCATTTCACTGGTTCTGGTTTTATAAAATGGTCTGTTTTTCCTGATTAGTTGGGATTCCACTTATTTGCAGGAAAAACAAATTTAGTTTAATTCCAGTTTTCACTGAGAAGGATCAAATCTTTCCCAGTCATTGTAATATTTTAATTCATGATTACTGCTAGAACAAATCAATATTTGCTAGGTATTATATTGAAGGTAAAGACTAAAACAGATTCAAAATGAGAAGTTAAAAGCTGGAATAGTTTTTCCTTCCCCCATGAATAGAAATAGTTTGCTCATGGAAACAAACACCAGGAGGAAACTTTTTTAAAACTAGGTTTGCATTTATTGCAACTACTCAGTATTTAAGTACGTATATCTGCTAAAATAATGATAAATTTATAATACAAATGAAATTTTGCAACCTGCTGCAAACCTATGTGCACTATATATTACACAAAGAATGTCAACTGGCTGTTTAACACCTACAAAATCGTAACTCTAATCTGTTACTGTGCTTGGAAGCTTCAGCTAGTAAACCATAGAGAGCATATTAAACAAGCTCTTCAACAGCAACATTGGCTTCCTAGTCACTGCTGGGTGTGGTGAGTCTTTGGTCTATAAAGCCTTTATATGACTTGGGTCCTGGCTACCTAAGACACCACCTCTCTCTCTGCGTATTTGCTACAGAATTTCCAGTCGTCTGAGGCATGTGAGATGCATGTATTTAGTGGTAAGTATCAGAGGACTTATGTCTGAGTGTGATTAGTGGAAAGCCTTTCCTTTCCTTTCTCAGATGACTTAAACCAAGTTTGCTACCCTGAAATGCATGGTGCAAGGCAGGGGGTTGGACTGCTGTGATGTCAGGTTAGCAGCCCAGAATTTTTACTTGGTAACTGCTATCTCATGCTCCAGAATCTAAACTTCCATTAAAGAAAGTCTCTAGCCTTTACAACTGTGGAGTTAACCTTCAAAATGTGAACCAAATGTGAGTTAATACAGTCACATCTGCCTGAGTTTGCAAACAGTCTGAAACATTCATCTCAATAGGATGCTAATTCTGAAACCAATGATAATTCAGTGTCTTAACTGAGCAAAACAAATAAGACAGGAGAGAGGCAATTACATTAATATCTGCATAATTCACCCTGAGTGGTGCCTCATTCTGGCAACATAGTAGATGAGCTTGGATTGCAGGCATAGCTTAGGGAAGTACCACTACTTATTTTCTCTACAGTCTGATCTATGTGCAAGGCCCATCTCTTAACAAGCTTTTACTTGTAGCTGGATAACTGCAGTGGAGGCATCTTGTTTCTAGTTGACTTTTTAGTTTAAAGAATTAATTATATTAAATACTGTACATGTGCTCAGAGACTAGGATAATATGTTTATTACAAAATAAATAAATATTGTATTATACTATAACAGAATTGTCTCAGCCTATCAACTTCTGGGATACTTAACATAGCAGTTATGCAATTCCCTGCATCCTAGCTGGCTATGGCTCAATAACTAGGTAAATTCATGGACAGGTCACCCAATGGTTATTAGCCAAGATGGTCAGGGACACAACCCCATGCTCTGGGTGTCCCTAAACCTCTGGTGTACAGAAGCTGGGACTGGATGACAGGAGATGGATCACTTGGTAAGTTTACCCTGTTCTATTCATTCCTCTGAAGCATTTGACTATCAGAAGACAGGATACTGGGCTAGATAGACCATTGGTCTGACCCAGTTTGACCTTCTTATGTTTTTAACATAGTGACAGCATGCAAGCCACTATACTCCGGCTACTGATAGCCTATAGCTAGCCATGCAGACGGCAGACATTTGCCTATTCACTGAATGATTTTTAACTACTGTGAAGTCATTATGCACATCCTTCCACTCATGACTGGTTACAGCTTCAGAACTCCACATCTGTATGTCCACAACCACAGTCACCTCAGCTTCCCATCTCTATTCATCCTGTTAATCCACCTAATCCCAGCTATTAAATACTGCATGTAGATGGAGTATATAGTCTAGAGGAGATCAGAACTAGTGTTCCCTCTTCACAACAAAGGCATTTCAACATTTATATGTTGTCAGTGGGAAGCCTGGAGTGCGGGCAACAAAGATTTCAGTAGGAGTCAAGGATTTCAGACTAGAAGACATTGCTGAGAGCATTACTTCAATATTACAATTCATTTAGTCAGACTGCCTTGAAATACCCGTACTCCTTAACAAGTTACTGTGCAGTGTTTAAAAAAGCCTACCTGAAATGACATTTTCTTTGCAGAAATATGCAGATGTATGTCTTTCCTTTACTTAAAATGTATATCATCATCAAGTCAAACACGTTTCCAGTGAGCCACAGAACTGCCCTGTGTAAGCCGCTTAATTACAAATGAGAATCACGCTAATACGCTAACCTTCCAAAGTAACAGATTTACAGTTTCTGTGTTATGAAGAGTGAGAGCCTTAAGGTCACTTTATGTCCCTGGTTCTCCTGCATGGCAGCCTGACAATGCCTTGCTCGCTGGGCCAGCTCTGCTGACAGCAGGGTTTCACTATATGCCTGGAAAGGAAAGGGTTTCTATCAGGGATTCCTCGGGTTCTCTTCCCTCCACCTGCAGAAGGTGAGCACAAACTCCAATGTACCCAACACTCAACCAGCTCTGGAGACATCTTTTCTCTAATGAATTTGTATCTTTCTAAATCTGAACTACATGCTTCTTCTTAAAGAGCTGGTAAACAAACTGTATGATCAAAATCTGAATCATACACCTATTAACTCCTTCAACTTGAATTATTTGCTGCCGTGTAAAATGCACCAGGCATGTAAATCTTTATAAAAGATTCTACTGCAGTAGCACCATCTTATCTCTGTTGTTGGACTTATTAATTAATTGATCAATATGTTAGTTTCCTTAACAAAAGTAAATAAAACAACTCAATATACACTACAACCTTTGCTTTAACTCTGCTGTTGAAAGAGGAAAAAAAATCTTGCAATAGATGAAGTAAGCAGTAGTATAAAGAACTGGAGAAAGAACTATTTTATTTTTCTCATTTTCTTTCCTCTAACTTAAAAACACTGAGCTTTTCCTCCACTAGGTATTTATCAAGAAAAAGAGCTTGTATTAAGAAACAGTAAGAGGCCATATTATGGCAAGAAGAATTATAGCAAGTGGACAGTATATAACATTTGCTCACCTTGGACATGAACAGTTTATCCACTCTGGGACAGTTTCTAGAGGGGAGGCTCCCTTTCCTGTAAAGGTGGTTATATTGGGCAACTCCACAGGTAAGTCCTCATAAGGCACAGGGACTGTGCCACAGGTCTGGCAGTGGATTATGGGAATAGGTGTTCCCCAGTACCGCTGTCGAGATATTAACCAATCTCTTAACTTGTCACTTGTTAGGTTTCCACCTACTCCTTTATTTTTGGCCTGCTGAGTTAGGGCTTTTAAAGCTTCCTGCCTAGTCATGCCTGTGAACTGATAAAAAGAAAGACAGACATTTGATATATGCTACTATTGACAATGCTGTAGTAGCCCCATTATGTTGTTTTTCATATGCATAGTACACAAACCCAACATTCAAACTCTGATGGGACAGAGGTTCCAAGCATTTTTGAGGTTCCCCATTTTTTTCTCCTGGTTTACACCCATCCACCTTCCAGGCTTCCACATGTCAATCACCAACCTTCTGGTCACCCTTGAAAGCCTATCAGGGTCACTCCCTTGATGGGCTGAATGGGTCATTGCTGAGGAAGGGCCTGTTTAGCACTCCTGGCCTCTGTTGGCCAGATATCTGCAGTTAAGGTGGACTCTCCTTACTGCAAGGCATCCGGTATATTAGTACTCCAAGGCAGACATTGCAAGAGTATGGGTGGTAAATCAGACCTTCCCTCACATATTCATTCTGGGTGGTTTTATACTTCACTTCTTCATATATTTTAAACATTCAATATCCCTCCCAAGTTAGACAGACACAAAACCTGTCTCCTATTGAACAACAATCCCCCCTTCCTCAGATTAATATGTGCAGACCCTCAAGAACTCTTCAGTGTTAGTTTAGGGTTACATCCTTACACAGCCATGAAGCTATCAAATGGCCTGTAATAACATTTCCAGTGAATACAACCAAGGGGACTAATATATTAACATTTAACCTGAAAGAAGAACAAATGTGTAAATGAAGAACAGGAAAAAACATCAAGCCATTTTCATGATGGAATTTATTATTCCTTCTCTACTGTAAAATTTAGACTATTATAGCATTTTTCGTCTTTCAGGTATGTTAAATTTTGAAGACTAAGCCTCGAAAACAAAATATTTGGCATTTTCCAGGTAGTGGGTTTTAGTATGCACTATCACTGTACTTTAGAAAGAAACGCAGTACAAGTGCACCAACCTCTCCAGAGTTGACAAGGGTCTCCAAACCATCTGGTAGTGTTTCAATGACTTCAGAGAAAGAGAGACCCAGATTCTGAGCAACAGCAGCATCTTCTGGATTAGTACTAGGAATTCCTAGCCATGGAAGGGGAAAAAAGTCAGTTCCATAATTGGCTAACATGGCTGCTCCTCATCATTTTTTTGAGGAAAATATTTTCATCTATTGGCACTTACTTACTTCTTTCCAACGGCTTTAAAAAGATATTGGTAAGTAAAATTTTGCCAAAATTTCACAAAATTGATAAAAACAAGCTTGTGAAATTTCAGTGACAACCTTTCTAAACAAAACATTCTCTTATAGTGTTTACAACCCAAAAATCATTATTACTGTGCTAACTCAGGAGAACCTGAAAATGATTGGGTCTGAAATTGACTAAAAATAAAACTGAAATTGACTAATCTGTTTTCATTTACCAAATTGAGAGAAATGCAAAAGCTAAGCAAGTAGCATAAATACATAGTAAGTTGTTTTAAAATAACTGAAGGTGTTATAAAAAACAAAGGTAAGGTTTTTTTAAAAAAGAAAATGACTTAACTTGACAATGTCCTTCAACACTGCTGCCCCTTCTTTTTAAAATCTCATCCTTTGCTATCAGAAAGTCATCTCCAGTAATTCCAATTCAAAGTAATGTCAACCTTCCATTCAGAATAAAGCTAGAGAAAGCATTTCTTACTATTGCCAGAATAAGCCATTCTGTCAGAATAGTTAAGGCCACCGATGACACCTTTTCCCACTGTGCCTTATTACCTGGGACATTCACACGTTTTGAATACAAGTCTTTTCTAACCCACACAGAATTCTTTTTATTGCTGCAACTTATCAATATCAAAAAGTGATGTATTATTTTAAAATAACCCTTGTTCACAATGTTACCGCCTGACAGCTGCAATCTGTTCAGCAGCTGTTGTGTTTCACCTACAAGGACTGCATTCTGGTCGTTAGCTAAGAAATCCCCATTTTTAGTATACATATTTAAATTAAAATATTAATTATATGTTGTTTGACATACTATATAACATAGTGATGTATATCCTTCTATGTTAGTTTGTTTTCATTTTGGGGGGGTCAATTGTTCTATTTTTTTAAATAAGTCTGAATTACTAGGTTGGCCTCCATCAGCCAGAACAGCAGATATATTGACCAACCCAAATGTCAGGTTAGCTTTTTTCCTTCCTATTTTTGGAAACAACTGTTGATATTATAGATCTAGAGGCTCTCAAAAAATGATCTAAAAAAACCAACCACCTTAGAATTATCGTAATACAAACTTGAATTAAAAAATAACATACACCTTTACTCAGCCACGGAACTGCCCATTATGTTAAATATTTCAACTGTGTCGATATGTGAAAATACATAAGCAGATAACTAATGCAAAACAAAAGAACAAACAAAAAAGAAACCAAAATGTGGAATCACTATGCAACTCCACAGCAGAAGCTCCCTATTGCCATTCTTAAACCCCTATTAAAGCATGGTATATCGGTATCTTACTAAGTCAAAGAACCCCCTGCAATCCACCACAGGTGGTTTTACCATATGCTGCACAAATAGAGAAAAGCAGCTCCCACAGTTTAGTCTATTTTTCTTTAGAGAAGATGATGATGCCACTGTCCTATATCAAAACTCAACAGTTGGCATCCAGCATTTCCTGGGAAGATCTGGGAGGTATCCAGCATACATAAGACCAAAGTACACACCAGTGAACAAAATAAAGGCCTGTCATGAAAAGTAATATTAGGGAACCTCAATTATTTGGCCTCTCCTATTCCAGAAATTGTTTTGATATTCTTTGGCTCCCAAAAATACAATGGCGTATTAGTTATTTACTCCTTGTTGATTAATGTGGAAGTACGTGACAAAAATGTTGAAAGGAACTGTATTATATCAAATCATCACTAGGAGTCAATAAAGAATATGACACATGGAAGTCATATTAATACTGATGGTATACCACACCCAAACTAATAAAGATGCAGTAAAATATCCTATCAATACTCATACAATATTTTAAAATTATTTTTTAATTGAATTTAGTTCTTATCAAAAGTTCCAGATTAACAGCCAGGAGCTTGACTTTCTTTATCTAAAGAAAATTTCAAGATAACCTATTCATTCAAAAATGTATGTTTGAAGCAATTTGTGTGTACAAAGCTACTCAATACATACACAAACAAGTATGTGCTAAAATTCTGAATGTGCAAATTTGGAGACTCTTTGAAAATCTGAACTCTTCCTAATAAAACAGTTAAGTTTGTTTAACATCTTGAAGAAGATGAATACCTTTAAAAAGTTACAAGGCTTTGTAACCCTGGCTGGCTTTGCAAAGGCTGAGAGAGGGACACCGAAAAGGAAGGCATTGATTGACTGAGTGAGAAAGACAGGGAAGATACAGGAGAAAGACAATACATGGAATCTTTAAGATTTTAAAAAACACTTTTTTGGACTAAGCCAAGTTAGGTTGTTGGTTTTTTTTTTTTTTTAATCTCTAAAAGAAATTGAAAAGATCTAAAACACACTTTGTTTTGTTCCCTTCTGTCTTCCCTCCTCAATGTCCTCCCCCACACCTGTTCATATGCATCTTCCTAACATGTGTTAAGCTTTTACAGCTCTTTAAAACTATCTAAAAAAAAAATTTGTGAAGGAAAATAAGACAAATAAGATGAAGGTAGAAACAACCTAAAAAATCTTCACTTTAACAGTTCACATCACTCACCTACATTTTACTGATTCTAAACTGGGCATAATAATACAGTCTATTATATGATTGGGCTAACGAGTTCCAACCCATGCTGTGAAACTCATAATATCACAGCTAGTAGGCTAGTCACATCACTTGATTTATTCAATCCATTTTTTCTAATAACTGTTAATAAAGAATTTCTAAGAAAATTCAGCAGCTTATGAGAACATAATGAACTTAAAAACTGATTAAACAAGAACCCACCAAGAGGAACTCTGTATTTTATTATTGATTTTTTGTTCAATCAGACCTAAATCACATTTGGGCTAATATTCCACATTTGCTACCCAGCCTGGTCCTGCCCTGTAGGGTAGCATACATAGGCTAATATTCCCCAGGACGTAAAAGCAGCTAGGTGCAAAGAAAGAAGCAGAAGAGAGTCTAGGAGAAGTAGCAAGGCAAGACAGGGCTGAGAGTCCTGGGGATGGTACATTCAGGTTCCCAGCTTTGAGATCATTGACCATGAACACACACAATTATTGTACATTCTGTATTATTTTATTGATATCAAACAAATACAAATAGATAAAGCCAAATTTGGATTGATCGTTTGAATCATTTATTGAAGTAAGGCAATTTTTAAGTTATCTTGTTTGGGGAGTTCTATTGTGTGTAGGCATAGCAAAACTATACTGCTATGAGTTTGATCTTTGGCAAATATTTTTTACGTCAAGCATTGATGCTGTTCTGTTTTGGTATGTGTGAGAAAGAGACACACTCATATTCACATGTCTCGTATTATAATTCTTAAGAGAAAATGTGGAGGTCTTCAACCTTGGGGTTTCACTACAGTCAGCTTTTAATTTTATTAATTTTTTATAATATTTTTCTCTTTCATTACAATATATTACCCTGTCTCTTTGTATTCAGACCTGTAACAAATTCTGCGTAGCTACCTTTCCTTTCCTTTCCCCTTAATTAAGAAGAATATTGCCTCTAAAGGCCCTAAGACAGCCATTATCTTCAAAGGTTTACAGCAGCAGTTCTGGTGCTCCAAAATGGTAACTGAAAAACTTCAATGTTACTCTTGTATTTTAAATGTCACTTACCTATTTTAGTATCAATATAGTTCTCAAAAGCTGATTTTGCAGAGATGACTATAGGAACCTCCTGTTTGGTAAGTAAGTTCACTGCTGTCACTGACGTAAGACAGTCTGCAAATACATGTAAAGATCACAATAATTAAAATATGACACCAACAGTGCTAAGAATCTCACTTATTAATATGAAAATTTCTGTGCTTTGCATCCTAATTTCTTATGCGGTAACCCACTGAATCAAAGTACTTTCTTTGTTTAAAGGGAGAGACTCAATTTAGAATCTAGTCAATTTCAAAATATGAATTTAAAGCTGTTAAAAGCTTCTGTAAGTCCCACTGCCAAATTTTGTGATTTAAAAAGCTGTTTTTCTGTTCCCTGATGGCATGTGAAAGATCCCCACAAATAAGAGACACTAACTCACTATATAGTAGAAACCGAGGAACAGACAATGTGCAAAGAACTGATAAATGTACAAAGTAAACCAAGTGAACCATTATTGTTCTCCAATTTCTTTCAGGGTTACTCATTTTAGAAATTACTTGAAACAATAGCTGGTACAACAATTTCAGACCAAAGCATTATTTTGGCTGACAATGCCCCTTTAAAATAGTAAATTCTAGGGCTGTCAATTAATCGCAGTTAACTCATGCTATTAATTAAAAAAAAAATCACGATTAATTGCACTTATAACAATAGAATACCAATTGAAATTTATTAAATATTTTTGAATGTTTTTCTACATTTTCAATATTAATTTCAATTACAACACAGAATACAAAGTGCACAGTGTTCACTTTATATTATTATTTTTGCTAATGGGGGAGATGGATAGCTCAGTGGTTTGAGCATTGGCTTGCTAAACCCAGGGTTGTGAGTTCAATCCTTGAGGGGACCATTTAGGGATCTGGGGCAAAAATCTGTCTGCAGATTGGTCCTGCTTTGAGCAGGGTGTTAGACTAGATGACCTCTTGAGGTGCCTTCCAACCCTGATATTCTATGATTACAAATATATGCACTGTAAAAATGATGAACCAAAAAAATAGTATTTTTTAATTCACCTTAGACAAGTACTGAAGTGCAATCTCTTTATTATGAAAGTGTAACTTACAAATGCAGATTTTTTTGGTTACATAACTGCACTCAAAAACAAAATAGTGTAAAACTTTAAAGCCTACAGGGGGTCACGAGGTTATTACATGGGGGGGTCGCAAGCTGTCAGCCTCCACCCCATATCCTGCTTCACCTCCAGCATTTATAACAGTGTTAAATTTTTTTAAAGTGTTTTTAATTTATAAGGGGGGGGGTCATACTCATAGGTTTGCTGTGTGAAAGGGGTCACCAATACGAAAGTTTGATAACCACTGCTCTAATGGAAGAGTGCGCCAGGCCCTGGTTCCTCAAATGGAGCAGGTAGTCCAGGACAGCCGGTATGGAAGAATGTGAGGGAGAGATGCCACATTCGGACCCCCAGCGGGAAAACCTCGTCTATTTGGCCAGCTAAGTCAGTCTAGTTGAGGGTTTCCTACTCTCCAGAAGGACCTGTTGGACTCCTTCGGAACAGGCCCACTCCTCTGGGTTCAGCCACACAGCATCCACACCAAGAGGTGGAGGGACTCGAGGTTGGGGTGTAGGAGCCAACCGTGCTCCCGTGACAGCAGGTCTGGTCGGTTGGGCAGGGGCCAGAGAGGGGCCGCTAACAAGTTCATGAGTGTGCCGAACCAATGCTGGCGAGGCCGCGCTGGGGTGATCACGAAAACCTGCACTTGGTCTCTCTTGATCTTTGCCAGGACCCGGCTGATGAGTGGAATTGGAGGGAACACGTACATCATGACCATGACAGGAGGAAGACATCGGAGAGGATCCCCTGCTCAGACCTTGCCAAGAGCAGAACGGATGGCACTTCCTGTTCTGTCTAGTGGCGAACAGGTCCACTTGGGGAGCTCCCCACCTCTGGAAGATCATGTAGGCTACCTCCGGGTGGAGCGACCACTTGTGGTGAGAGGAGAAATCCGCCAGCATATTCTTGACACCAGGAAGGTGACAAGCTTCCAGGTGGATTTCGTGGCTGATGCAGAAATGTCATAGACAGAGTGTCTCTTGACATAGGCCTGACAAGCGTGCTCTCCCTTGCTTGTTGATGTAGACCATCGAGGCTGTGTTGTCCATCAGGACTCATACCACCTTGCCCAACAGGTGGGGCAGGAAGACTCTGCACACCAGCTAGACTGCTTGGAGCTCTTTGATGTTTATGTGCAACTTCGCCTCCTCCAGGGACCACATCCCCATGTCTGGAGGTCGCCGAGATGCACACTACAGCCCAGGTCCGAGGCATCCAACACCAACTCGATGGAGTGAAGGGGGTTGTCGAACGGAATCTCCTCCAGGACTGTCCTGAGGTCAGTCCACCATCACAACGAGGTAAGAAACGCCTGAGGAAGGGTAACGATTTTTTCCAGGGGGGTCTCGGAACTGGGAATAGATCATCCCCAGCCATTGTTGCAGGGGCTGCATCCTGAGCCTGGCATGGCAGACCACGTAAGTGCACACTGCCACGTGACCCAGCAGGCACTGACAGACCCTGGTTGTAGTCAGAGGGAACGCGAAGACTTTCACAATGAGGTTCGCCAACACGTGGAACCTTTCCAGCGGCAGGAATGCTCTGGAGCAGGTCTAATCGAGGACTGCTCCGATGAACTCTATCCTTTGCACCGGCACTAACGTTGATTTTTGTCGTTTACCAGTAGGCCCAGGGATCGGCACGTGGCTTGAAGCACTGCGACATCCCTTTGACTTTAATGGGGCCAGGATGTTACTCCAGTTCCTCTATGTACACATATACACAAATATATAAGTAAATGGCACGAGTGCATAGCTATACTATAGTAGAGGTGTGTGGCACTCTACCTTAAAATAGCATCCTGGAACCCACATATTGACAACTGTGATATGATTAGGATATGTTTTGTACACAGTATGCCTTGTGAGGTATCATTTAAAAAGTCTCAATCCGCTGAACATTACTATCCTATTGGATTGTATGTACTATCATTGTATGTGAAGTGATGAAGTATTGCTATGTGTTTGTTACTGAAATATGGGGTAAGTAGAAAAAGCCCACAATTAGCTTTTCAGTGACAACAAAGAACAACTGATACGATAGATTTACACCAGGACCAGCCAGATATGTGTTGATGGCCCATCAATAAGAATCCACTGTCCCAGAGACTCCTCAGAGAGGGCATGTACCGAATGGGGGTTACGTAGCCCCCCACGTCACAAAGGCTGGTGCATGTCCACTTTCCTTTGACAAAGTGGTGAACTAATTGATGAGCTTGCACTGTTCAAGAGGAGGTCTTGAGCTGTATAAAACGGTACATTTCTGGGGTGCAAGTCTGGGGAAATTGGCTGGGGACTCTCTCTGTATAATTCATGAGCGGCTTACAGAGCATTCATACAACTTAGCTTGGTGTGTCCCTGTATGTTGTTGACTGAGTGAGCACAGCACCTGGAGGGGTTTTGCTGCTTGTCACTAGCACATTGTAAGACAGCCCAGGGAGGAGAATTAATGGGATACAGCGGTCCCACAGTCCAGATTGTACCCCAAGGGTGTGTCACAAGGTGTGTAACTGTTTCCATTTTAAAGGTTCTTTTCAATTGCTTATAACTTTCTCAAACTTTCATCATTCTGGCTGAAATTTTCTAGATTTGGTCTCACAGGAGGGTGAATTCCTATAGGCAACTTGAAGCAACAATGGTTCGACTATTTTTGTGTAGGAAGTGTGTAAAAAATACACTTTTGCCATTATCAAAAATAACACGTGATCTTTACTGCACAGCTTTTGCGCTCCAGTCATCTGGCATAGGAATATAAAAGTTGGCAAGGATGTAATCCCTAGGACGCAGCTGTGCCTTTCTCTGGGCCAATGAAAATCTGTTTTGATTTAGCTGAGTTATAAGAGCTTAACATGCATTTCTCACAGGCATAGTGGTTTTTAATCATACAACAGAATCCCTCTGATATGCCAGCTCCAGTTTCTCCTGGCTCCCATGGAAGAGGCTCGGGATAACCAATACCTTCCGGCCCCAGTTTCTTCTGATTCCATATGAAAAATATCAAGGTTGTAAAAATGAACCATTCAAGTCAGGAAGTACTTAACTCTGCTCCCTGCGCATTTACATTATGACACTGTCTTTAATTACATGTTCACTTTTTTTTTTCCCCTGTAGGATTATTTCCTCATTCCCTGCAGAAGTTGGAGAGTATGAAGTTAATGAGGCAGTGGGCCACACATTGAGCAGCAAAGATAAAAATAATTCTTGAACAGCTGCCTCATTCTCTGAGCCATGTATTCTGTCACTGAATGAGGTGGAAAAAGTAGTATGCAGTTATGATATTAAAGACACTGAGCAAGATTCTCTGGTCAGCTCTGTCCCTATGCACAGTGCTGCAAAGGGGATGGAATCAGGCTCATCTTTTCTGTTGGGGATATCCCCCATGTGGGCAAGTCTCCAACAGCTGTAAACCTGGCATAGCCAGTTCCTATATCACCCTCCCTACAGCTCTCAGTGCAGCGAGCATGTGACAGGTGGGGAAGAGTAGCTGAAATGCGCTGTGCTCCAACTACCCACAGCAGGCAGATGGCCCCTTAGGGACTATTGTGAGCTGTGGCAATTTAGAGTAGCCCTAAATCTATGCCCAGGCCAGACATTGGGAAGAGAGTCAGGGAGATACAACTGGTTCTCTGATGGTTTCCTTATCTGTTCCACTGAGCATGAGAGGAGCAAAGCAGAGGATTTGACCTTATATTATAAACACGTGTGCATAAGGTAGTTAATATTTTTTCAACTTAATAAAAATATAAGTATTAGCAGAATGAAGTAGAAATAAAATATGTATATTTTGTACTTAATCTGCTTTAAGGCATCCTGTTACTCTTATCGTTGTGAGTTTCCAAATGTAACAAAATAACAGGCCATACCTCTACTTAGCCCAGGTGAGTGCGGTGTCTCTTAGGAAGTCAGTTACAACTCTCTTACCTGGAGGACAGTCTATGCCAGCTCCAGAAGAAGTCAAGGCCAGCCATGGGGCTGCTCTAACTTACACCATTGGGACATTATGCCAGCTGAGGATCAATGTGACAAAGCATATCTTAGCCACGCTCCCTTCACACTCCCATCTTTTCCCACATGCCCCCGACACCCCGGGGATGGGGTAGGGCAGAATGGGGAGATATTTGTGGCTGACTCTGCCAGTTTTATGCCAATGAGGAGGCAACACTCCACCAGGACAATTTTCCACTGGGCAACTACAACCAGAATCTGGACCTTTCTACCATTCATGGTAGAAAGGGCCCAGAACAGAAACAGGAATCTGGCCCACTACTTTCATGCAACCAATTGACTTCTTTAAAGGTTTATCAACCATTCCAGCTATTGTCATCCCACCATCCTTGAAGTCAGGATGAGGTAAAGTGATACTACTTGATGTGTACAAAGAATCAAAAGGAATTGTTCCTCCTCAACAGGAATTTTTATGCTCATGCTCCCCCTCCCCCCCCCTTTTTTTTTTAAACTTTAGTCTCTAAAACTATCACAATTCCAGAATAAAATAAAAATAAAAACTCACCTTTGCCTGGGATGAACTCACTCTGCAACACTTCCTTCAGACTACTATTTCCATGCAGTAGTCTATGATCAGGTAAAACATATAAGTGGGAAGCTCCATAAATGGCTTCAGGTGTATAGGTATAGGCAGCTAGCTTCTCTCCTGTTTCTTTGCCATTAACCTGATAAAGAGCAGAAAGTATTCCAGGGCAGTTTTATTGCTAATTTTCTCCATTAAAATTCCATTTTTTATATTTCCTTCTGCTGTGACAACTGGTCTATAACTTTTGCTTGCTTAGGAATATAACATGGAAAGTACGTCAAATTGTTTTCAATAAAGAATGTTATAAATAGGTGCAAGAGAAACAGACAGATGGACTAAATTATTCCAAACAGAAAGTCACACACATATTGATATAATCCAAGGACTGTTCAAATTATGTTTGTTAAAAGCATATGACATGGAGCTGGAAGTTAGTGCACCAAAACTGCTGCATCAGATATTAGGCCTAATGGTGTGCAAAATGATGTGGGGTTGGGCTATTCCATCAATCACTCTTTGCTAAAAGAAACAGACTTTGGGGGGAAAGAAAATAGAGAAAGAACTGACAATATGAAATAACAGAAATGGTGGCTACTGAAGCAAACTTCACCTTCATGGCTTCCATCCCCACGATCTCTTGGGACCCCGGGGCCTTCATTACCCTAATCCTGAGATGTCCTGACCAGATTGGACTAGAGAAAGGGACCCAGATAACATCGCCACCTCTACTGGTTCCAGCTGATTCCCAAACACCACTTGGGATGAAAGGGTGGACTTTAACAGTAGCAGCAGCAGAAGCAACAACTCCAGCCCATCACAACTAACTTCTCTTTTACCCAAAAGGATAGTTATTAACACCACCTAAGACATTGTCAAACAAGGGTTTTTTTCCTTTTAAAAACTCTCTCTAGCTAAAGGGAATAAGGGATATTGTTAAAATGAAAGCCTTACATAATACTCCAGATTTCAAATGCTTTAGCTATTTTTCCTTCTTTTCTGTATCTTTAATAAAAGGTTACAAGGATTTTTAATGGTTGCTGTGGTATTAAGCTGGCCAAAGTCTCTGTGTACCAAACCCAGGACCTTGTTTAACACTGTTTATTGTTGGACAGGGACTGGGGTTATGTTAACACCTTTGGCCTATATAGTCCATCTAACTTAATACAATACCACACCTTCCTTCCTATTCACATTAAAGGCCCAATTAATCCATCAGATACACAAGGATAACTTCCAATATCACAGGCAGAAGCTAACTCTCCAGAGCTCTAATCCTGACTCAGACATCATCTCTCTCTGTGGCTCTGGAAAAGAGAATCTTCTTGCCTCTATTTCCCCATCTATAAAACAGGGATAATCATACTTAAGAACCTCTTTGGGTATTTAGCCTTATCCAATGCTACACAAGTCAATGGGAGCCTTTCCATTCACTACAACAAGCACTGTATCAGACCCATTGTGAGAATATCACAGTTAATGTTTGCAAATCACTTTGATGTATTATAAGTAAATGACTAATGACTTTATGCACAGTAAGCATTATTCAGGGACTGCTGTATTCTGTGACTACAGAATTTACCATGAAAATCTATCCCTTGCCACAGATTTGTGATCCAGAATCTAAACTTTCATTTAAAAAAAATTATGGCTGTGGCCCTAGTGGTAGTGGAAATAATCTTGTTTTTCTGAGTTTGCAGGCATCCTGCGACAATAGTTCTGACAGAAATTGCCCCATTATTCATCTAAGTGAGGTGCTGAATCTGAAATCTAAACAGAATTTTAAACTGTTTCCATCTCCAGCCAACTCACTGACATTTCTACAATGAAGTTAAATGCTGCAGATTTTTGTACTTACAACACATAATGAAAACTGGAAAAGATGGCACAATATGAAATAAATTAAGTGTAATATATGACTAACACTAGGGACACTGTACACTAATATTTATTTTCATATTTTATTAATTAAAAATCTATTTTTTAAATTTAAATTAAGCTACTGCAGAATTGCTACAGAATTTTGGTCCCGTTAAATGCTTTAGCACATGGAGCCCTCAGAGGAGATTTTCAGTGCACATCGAGGCATACATTTACAGAAGCCTCTAACTAAGGTGGCTGGTTTTTCAGATGTGCAGAGCCCCTTTAAAGTATTTCAATTTGGGCTCCCAGAAATTAAAACACCTAAAGTCATTAGTCATTTATGAAATGTTAGGCCAAAGCAATTAGGCACCTAACTCTCACTGAAAGTGATTGGGAGCCAGGTGCCTAACACCATTGGTACCTTTGCAAATCTCTCACTTGATCATCATCCAGAGTCATTTCACTTTTGCATCTTTCCAAAAGGATGTCAAATATTCTCTTTGTTCTGTGGACAGAGCACAGGGCAAAGTGTACCTGTACTTTTCTTAAGTTCTCCTTATCTACCTACCTCTTTTATCCAGCACTTTTCTTTAGGTTCCTCAGTGTCTAGTTTTCTAGTTTGCATTAAACGTAACTACTTACTACTTACAATAAATAGTACTATCAATATAAAGAGGCTCAATTTAGCATAGATTTCCCAAGAGGGGAGTTCTTCCATTGCCAGTGGAGGAAAAGAAAAACAAACAAACATCTCTTAACCCTGTTGCTCTACACTGATATCTATGGGTTTGAGAGCTATATGTGTGCATCCTCAACAACCCCTGTTGCTTTAAAAAGTTTCTGTGGTCATGCATGTTGGCAGGACTCAATGTTAGGAAGGAAAACAAATATTGAGCAAAGAAAGCTTCTGTACCCAAAGCATTTAACCAAAAATAGTTTTAAAGACTCAACTGCTAAAGAAAAGCCAGTAGTATTTTGTCCTACTAAGAACTAATAATAGTTTCATGTGATTTTTGTCCCAAGAGCTAATAACCACAGTAGCAAAAATACTTATACTTGATGCAGCTGGCTTTTCTTGGGAATGGTTGGAGATGAAAGAACTACTAAGTTAGATCTGTATAACTTCTCAGCACTCGTCAGTGGACTTTGTGGACCCTAGGAGACACAGACAGAACTGAACAGCTACAGGGTTCCAAACTGCTGAACTCACACACCAAATTTTGGTGGAGGATTTCAGTTTCTTGCTTTTTATACTAATGAGAAGCTACTAAAATTTTACTGCTTTTCTCCGATGAATAAATTCCAGTACAATGAAGAACTGGAGCTTTTAAATGTGACTCATGAAGCTGATATGATCATTATGAGAACACTCTGAAACACAGCTCAACATACCTGTCCTCCTTTGTTTTATCTTAACCCTACATATCTGTTTTTTACTCCGTCCAGTGATTAAATGTAGCCTCATGACATTACCTTCCCACTAAATCGGATATATTTAAGTAATCTCGCATCTTAATTTGTTTTGGGTTAGAATTGGGAATTTTGATCAGCCACAGATTTGGGTTATTAAGTAAAAGTTCACTTACAAAAATACTAAGGTCTGCCACAATTTTTCTGCAGGAAATTTTCAGTGAGCTTTGAATGTTATAGTGCAGTAAGAATAAAAATAATGCAAAGTGTTATATATATGTAATAGTATCCTTAATTTTCAAAAATCTTCTAGATATTAAGAAAAATCCCATTATGCATTTCAGTCATTTTGCATAATCCACACAAAGAAAGGGATGGTCAAATTTCTGACTCACCTTTAACACGAAGTCAAGATAACATCCAACACAATCACCTATCCAGTTTGCTTGCATTTCCTTTATACCATACCACTCAGGGAGATCCGACAAAGAATCAAGCATGGCCTGGCACAATATAAACGAGGTGTTAGCAACTCTAGCATATATATAAAACCACATACATTAACACTTTCAAATTTAGTTATATAAAGGGGCACAGCAGTAGAGCTGCAGGAGTAAAAACATGAACAAGGTGTTCTTCTACTATAGCTCCCCCAATTTCATATCTACATACTGTTTTGGATTATTATTCCTTATTAGATTAACCTTCTTTTGCATCCTCAACTAACTACTTCCTTTTCTGCTGATTTATAGATATAAGAATGCCAAGCTGCTGCTTTTTAAAACAATAATGTAATGACTTTAGTGGAATATAAACCAACAATTCCCTTTATTGTTTCATGTTCTGTTTTAAATGTTCATGTTAAGACTATTTACCTTGCTTGGTGTCCTGTTCCATAGAGTACTGGGCTCTATCTACAGTGAATACTGAGTGCTTACATATAATAACCCAATGCAAGAAATGCAGAGGACAAACCAATGAATGGATAATTTCTTTTAAAATAATTATATATATTTTATATAAATACATTTTAAGAGTGTGCAAATAGGTCAATAGACAACTGACTGGCTAGTCAGATACTGTTCTCTTCAAAATCCACTGGGCAACTATTAGGATTTTTTTTTATAATTCGAGTGTTGCCCCTAACTGACGTCCATTCCACACACACACAAACAGTCAACTTGAGTGTAGTAGTGCTTTTAACTCGAGTTGGCTGGCCCATCAGAAAATATAACCTACTGATCAGGTTAGCACAATTCCTCAGCTAATAATCACTTTGTGTAGCTCAAACCCTGGGTCCCGCATTGACTTGGGGGCTTAGACCCTCCACTCTTGCAAGGTCCTAGGACCCTGAGTCTGAGCCAGAGTCTGAGATATTTGTGTGTAGACCGAAGGGGGATTAGGGTTTGAGCATAAGTCTGAGCTCTGGCTTGCACTGCAGTAGAGACATACCCTCTCACGCAATCTAGACTACCTTGAGTTTAAACAACTAGAGTTAACTCTGCAGTGAACACATAGCCTTATACACTGTGTAAGCACAGAAACTTCTTCACATAGGTGTGTGCCTGCACAGTACACAGTGAAAAGACAAAATAAATGCCGTCAAAATTTCGGAACAGATAATTCCCAATCCCAGTTCTTTGCACTTAAGGCATTGCCCTAATAACTTGAGAGGCCTACACTGGGAAATTTAGTAAAAACCAACAAAAGTTAAAACATTTTAAACAGTATTACAAAGGGAAAAATGTGCATTGGAGATATATTACTAACATGTTAATAAATGTTACTTAATATTTAATAGATAACCTTACAACAATCTCAAACTGGATACTCATCAGTTCTCACTCATTTAATATGCTCACTTTTTAAAAATCATTTGAGTAAATGAAAACATTTTTGTAAAATGTTCAAAGAAAAACGTTTTCTGAAATGTTCATCACCGAATAAAATTAAGATGGACTAGACGCTGAAAAAAGTGTCAGTAACAGGGGTAATACTAGTTTTTTCACTCTCCTGATTAAGTAAATGGGAGTGCTCAGCACCATTGAAAAATCAAGACACTTATTTGGGTGCCTGAAATACGGATTTAGGAGTCTAACTTCAGGCACCCAAGTTTGAAAATTCTGGTCCCTCACTTTGTTTTCAAACAGAGAAGATACAATTTGGAACCATAGCGAAAATATACATAAATGTGGCGAAAAGCTAGTTCTGTAATTAGATTAGACACCAGAAATAGCAGGGAAAATAAAGGCATCCACTGGCAGAGCAAAGTCTGAAACAAAGAATGGAATAAAATCAAATGCGATAAAGTGACAAAGAGAATGGATGTAAGGAGAAAGGTTAAGTGACCTAAGTCAAATAAGGGAGTAACAAAAGTTTAAACTGCGCTCTGGCAATACACACACTAACAAAATGAACAAAGAAATACAAATCAAGAGTCAGGCCATGTCTACACTAGAAATGCTGCCGGTGGTCCAGCCAGTGAGGTAAGGGGGCAGGGAGCAGAGGGGGTTGGATAGAGGGCAGGGGAGTTTGGGGTCACAGGCGCCAACTTCTCCTGGTGCCAGTGGGCGCTCGACCCCCGCCCCGCCCCCACTCCACCCCTACCCTGCCCCTATTCCAACCCCTTCCCCAAAGTCCCCACCCCAACTCCACCCCCTCCCTGCCCCTATTGGACTCCCTCCCCAAATCCCCGCCCCGCTTCCTCCCCTGAGTGCGCCACGAACCCACTCCCCCCACTCCCTCCCAGAGCTTGTTATGCTGAGAAACAGCTGTTTTGTGGTGGCAAGCACTGGGAGGAGAAGCAGGGACGGGTGCGCTCAGGGGAGGAGGCAGAGGCGGAGTTGAGGTGAGCTGGGGCGGGGTGGGGAGCTTGGCTGCCGTTGGGTGCAGAGCACCCACCAATTTTTCCCCATGGGTGCTCCAGCCCCGGAGCACCCACAGAGTTGGTGCCTATGTTCAGGGTGGTGGTCAGGGGGTAGGGGTGTGGATAGTGGTCAGGGCAGTCAGAGGGCAGGGAACAAGGGGATTGGGGGGGCAGGGATTCCCAGGGGGCAGTCAGGAAGGAGGGGGGTTGGATGGGGTTGCAGGGGGCAGTCAGGGGCAGGGGTTTGGGGGCAGTTGGATGGGGCAGGGATCCTGGGGGTGGGCAGTCAGGAATGAGAGGAGAGGTTGGATGAGGCGACGGGGGGGGGGGGAAATCAGGGGCAGAGGGTCCGGGGGCAGTCAGGGGACAGGGAGGGAGGGATGGATGGGGTGACAGGGGGCAATCAGGGGTGGGGGATCCAGGGGCAGTCAGGGGACACACAAATTTCACTTTTTTCAGCATGAAATGCTGTTCTAAATACTGGCAGATAAAATCATACAGTAGAAAATAAGCATTCAGTTTTCTAAAAAAAAATCTGTGATATTTTTCAAGATTTCTTTTGTCCATGGTATTAACAGCACAATCACAGGTTTGCCATGGAGCACAGAATTCTAATTCTAAAGGCAAATCAATCTGGGATTTAATAACATTGAAATATTTCCTTCTGTTGCCTCACTCAAATTAGACAGTTCCTCAGTTGTCTTTTTCTTCATAGCTGAGGTTTAATTTATGCACTTTAATAAACCATATGCATCCATGAATACATTCACAGTGACACCCACTCAGCTCTCTACCTCAAAAAGTGACAAATGGAGGGACAGCAGTGGAACTCCCTTGATTCCACAGTTTGTGGATGTTGGTAGGGCTGAATGCCTAACCCCTTTCCAGAAGGTACAAACTCCTGTGTGCTGGAATCCTTCTTTGTGGGGTTTTCCTACACAATGCTGAGAAAGTCACTGTTAGGTGTAAGGGCAAGTCAAGGGAAAAGTTGCAACCGAGCTGGTAGGTCCCTTCACTGACCATTTCTCCATCCAGGGGTTGCGTAGGAAACTATGCCTAAAACTTCATTATGTACTATCCAGCTACTCAACTTGTGTACCATGGGAAGGATGTGCCTCTAAATATTTGTTTAAAAAACATGCACTCAGAGAGAGCAATTCTCAGAGTTGGCTATAAACTAACTACGGCAGGATTTTGTGGTTCCTGCCAATTTCCACATTTTTAAAATGAAGTATAAATATACTACCCTAGAGTTGGACAAAAAACAGGGATATGAATTCATGAAAAAAAATTAAATTTCGAAGTTTTCTGTTTTGCAACATTTGAAATTTATCTATTTTCTGCTCCTTAGTATGAGTTTTTAAAACCAAATATCAAAATGTTATTGAAATTTTCAGAGCACCCCTTCAGGAGAGGGCAGGGCTAACAAAGGCCAACCTTACATATCATTATTTGAAGACTTAGCTGGCTGTACATAAAAAATAACTATACCATTTTACATTTGTATACAGAAATAACTAGCAGATGAATCTGCATACAGTCCTAGCTGAGTAACCATAGTAACTAAATATTTCAGAATAAGATTCTAAAATGCACAGATAACAGTTTGAATAATAATGCCATCAGTTAAGCCCATTATACTTTTACCAAAGAAATTTGTCAAAACAAAAAAGCTAATTAAAATTTACTTTAAAAAAAAAAAAAATCTATAAAAGTTACTTGACAGTATCTTAAGTTTACTGATAAGTTTTGAAAAATGAGACAACATGGTCATGATTACTTAAAATAGTATCTGCATAGTCACTCTTTCTACCCTTGAAAATGTGTCATCATTGGTGAAGTGCCATATGAGCAAACAGCATTTTTGTTTTCTTTATTTTAAGAAATGAATGAATATAGGTGAAGTAACAATAACCAATTCTAAAAACAAACCAAAAATATCTCTCCTGACATACTGGAAGCCTAAAAAATGTTATGTGCATAAACAAGGTTGTCAAGGCTGCTTCCCCACTCTGAACTTTAGGGTACAGATGTGGGGGCCTGCATGAAAACTTCTAAGCTTAATTACCAGCTTAGATCCAGTCCGCTGCCGCCACTCTCGATGCTAATTCCCTTCCCTGGGTAGCCTTGAGAGACTCTTCACCAATTCCCTGGTGAATACAGATCCAAAGCCCTTGGATCTTAAAACAAGGAGAAATTAACCATCTCCCCTCCTTCCTCCCACCAACTCCTGGTGGATCAAGATCCAACCCCCTTGGATCTAAAAACAAGGAAAAATCAATCAGGTTCTTAAAAAGAAGGCTTTTAATTAAAGAAAAAGGTAAAAATCATCTCTGTAAAATCAGGATGGAAAATAACTTACAGGGTAATCAAACTTAAAGAGCCCAGAGGACCCCCATCTAGCCTTAGGTTCAAAGTTACAGCAAACAGAGGTAAACACCCTAGTAAAAGGTACATTTACAAGTTGAGAAAAACAAAAGTAAACTAACACGCCTTGCCTGGCTGTTTACTTACAAGTTTGAAATATGAGAGACTTGTTCAGAAAGATGTGGAGAGCCTGGATTGATGTCTGGTCCCTCTTAGTCCCAAGAGCGAACAACCCCCAAAACAAAGAGCACAAACAAAAGCCTTCCCCCCCACCAAGATTTGAAAGTCTCTTGTCCCTTATTGGTCCTTTGGGTCAGGTGTCAGCCAGGTTACCTGAGCTTCTTAACCCTTTACGGGTAAAAGGATTTTGGAGTCTCTGGCCAGGAGGGATTTTATAGCACTCTACACAGGAGAGCTGTTACCCTTCCCTTTATAGTTATGACAAAGGTACACTTGATTAATGCAACAGCCAAGATGACTGCATAACATATTACTGACCCTTTGTGCATGATTGCTATTTGGTGGGTTACTTAAGCATATACTTGGAGGTTAAGCAAAAGCAGTAGCCAGGAGAAAAAAGGGAGAAACATAGTAAAGCAGAGAAGGAAAGTGGATATAAAAGAGGAATGTAGATAAACAGAAAGATGATCTACCTACAGTATGTGCCTTGGTTGTTAATATTCATGGGTAATGATCAAACATTTTGTAGAAGCTTCAAGGAGGAAAAAGAATTAAAAAAAAATAATTAATGATTATTCAGTCCCTGTTAGCTGAAGATTCACATGACAAGTGAAAGGAGAAGAGACTGACAGGGTTACTCAACTCAAATATATTTTAAAACACTGATCCTTACCTATAAGAAGCACATGTGAAAGGCAAACCTAATCTTCCTGATTGGCCATATATGAGAAAAAAATAAAAACAGGATATAAACAAATAGTACCTATTGGTGAGAACAAACCATTCCCATTTTTGACTTCTCCACTGCTGAATCCTAAACCAGTTATTTAGATATCTTACTTTAGAGGAGGAGGAGAAAGGCAAATAGGAATAATAGTTTGTGCACGAACGCATGCATAACACATTCTCCTGCTAGCCTGATGAAGACCTGAAGAGAGATTTTATGGGGTGATGTCCAAAAACCTCATACTCACACCTTTGCATAAACAGTAGTTTTGATAAACCACTGTCTGAGGTACTTCTGTTCCACTTTTGCTCCTGAACGCCATGAACAGCCATTTTCATCCACCTGTTCATTTGCTAGAACAGTCTGATCCACTGGGTCCCAATTAACCATGGCCTAAAAATGTTTTAGGAAACAAAGTACTAGTTTTAGTATGTGTGTCACAAAAAGTAGATCTAACTTTTCAGGTATTGACAGTACTCATACAAAGATAGTTTCCAAGGCTCCCGTGATCTCTGCATAAAAATGTCCATTAGAGTCATCTCCATGAATTGAGATTCAACTGGGGATCTATTGGACACTGTGCTCTTCAAAACTCAAAGGCCAACAACGAAGCCTGCTACCTTTCTACAGAGTTAAGACACGCATACTTGGATTGATTGTACTAACAGGGGATATAGTGACCCAAGGACATTTGTTATCTTCAATAATGAAGTAAAAACACTACTGAACATCATTCTCATTGGCTTTACAGAGCAAGAATATAGTCTGAAGTTAAATAGGCTGGTTCTGATCCAAAAGCTCTGGGGGTAAAGTATGAGGATAATTTATAGCTAAAGAGCTCTAACCTGAGAGGTTGAGGAATCACATATAAAAATGTTCAAGTAATACTGGTCAGCTGTAAATATAAGTAAGTTAAACAGAGTTAACATTTCCTGCACTGAATTTGACTACTCAATATATGTTATTTTAGATATCACTCTCTCCTATTTATATCAATCCAAGTAAACTAGAAAGTACAAAATGGTATAGTGTAGAAAATATCTGTGTTCAAGTCCAGCCCTCATCACATGTATCCTTTCTTCTTCTTAAACACAATGCTTGTGCTTGGGAAGAAGCAAAAACCACTTCACAAATTGTGTGAAGGGAAATACTGTAGTATGTAGCTGCTTGATTCCCTTCCCCTTAGGAACACAATTGTTATTAACAGTGACTATTTATGCATCTGATTGCCTGCATTGATTTATTCAATATAAATTATAGGAATTTAAATTTTTCATCAAAAATATCTATATTTAATTCATTCTATCTACAAATCAAGCTCACATGAATACAAGTATTCCATGGGAATTCATGCTTAATGTGATTCAGCTACCTTTTATCTTTAACCTACTAATAATGTCAAACTTTTTTGAAATTAAAAAGATACTTAATATCATACCATGCGAGATTAATTTATTACAATTCATTTTCAAAGCCAATCAAAATACGTATCTTCAATAATGGTATAGCACATTGTAAAAGTGGCTCTAAAAACAGTGACCATTTTATTTATAAAGCATTCCCTAACAAGATGACTAGACCACTGCAAAGTTAAAACAAAACATTGATGAACACAAAACAGACAATATTAAAAAAATAATAAAATGCTAAAAAGCCAAAATGAAGCAGTATCATTATGAATTCCTTTTCTTTTGCTAAATAACTACGATCCAAAGCTGGGAAGAAATGGGATGATTTTAGTTTGCAGATATTGAGGAGAAGCATGTATGTTGAAATCTTGGACTATGATTAAACTAGCCATGAGACAGTGGTGTTAATTAGTACTACTACACAATCCAGAACTTTTCAAATAGACAACTCCATCACAATCAATGAAGAAAAAAAATAGAGCAACACCACATGTAAATCAGTAGATGAAAGTCATAATCAGGGATTTAAAGCTGTGTTTTGTCCCTTCTGTCTCACTACTGCATCCTCTCCACTAGTGTTCAGAACTCATGCAGTCTCTCACTTTAGAGAAGAGACAGGAGTCTGTTGTGATGAATATAAACTGGGTTCTTTACTGAAGCTGAAAGACAGAGACAGACTCTGTTAATTTTCACTGACTCCAGTTCCCAGACTAATTAAACAATATGTAAACTGGTAATTACTGGCCTGGCATTCACAGTCATGGAATGGAGCTCTACATCCATCTTTGCTCAAGGCTACCCTTATAGCCTTAGCAAAGCCACAGTTGCTCCTCTAGTATTCCATTTATAACTGCAATAAATGATACTTCAGACTGTTTAAGGCATATCTCAACAGTGCTGGAGGCAGAGATGAAGAGGTGCATTAACTGGTGTCAGCACAGATTGAAGAGTCACTGCTGATGAGGTCAATCCTGATCCCATTTAAGTCAATGGCAAATCTTCCAATGACTTTGCTAGGAGGAGGATAGCACCCTAAGGGTACATCTACAGTACGAAATTAATTCAAAGTTATTTTATTCGAATTTCCAGAATCGAGTTCATACATTCGATATTATGTGTCCCCACTAAAGCGCGTGAATTCGGCGGAGTGCGTCCACAGTACCGAGGCTAGCATCGAATGTCGGAGCGGTGCACTGTGGTAGCTATCCCACAGTTCCCGCAGTCTCTGCCGCCCATTGGAATTGTGGGTTAAGCTCCCAGTGCATGATGAGGCAAAAACATTTTCGCGGGTTTTTCTGGGTGTGTGCCGTCACTCGCTCCACCCTCCGTGAAAGCTACGGCAGACGCCATGCTGCCAGCAGACGGTGCAGCACGGTGCACCACCTGTCTCCTGGTATGCTGAATCCACTTCGAATGTCCTCGGCCATTGAACAGAGCCACACAGCTTCCTCCGCTTTTTCCAAGTTGTCTGTCCTGGGCTCCCGTGGAAGCTACAGAAGGCAACAATTCCCTGCCGTTTCTCGGCCATCATGAACAGAGCCGCACAGCTTCTGCCGCAAACTCTGCTCACGTTTCCGCCGCAAACTCTGCTCTCGCCGCTTTTTCCATGTTTTCGGTCCTGGGCTCCCGTGGAAGCTACAGAAGACAACCTTTTACCGCCTTTTATCAGCCATCTTGAACCAAACAGCTCATTTCGCGCCCTTTTTCAAGGATTACCCATGCAGGTGCCATTGCGCCGCAAACATGGAGCCCGCTCAGATCTCTGCTGCAGTTTTGACCATTGTAAATACCTCGCACATTATGCAGCAGTATGTTCAGTACCTGCAAAACCGGGCAAGAAAGCGATGACAGTGCGATTACTATACTGATGAGGACATGGACACAGACGTTCCTAGACGCACGGCATGTGGTGATTGGAAGATCATGGTGGCACTGGGTCAGGTTCATGCTGTGGAACGCTGATTTTGGGCCTGGGAAAAAAGCACAGACTGGTGGGATCGCATAGTGTTGCAGGTCTGGGATGATTCCCAGTGGCTGCAAAACTTTCGTATGCGTAGGGCCACTTTCATGGAACTTTGTGACTTGCTGTCCCCTGCCCTGAAGTGCAAAGACACCAAAATGAGAGCAGCTCTCACCGTTGAGAAGCGAGTGGCCATAGCACTGTGGAAGCTTGCAACGCCCGACAGCTACTGGTCAGTCGGGAATCAGTTTGGAGTGGGCAAATCTACTGTAGGGGTGCTGTGCTGCAAGTAGCCAACACAATCATTGACCAGCTGCTATCAAGGGTAGTGACTTTGGGAAATGTGCAGACTACGGTGGATGGCTTCAATGAGCTGGGCTTCCCTAACTGCGGCGAGGCGATAGACGGAACGTATATCCCCATCTTGGCCCCGGCACACCGTGGTGGCCAGTACATAAACCACAAGGGGTACTTTTCCATGGTGCTGCAAGCACTGGTGGATCACAAGGGAAGTTTCACCGACATCAACGTGGGATGACCAGGAAAGGTGCATCTTCAGGAACTCTGGTCTGTTTGAACAGCTGCAGGAAGGGACTTACTTCCCAGACCAGAAAATTACTGTTGGGGATGTTGAAATGCCTATAGTTATCCTCGGGGACCCAGCCTACCCCTTAATGCCATGGCTCATGAAGTCGTACACAGGTACCCTGTACAGTAGTAAGGAGCAGTTCAACTATAGGTTGAGCAAGTGCAGAATGGTGGTGGAGTGTGCTTTTGGATGTTTGAAAGGGCGCTGGTGCAGTTTACTGACTCGGTTAGATCTCAGCACAACCAATATTCCAATTGTAATTGCTGCTTGTTGTGTGCTCCACAATATCTGTGAGAGTAAGGGGGAAACTTTTATGGCGGGATGGGAGGTTGAGGCAACTCGCCTGGCTGCCAATTTCGCACAGCCAGACAACAGGGCGATTAGAAGAGCGCAGCAGGGCGCGCTGCACATCAGAGAAGCTTTGAAAGCCAGTTTCATGACTGGCCAGGGTATGGTATGACAGTTGTGTTTATTTCTCTTGAAATTACCTGCACCCTATATATATATGAAAGGAAATAAAGTCAAAATTGTTTAAAAACTGTTCTTTATTATTTGATGCACAATGCATTGAGAGAAATTAGAAGTAGATTGGGGGTGGGTGGGTTGGGTTAGGGGGGTGGAGGAGGAGGGAAGCACAAGTCCAGAAACCAAATCAAAAGTTCGCATATGCCAGCTTTCTGGTGCTTGGGCGATCCTCTGGGGTTAAGTGTGTGGGTCCCCGTAGCTTCCCCACTCGTGTTCTTGGGCTTCTGGATGAGGAGGCTATAGAACTTGAGGAGGAGGGAGTTTGATTATACAGGGGCTGCAGCGGAAGTCTGTGGTCTTGCTGCCTTTCCCGCATTAGATCCACCATACAGCGGAGCATGTCAGTTTGCTCCCCCATGAGCTTGACCATAGCGTCCTGCCTGCTCTCATCTCATGCTTTATGGGACTCCGCAATTGTTTGCCTCCATGCGTTCAGCTGGGCCCTATCAGTGCGGGAGGACTGCATGAGCTCGGCGAACATGTCGTCCCGAGTTCGTTTTTTCCGCCTTCTAATCTGGACCAGCCTCTGGGACGGAGTAGATAGAGGCCGCATTGAAACATTTGCACCTGCGGGAGGAGAAAAAGGGAGGGTAGTATTTTAAAAAATACATTGCAGAGAACAAAGGGGGCACTTTGGTATGAGTAAGGAATCACACACGGCTGGGCAACAGAATTCATCTTGCAGGCAGCCCCTAGGGGCACACGGGGTTCTGCTTCTTCTACATTCTTTTCAATGCTTTCAAACTGCTGGGCCCCCTTTCCCACAGCAAACAATGCCTGGTGGGTTTGCCATATAAAAGGAGGACCTGCGGGCTCTCTGGGATGATCACTGCACACAACAACCTCCCCCACCACGTGGCTCCAATCAGGCTCAGAGCAAGGATGAGCTGAGCCATTTACTTTAAACGCGAACAACCCAGCACAGCTGGGTTCCCCGCCCCCCACTGCGTGGCTCCGATCAGGCTCTCACTCACCAGAAGTACCTTCTCCAGGGTCATGGAACAGGAGCCTGCCTTGGGAGTGAGGGGAGGCTATTGGATCCAGCATTAAGATTAGTTCCTGGCTAGGGGGAAAACGGATTCCCCACTTGCTGCCTGTGCACTGTCCTCCTCCTCCTCTTTGTCCTCCAATGTCTCTTCCTCCTCGCTCTGTTTAACTCCCCCCTTGCAGGTGCCCACGGACAGATTGGCTGAGCCTCTGGAGGTTTTTCGCCTTCCTCCGCAGCATGGGGCAGGGATCTCTAGCAGGAGGGTCTCTGCCGATTGAAGTCACTAAAAACAGGATTGGGGACTTCAACAGCAGAGTCCAGGGAAGGGGTAGGGACGGTTTTATGGCCTGCAGCATGCAGGGGGTCAGACCAGATGATCATAATGGTCCCTTCTGACCTTAAAGTCTATGAGTCTATGAGTCAGTGGTGGGGTAGTGGTTCCATCACCCCCCATAATTGCATGGAGCTCACAGTAAAAGCAGAACGTATGGGACTGTGACCCAGAGCGCCCATTTGCCTGCCTGGCTTTTTGGTATGCTTGCCTGAGCAACTTGATTTTTGTACAACACTGCTCTGTGTCCCCGGAGTAGCCTCTTTCCGTCATGGCCCTGGAGACTTTAGCATAGGTATTTGCGTTCCTTTTTTTGAAACGTAGTTCTGCCATAACAGACTCGTCTCCCCAGCATGCGATGAGATCCAGTACCTCCCGTTCAGACCATGCTGGAGCTCGTCTGCGAATCCGGGACTGCGTGATCTCCTGTGATGGTGGACTCTGCATGGTCGCCTGTGATGGTGGACTGTGTTGATGGTCACCTGTGATGCTGGTGACTAAACAGGAAACGAAATTCAAAAGTTTCCGGGGCTTTTCCTGCCCATCTGGCTAGTGCATTGGAGCTGAGAGTGTTGACCAGAGCGGTCACAAGGGAGCATTCTGGGATAGCTCCCGGAGGCCAATAATGTTGAATTGCGTCCACAATATCTTGAACCCGGGATTGCGATCTCGATTTAAGCGCTACTCCACTTGCCGAGGTGGAGTACAGAAATCCAATTAAAGAGCCCTTTAAATCGAAAAAAACCGTTTGGTCATGTGGACGGAATCTTTTTTTTTTTTTTTAAATAACTCAGCTAATTCCGAAATAACAGGCTAGTGTGTAGACCAGGCCTAAGTAAGCAGGAGTCATTTTATGACATCAAGAGCCAAGAAATAAAGAAATTCAATCTACATCATTCATTTGGCATACCAATATTGCACGTACAGCCACTGTATACCAGTTTGATAATAAAGATCACTGATTTGCCTTGCCATTATATGTAGCAGTGGAAGATAGTTACCAATTAACATTTCGTTATCTTTTACAGTGATACACAAAAGCACAAACACAGTAATGCAGATATCTGTCCCCTTAATGAATGTGAAATGAAGAGCCTGAAAGATGTTATCTATAGTATGAGTGACTCAGGACATTAAGTTTAAGGTATATGCATAATTGTATAGGTCAATGTTTGCACTTACCTCCTTTTGATAGGCTAATCCAGCTTCAAATAACTTAATAAAGAGGTACTGTGTCCATTTATAGTACTCTGGCAAACAAGTGGTTATTTCCTGTAAAGAGAAGGGGAAAAAAAACATTCTATTATCTTCCTGCTACATCATAACTCAAGTGATTTACTTAATAGACCATATGAATAATTGCAACCTGTAGGGAAAATATGTACTGTATTAAATTAATTTAGAAAATGTGCACTATGACTGAAAAGCACACATATGCAAAGTCAGAGAAATCATGGTTTGTGAGTCCTTCAGTGCACTCAAACCACAGCTAACCCAGGGAGCTGCAACACAGTTTATACAATGCTGCTATTCCAGCCCATGGGGTGGGATGGGAGGGATCTGGTTGATTTTCCTTGAAGAAGTTGGCAGCAAGAGGGGGTAAACCAGTTTCTCAAAGACAAAGGACAAGCCAACACCTCTAGCCAGGTGTCATCAATGTGGATTGGCAATCATCCATCAAGTGGCTGTTCTTGGGTGGGCAGGAACAGATCAATCTGCATTTTAGCAAACAATAACATGGAACCTCTTTCACCACAAGACTCCATATCTCCATCCTCACAGCAAGAAGGAAATTTATCTACGGGTAACCCTCAGGAAAATGCATTTCAAAGGGGGACTGGACTATAAAAGTGAGGAGCAAAACCACCTTAGGTTATCTCTCTCTCTTTCTCCTAAGATGACACAGGAACCAGCCACTGACTTTGGAGGAGTTCCTGTTCTGAGAATTTGGTCAGCAATGGTGCTGGGAACCTGTGGTAAGGATTTCACCTTGAACCAAGTCTAGTTTGTTAAGTTTTAGCTACTAGAAAATGTTTTATATTTATTTCTCTTGTAACTATTTCTGTCTTTAATACATTATACTTGTACTCATTTAATCTCTCACTTTATAGTTACATAAACTTATTTTATAAATCTAAACTAATGCAGTGTTGTGGTTAAACTCAACTGTTTGGTAACTCCAGTTAGAGTAGCAAACTGTTGCATACTGACCCCCTACAGGGGCAACAGACCTATAATATCTGAACTGTCCAGGAGAGGGCTGGACAGTGCAGAACACACATTTTGGGGGAAATTGGGGATGGGGAGTGTGTTGGGGTCACCCTGCAAGTATTAACCAAGGCTGCTGGAAGCCAGAGGGTGGCTTGTGTTTGCTAACCAGGATAGCAACCAGAGTTGCTGGACCAGGACTGCAAATATACACAGACACTCAGGGTCTGACCTGCATGCTATTTGGCTGTTTGTGAGTAGCCCAAGTTGGGAGCTACAACAACAAAGCAATGTGAGACACCCAATATTACATGGCAGGTGGTGGCAACCATTCATTGGTCTGGACTGCCCCCGGAAGGTGACAGGTGGTCTTTACTTTTGAAGAGAAGGGCAAAAGTTGAGGGTAGAGGAGAAAGTGGACTGAAGGGAACCACAGAAGTGAGGGAAAGAGAACAGGAAAGAGCTGAGAAGTTGTGCGTGTTGACAGACTGGAAGAATATGGCGGAGAGGTGATAAAAGGGGATGAGCATGCAACATTCGTTGAAGGAGATAGGATAGTTGCTGAGGAGACCTCATATTTAGAAATCAAAGAAGGAGCAATGCTTAGTGAAGATAAGGTCAAATAAGTGGCCAGTTTGGTTAGTGGGCAAAGTGATCTAAGATTGAAAGTTGTGTAAGAAGGTGACAGCAAGGAGAAGTGAGACGAAGGGGTCAGATAGGAAATCACAGTGCTGGGGGATCATGAGGAAAGTGAGATTGAAAGCCCCGTGTCATAAAAAGATAGAGGAGGGGCAGAAGTTAAGAGGAGGGCAGATGACTATATCATGGACAGTATTTGTTTCACCTAAGACAATTTTCAGAAACTTTTTGCACTCCACTGAATAAAAACAGTCTACTTTTAAATAGCCACAAATTTGCCTCATTCAGGATTAGTGCCTTTGAAACACTGGAAGAAATATGGTTTAAAATTAACAGAAATGTTAGGAAAAGAACACTGTACTTTTAATATATGTTATACAAACACATACCTTGATATGTGTGCAACTCAGACCTTAATGTTTGTGCTATGAAGCAAGACTAATAGAGCTATAAATCTTTCTCCTGCTGGAATATGGTGTTGGAAAATAAAAGTTTAAAATGTAAACTTAAAAATATTTATGCAAGAACTCTTTAGTCAGTAGAACCAAATGCTTTATAGTGTCCAATATTTTGTAAAACACTAGTTCTAAAAAAAACAGGAGTACTTGTGGCACCTTAGAGACTAACAAATTTATTAGAGCATAAGCTTTTGTGGACTACAGCCCACTTCTTCGGATGCATATAGAATGGAACATATATTGAGGAGATATATATACACACATACAGAGAGCATAAACAGGTGGGAGTTGTCTTACCAACTCTGAGAGGCCAATTAATTAAGAGAAAAAAAACTTTTGAAGTGATAATCAAGCTAGCCCAGTACAGACAGGTTAATAAGAAGCGTGAGAATACTTACAAGGGGAGATAGATTCAATGTTTGTAATGGATCAGCCATTCCCAGTCCTTATTCAAACCGGAGTTGATTGTGTCTAGTTTGCATATCAATTCTAGCTCAGCAGTCTCTCGTTGGAGTCTGTTTTTGAAGTTTTTCTGTTGTAATATAGCCACCCGCAGGTCTGTCACTGAATGACCAGACAGGTTAAAGTGTTCTCCCACTGGTTTTTGAGTATTTTGATTCCTGATGTCAGATTTGTGTCCATTAATTCTTTTGCATAGAGACTGTCCGGTTTGGCCAATGTACATGGCAGAGGGGCATTGCTGGCACATGATGGCATAGATCACATTGGTAGATGTGCAGGTGAACGAGCCCCTGATGGTATGGCTGATGTGATTAGGTCCTATGATGATGTCACTTGAATAGATATGTGGACAGAGTTGGCATCGGGGTTTGTTACAAGGATAGGTTCCTGGGTTAGTGGTTTTGTTCAGTGATGTGTGGTTGCTGGTGAGTATTTGCTTTAGGTTGGGGGGTTGTCTGTAAGCGAGGACAGGTCTGTCTCCCAAGATCTGTGAGAGTAAAGGATCATCTTTCAGGATAGGTTGTAGATCTCTGATGATGCGCTGGAGAGGTTTTAGTTGGGGGCTGAAGGTGACAGCTAGTGGTGTTCTGTTATTTTCTTTGTTGGGCCTGTCTTGTAGGAGGTGACTTCTGGGTACTCGTCTGGCTCTGTCAATCTGTTTTTTCACTTCAGCAGGTGGGTATTGTAGTTTTAAGAATGCTTGATAGAGATCTTGTAGGTGCTTGTCTCTATCCGAGGGATTGGAGCAAATGCGGTTATATCTTAGAGCTTGGCTGTAGACAATGGATCGTGTGGTGTGTCCTGGATGGAAGCTGGAGGCATGTAGGTAAGTGTAGTGGTCAGTAGGTTTCCGGTATAGGGTGGTATTTATGTGACCATCGCTTATTAGCACAGTAGTGTCCAGGAAATGGACCGCTTGTGTGGATTGATCTAGGCTGAGATTGATGGTGGGATGGAAATTATTGAAATCATGGTGAAATTCCTCAAGGGCTTCTTTTCCATGGGTCCAGATGATGAAGATGTCATCAATGTAGCGCAAGTAGAGTAGGGGCATTAGGGGACGAGAGCTAAGGAAGCGTTGTTCTAAGTCAGCCATAAAAATGTTGGCATATTGTGGGGCCATGCGGGTACCCATAGCAGTGCCGCTGACTTGAAGGTATATACTGTCCCCAAATGTGAAATAGTTGTGGGTGAGGACAAAATCACAAAGTTCAGCCACCAGGTTAGCTGTGACATTATCAGGGATACTGTTCCTGATAGCTTGTAGTCCATCTTTGTGTGGAATATTGGTGTAGAGGGCTTCTACGTCCATAGTGGCCAGGATGGTGTTTTCTGGAAGATCACCGATGGATTGTAGTTTCCTCAGGAAGTCAGTGGTGTCTCGAAGATAGCTGGGAGTGCTGGTAGCGTAGGGTCTGAGGAGAGAGTCTACATAACCAGACAAGCCTGATGTTAGGGTGCCAATGCCTGAGATGATGGGGCGTCCAGGATATCCAGGTTTATGGATCTTGGGTAGCAAATAGAATGTCCCTGGTCGGGGTTCTAGGCATGTGTCTGTACAGATTTGTTCCTGTGCTTTGTCAGGGAGTTTTTTTAGCAGATGGTGTAGTTTCTTTAGGTAATCCTCAGTGGGATCAGAGGATAATGGCCTGTAGAATGTGGTCTTAGAGAGCTGTCTAGCAGCCTCCTGGTCATATTCCAATTTATTCATGATGACCACACGATCTATTGTCTACAGCCAAGCTCTAAGATATAACCGCATTTGCTCCAGTCCCTCGGATAGAGACAAGCACCTACAAGATCTCTATCAAGCATTCTTAAAACTACAATACCCACCTGCTGAAGTGAAAAAACAGATTGACAGAGCCAGACGAGTACCCAGAAGTCACCTCCTACAAGACAGGCCCAACAAAGAAAATAACAGAACACCACTAGCTGTCACCTTCAGCCCCCAACTAAAACCTCTCCAGCGCATCATCAGAGATCTACAACCTATCCTGAAAGATGATCCTTTACTCTCACAGATCTTGGGAGACAGACCTGTCCTCGCTTACAGACAACCCCCCAACCTAAAGCAAATACTCACCAGCAACCACACATCACTGAACAAAACCACTAACCCAGGAACCTATCCTTGTAACAAACCCCGATGCCAACTCTGTCCACATATCTATTCAAGTGACATCATCATAGGACCTAATCACATCAGCCATACCATCAGGGGCTCGTTCACCTGCACATCTACCAATGTGATCTATGCCATCATGTGCCAGCAATGCCCCTCTGCCATGTACATTGGCCAAACCGGACAGTCTCTACGCAAAAGAATTAATGGACACAAATCTGACATCAGGAATCAAAATACTCAAAAACCAGTGGGAGAACACTTTAACCTGTCTGGTCATTCAGTGACAGACCTGCGGGTGGCTATATTACAACAGAAAAACTTCAAAAACAGACTCCAACGAGAGACTGCTGAGCTAGAATTGATATGCAAACTAGACACAATCAACTCCGGTTTGAATAAGGACTGGGAATGGCTGAGCCATTACAAACATTGAATCTATCTCCCCTTGTAAGTATTCTCACACTTCTTATCAACCTGTCTGTACTGGGCTAGCTTGATTATCACTTCAAAAGTTTTTTTTCTCTTAATTAATTGGCCTCTCAGAGTTGGTAAGACAACTCCCACCTGTTTATGCTCTCTGTATGTGTGTATATATATCTCCTCAATATATGTTCCATTCTATATGCATCCGAAGAAGTGGGCTGTAGTCCACGAAAGCTTATGCTCTAATAAATTTGTTAGTCTCTAAGGTGCCACAAGTACTCCTGTTCTTTTTGCGGATACAGACTAACACGGCTTCTACTCTGAAACTAGTTCTAAAAAAACTTCAAAGACAAAAATGTGTTTCAGTAACATGGACTAAAAGCCAAAATTGTTGTTGGAAAAAGATTAAAGTGGGCTGAAGGGCTATATTTTCTAAAGCTGTGCATGCAAATCCCAGTTTTCTGTGCAATGGATTATGGTGCAATGGATACAAGCACATTTTCATTGGCATGGCCAGTTTTTCAAGTTTGGACCAAAATGAAAATAGCAAAAGAACTCCGTCAAACTCTGAATCAGGGTCAGAAAAGTGTAACTATATACAAAGGGCACTTTCTTGCACAACAGATCCACTGCCTGGGTGCTTTTAGATTCATGTGTGCTTGCTTAAGGGACACAAATACATTTCTGTCTGTTAGCCTTGCAAAAACAGCGCAACAATGGAAGTGTGAGCTGGATTCTATTCAGGCTCATTAAGCCAAAAAGAACATATTTTGACTTATCAGATTCCAAGGTTGGCAATTAGAAAAACACTAGCAACTTTTCACTTCTAAACTGAGCAAATGTGATCAAGAAACTCTTAAAAATGTCAACAAGCATGGATCACATAATGCCTTTTTTCTCCCTGTTATAGATGTTGCATCACGATGTGGGTAACATCACCTGACATTCAAAGGCCTTTGAAATACTTCTGCCTAATAATTTCATTCATTTTCTACAATTTTAACATTACAGTATTGACATGAAGCTAGGAACAATTAATACATTTTGTGCAAATATGTCTCAGCACCAAAAATAAGGCTTTGAAGGCCAAAGAGAAACATTTAATGGTAAGTTTTCAGCAGTGTGTGAAGATTTAACAACACATTAACTCTGTGCTGAAAATAGACCACTTGATGAAAAGCCTGACTTCTATGTCTCAGACAATTCAGTACACACTTGGTATTATTTGCATATTCAATTAATTTAGCCTGGTTCTCCACTCTGTGATGCCAGTTTTATACTGGCATAGCTCCAGTGAAGCGAATGTAGTTATGTCTGTGTAAATACCAGTGAAGTAAGAGAATGGAGAATCAGTCCCAATGGAACTTTTTTTTTTTTTGTACATCAGGATAGGATAGTAGCATCACACCCATAAACCAACTGAAACAAGCTATCAAAAAAGGTCAAGCTAAAAGTAATAAAATGGACAGAGGCTCATCTCTGATCCTGATGGGCAGGTTATCATTTGAAACTATAGGCGATGACATTCTCAATTTAAAATGGTATCGTTAGCATACTTAGAACTACACAATACAAACTCGACTGGTGCAAACAGGAGAGAGTACAAATGAGATTCTGTAGGTGGTGACCTGTCTTGCCATTCACGAGGAGATGAAGGAGAATACATCACTGAAAATGATGTGCTCTCAAATCACCAAACAGCAAAGAGATCAGTCAAACCCATAATTTATTTAACATTATAACCACGAAGGACTGAAGTTACATGTCACGTATAAAAAAGGTAGCGCAACAACATCATTACAGAGTCAAGCATTAAGAGAATTTCTAAAAAATGAACAAGGTTTGAGATCAGCAAGAATTTGTGTCATTGCAGATGATGACAAGCCAAGAACCACCCCCAAAGACCATGTGCAAATATGATCCTTCTGCCTTTAGTTTAGCACATTAAGACTTATAGAAAAAAATAAAATTCTCATATTTCCCAGTTATAAAACTCTAAAATTATCTTTGGAAATATCCCTTTGTTAGCTTGTTAACATTTTTAATTAAAGACAGATGTGTATTAAAGGTTTTATCTGTGCTGCCTCAAATGATCCCAACACAGATTTGAAAGTCTTCAGCTGTTCTGATACAAAAAGCCAGAAAAGCTTTCATAAAATGAGTCTGCAAAACTACAAGACAGGATTCTTCCTGCAATATATCAAATTTAGCTCCTTTGCTTGTGAGTCCTCCAGCATATAGTACATACATACAATCACTTGTTTTTTTTGGGGGGGAGGGGAGGGAGAGGGGAAGGGGAGGGCAAAAAAAAATCCATAACACAAAGCAGTTCAGGTGAATGTGTTTTGACCGATTTACTAGCATTTTTGCTTCTGAGATAGAATACATGTTAAAAAACACCACCATATTTACAACAATGAAATATTATTTTCTTTTGCCTACTGCATGTGTTCCTCAGTGTCTGTGACAGATTTAGAGACAAATAGCCACCAGGAAGTTTGATGAGTTTTTTGAGGGGAGAGATCCCCCCTCTTCTTACTGCCTCGCTCTCAGTTTTCCGTTCCTCCTTTTGTCCACTGGTTAGTCACAAATATATCTGTTACTTTCACCAAAAAGTATCTTTATCATTGTTGTTTATAGTTAATGTTACTGTACTATCTCAGGGATGACACTCAAAGCTACAAACATACCACTGTTAAGACTGCTGGACATGGAAAGGAAAAATGTATTCTTATACAGGAATTTCCTTTCTTAGGCCCTTCATGCCCAGTACCTTCTCCCACCCAGGGAGAATTATGCTGGAGGAGATATTACAATCAGTTAATTGGCACATCTTACCACTATTGTCTGAAGTTCAGTTAAAGGTTCTGTTGCAAACAAATTCTCAATTTAAATGAATAAACAGCATTGCTAGTTTAAAGTTGAGTGGGGTGCAGCTTTGGAAGCTATTGACTCTGGTTAGGGTTTGTCTATACAGGAATAAAAGACCCGTGGCATCGCCACAGCTGGCCGAGGTCAGCCTACTCAGTCTGGCAGAGCTCAAAATTGCTGTGTAGACATTTGAACTTGGGCTGGAGCCCAAGCTCTGGGATCCTACGAGGGATCCTGAAGCCCTAACATTTACACAGCAATTTTTATCCCCACAGGCTTAGCCAGTTGACCTAAGCCTGCCAGGGGTCTTTTATCCTTGTGTAGACATACCCTTAAAGTCCCGCCCAGGTCAAAATTCTGGCCTGCTTCCAGGTATTGCGGGAAGAAGAGGAAATCCACATTTAAGGTTGCTGTATATGCAAGGATCTAAAGAATTCTGATGCAAGATTCAGTTCATAAGAAAAGGACGAACTGATTTTCAAGTGCCTTGTTTTATAATGTAATCATCTGTTATTTTAAAGTCTGCTATACACATACTATTTTCTATTACTGAACCATGAACTTAACCCGTTTGCATTTAAAAAAAAAAAAAAAAAAAAAAAAAAAGAGAGAACACTTTTGAAGTTTACCTTTAAGCTATTTCCATGGGTATTATTTTTTAATATCAGCAATATATGGAGCCTGAGAGAGAGAGAACTGTTCCTGCTGTGAGCCCAGCTAGGTTTTGTGAATAATACATAACTCAACTAGAGTGAACCCATTTCTTAATTTATTAGTAATCACTCTTTTCTAGCACATCCAAATATCAAGACAGTTGTACTGCACTTGCACTTCCTCTTATTATGGGGAAACAAACAAACAAAAAAAATCTGGATGCATTTCTCCAAAACATTTTTAAAAAATAAACAGTTTTTAATACATTACCTGTCCATTTGGGTATCATATGGCTTTTCTGACACACAAGTAGAAACCAGATTGCTGGAAGTAAAATAATTTCTTGGTTTTCACAGATCTTTAGAGATGGACCAAACTACATTTCCTACCTAGCAGTTAAATATTTGTTACTGAAGGACTTGCAACCTACTTTTTCATGTGTCGTTTACATCATATGCAAAGTTCATGAAGAATGCAACTCTCTGAGCTATTTTACTCCCATACTAAAAGCTCTGGAATGTCAATTTTCCTTTTCTATTCAACCATATCTGGTATGATTGTTATCAAACCAACATTTCTACAGCAGCATTTCATCCACTTTCCAAAATGATTTACAACCTCATAAAATTATATTTACATTACAAACCCAATAGCTGTAGGTAGCCCAGTTTGAGTAATAAAGGCCAGATCCTCAGCTGAAATCAAAGGAATTGTGCTGACTTAGCTGAAGATGTGACTCTCAATCTTTAACATGGATATAAGGACACAAGTAATGATCATGATGGAGAAGAAAATTAGTAGGTACTGCATATACTGTTAAACTCTTAAATGTTCTTCAGGCAGTAAACAAGAGGTCATTTTAAAATGACCAAACTACAGAAAAATATCAAAGAATTACTGTCCTTTAAAAATTACTATGAGGAAAGGATTATTATTTTTACATGAAAATTATATGAAAATTCAGCATGAACAGACTGAAATAGTTCACAAATAAGTTTGCGTGGAGACTGTACTCTAGGATAAAGAGAGTTACAATTCGATAATTTGTCTAGTTGTGAATTGTTGGCTTGATGAGAATGTGCATTCATTCTGATGGAACCCAAGATGGAAAGAGAGGGAGTTATGTCAAAGTCTGTATCTTTTGCTGGTGGTGATGCGTTTCTCTGTGAAAATTTTATTGACTAGTTCTTACAAAGAAAATTTAAAAAAAGCCAGTTTATACAGCGGCAGGAAGTTGTCTATACAGTGGGAGGTAGTTGTCTAGTATAATGGTATTTTGGAAGAATCCTATTGCCAGGAATCCCCAAAATCTGGTTACCATGACAACGGGTAAAGCATGACTACAATGCTTTTGACTCTTTAAATCTCTTTAAAGTCTCTTAGAGAGTGTTTTTCAAACATGCAGCTTTTGAACACTTGGTACTCTGACAGATTGAGAAATGTAATGCTCTGCATAGGTTTTCAGGGTATTCTCTCTCATCATTGCCCAGCTTTGAAGGCAGTGCCCTTATCAGCAGCAGGGCAGAAGTAACCCCCCCTCAAGACAGTCTCCCCCCGCTACAGGCTTGAAATCCTCCCACCCTGACCGCCTTTTGGATTGGGACTAAGGTGAGCAGATGTCCAATTTTATAGGGACAGTCACTATATTTGGGGCTTTGTCTTATGTAGGTGCCTATTACCCCCCACCCCCATCCTGATTTTTCACACTTGCTGTCTCGTCACCCTAGTTGGGACCCACATGGTTACAACATCGTGAAATTTCAGATGTAAACATCTGAAAATAATGAAATTGACTAATTTAAAAAACCCCTGGCCATGAAATTGACCAAAATTTCCTGAATTTGGTAGGTCCCTACCTATGACAATGCAACTAACAACTATTGTTTCATATCCATTAACTTCATTAGAGCAACGCTTGAATGAAGAACACAGGACTTATTATGAAAAGGATATTTTGTATTCTAAAAATGCATTTTAGGCACTCTAGAGCTAAACTTCTAATATCCAAATATCTTCTAAAATTTTGAGCTTTAAAGTACCATCAACTTTATATAATGACCTATAGTTCCAAAATGTCTAGTGATTTTGCGTGCCCTGTTTGCAACATCTTAAAGGAGCTTGATTTTCAGAGGGCAGGTGCTCAACATCTCTGAAAATCAGGGCTCTAAGTGTCTCAAATTGGATACCTAATAATTGAGGCACTTAAAAATCACTTGAAACTTTTGAAAAATGTAGACCATTACTAGTATTTCACTAATTCCATTAATTACTTTGTTTAAAATACAGGTAATATACTAAGAGATCTGAGTTATTGGCTCTCTGAAATAATGTTGCTAAATTTTGATAATGTTATAATGCTTGCGATGACATCCTTCTGTATCCTATCTGTGCAATTTTGTTGACTACAACATGCAAACCAAAACATTAAAAGGTATCTTTCAGGTTGTGACAGAAACTAATAAAAACAAGGATACAAGAACCTGACCTCAGGCAGCTAGTCACAATAGGAAATCTCCTTATCTACTTCATAGCTGAGTTCAGTAATAAAACCACATCTGGGTTCCACTAGTCTTGGACAGGAGTTTGCAGCAAAGCCAAAGATAATTTTATATTTAGTCAGCTTCTTAAGCACAGCCGTGCATATTAAGTATTAAAATTCCATTTTTATTAACTTCTTTTTTACCATGCTCTTCTAGTGTGTATTTATTATGTGTCATGCTCTATTGAAATTAAGTAGGTACATATTTAAGCAAAATCAATACATTTCTACTAAAAAATGAAAACTCCTGTTTTGTCAAAGAACCATGGGTAGCTTGATCAAGCCATGATAAAGACTCTTTCCCCATCATTTTCAGGAGATGAGTCTCTGGCAATGTCAGCTGATTTTTCCATTAAATAAGTATGAATCTTCATTTCTAAGCAGCTGCTCAGGCCATTAACATCCTAGTTAAATATTTGAAAAGGACCAGCCATCTGAAATTAAGTAAAACAAAATACTGAACTCACCAGCTTGCTTTCTTCTATGTAACAACTTCTCCCTGAATTTCAATTAACTCTTTTTAGCCTGTTTCAGAAAATGTTCCATAAAAAACAATAAACTAAAATGTCCCTAAAACATTGTAAATCACCCCATCAATGCAAGGGTTAAAATAGACTCTATGCAAGTGTCACAGACCCTGCCACAAATATTTAGAGACTTCAGAAGCATCAGCAATTAACAAGGGGGCATATATTTAAATAAGCTATCCTAGGAAGGTGAGGGCAAAGCTCACAAATTGGCCAAACAGGAAAATTCGGTGGGACTCACTTTACTCAGTCTGACAACCCTATCTCACAACAGCTATACACCCTTCCCATTTCAGTTTCCAACATCCCAGAAATAGCCAGTTTTATCTATTAGCCAATGTCTTAAAGTTATGTAAAAGATCATCTACTATTTAGAACGTTCTTACCTCTCCTGAAAGACTATCTGCAATAGTATACTTAACTCTTTAGGATACACTACATTAGGCACACAAAGGTTTAATGATTTGAAAAGTTTCCTCATTACATGTATAGAAAATCTCTCTCGGACATGAAAAAGCTTACAAATGCATGGAAACCTTTAGATGTGAACCATGTGTTGGGTGAACTTTCCTCTCCTCGCCTGTTCTTCCCAAAGCAACTTCTTGGCTATGCAGGGGAACTGTAATCTCACTAAAACAGCAACAATGATCTCATTGCCACATGTGGTGGCACGATTCTGAGACTTTATCCATATAACTAAGCTTCCTTACCTCTATGGTTACTGAAAAGAGAGGGCAGATCTTATACTGAAAACAAATCCTCTCTTTTTTCCGAGCTATAGTCCTGCCATAAAAACCCAAGATTAACATCTCTGCCTTTCTATGCAGAATCATACTAAAGTAATAATCAAAGTTTACCACTGAGAATTCAAAGGTAGTGAATAACTTCAATCTATTCGTAAATGCAATAACCCTGCAGTGTACGGTGCTTCAGAAATAAATAAATTTTCATTCTTATCTCCATAATTGCACAGTCTTTTGTCTGATTTTCTTTACCTTAAAAGCCTTGGTAACAGCTGCTTCTCAAGCACTTCTGTTTTAAATAGATCTTCCAGCTTCCAATGTGCTTCCCTCCTACCTTTGCTCCCGTGGTGATACAGACAACTATGATAATACAGGCTAGTGCTTTACAGTCTCAAACAGAATAATCCAGTCTTTAAAAAAAACTGTTTTTGAACAGTTTCTTCACTACCTGCACATGATAAATATGTGCATATTAAAAAAGCACACCTGAAAATATACATCTTATAATGCACAGGAGCCCTGCCTCATTCAATGCACACTTTATGAAGCATGCATTGGGCCATACACAACTCTGTATACTGGACTGATATAGTTTATATATTGTGGAAGGCCATACATCCATCCTATAGTGTACATTTCCAATGCACACACCTAAGACAAGAGAGAAGAGGCAGGGTTAATAAGCAAAAATTTCTTTCTAATTTTTCCTTTCCGTCTCTGATCTATCATATCTTTACATACTTTTAAAAATTAAAACCACATTAATTCCTATAAGGAATTTCATACCACAAACTACCACATAAATCAATATTTGAAAAATATTTAAATGGAAAACCATTTATCCAACAAACAGAAAAGATTCCTAAGAGCACTTAGGTTTATTATTTAGACTAATTTTAACACATTTACTGATAGATGTAGTACAAGTCCTTGGCCTGGTCTACACTACAAGTTTAGGTCGAATTTAGCAGCGTTAAATCGAATTAACCCTGCACCCGTCCACACAACGAAGCCATTTACTTCAACATAAAGGGCTCTTAAAATCAATTTCTGTACTCCTCCCTGATAAGGGGAGTGGCGCTGAAATTGACATGCCGGTTTGAATTAGGGTTAGTGTGGACGCAATTCGACAGTATTGGTCTCCATGAGCTATCCCACAGTGCACCATTGTGACCGCTCTGGACAGCGATCTGAACTCAGATGCACTGGCCAGGTAGACAGGAAAAGCCCCACGAACTTTTGAATTTTATTTCCTGTTTGCCCAGCGTGGAGAGCTGATCAGCACAGGTGACCATGCAGAGCTCATCAGCACAGGTAACCATGCAGTCCAAGAATCGAAAAAGAGCATGGACCATATGGGAGGTACAGGATCTGATCGCTGTATGGGGAGACGATTCCATGCTAGCAGAACTATGTTCCAAAAGATGAAATGCCAAAACATTTTAAAAAATCTCCAAGGGCATGATGGAGGGAGGCCATAATAGGGACTCACTACAGTGCCGCGTGAAAGTTAAGGAGCTCAGACAAGCGTACCAGAAAACCAAAGAAGCAAACGGACGCTCCGGAGCAGAGCCACAGACATGCTGCTTCTACGCTGAGCTGCATGCAATTCTAGGGGGGGCCGCCACCCCTACCCCACCCCTGACCATGGATTCCAATGAGGGGTTACTCTCAACCATGCCTGAGGATTTTGTGGACGGGGAAGATGATGAGGAGGAGGAGGACGAGGAGCTTGCGGAGACCACACAGCACACCGTTCTCCCCAACAGCCAGGATCTTTTTCGCAGCCTGACTGAAATAGCCTCCCAACCCTCCCAAGGCGGTATCCCAGACCATGAAGCTGTAGAAGGGACCTCTGGTGAATGTACCTTTGTAAATATAAAACATGGTTTAAAAGCAAGCGTTTTTTAATGATTAATTTGCCCTGAGGACTTGGGATGCATTTGCGGCCAGTACAGCTACTGGAAAAGTCTGTTAACGTGTCTGGGGATGGAGCGGAAATCCTCCAGGGACATCTCCATGAAGCTCTCCTGGAGGTACTCCAAAAGCCGTTGCAGAAAGTTTCTGGGGAGGGCAGCCTTATTTCGTCCTCCATGGTAGGACACTTTACCACACCATGCTAGTAGCAAGTAATCTGGTATCATTGCATGACAAAGCCTGGCAGCATATGGTCCCAGTGTTTGCTGGCATTCAAGCAATATCTGTTCTTTATCTTGCTGTGTTATCCTCAGGAGAGTGATATCGTTCATGGTAACCTGGTTGAAATATGGGAATTTAATTAAGGGGACATTCTGAGGTGGGCGTTCCTACTGGGCTTTTTGCCTGTGGCTGAAAAGAAATCCTCCCCGCAGTTAGCCAAGCGGTGGTGGGAGGGGCATTGGCGCTGAGCTGTTTGCGTTTGTCTAGCAAGGATCTTCCCTGATACCAGCCACGCGGTGGGGGAGGGGGTAAAGCGATCATCCCAGAGAATTGGATGGGGGGTGGTTAGTTTAGTTTCTGCTGCTGCACGTTAACACGAAAACCGCAACACTCAACGGGCTTTGCTTGGTATGGGAAAGGAGGGCGCTGCTTTTATGAAGGCTGCAGAAGCCGAAAGACAGTTGCTTACCATGGCCGCATGCAAGCCGAATTCTGTTGCCTGGCCCTGCGTCTGTGATCTCTAAACACCAAAACCGCAGGCACTCAATATTAAGATACAAAATGCGACCTTGTACCGAAATCACATGTGCTATGTAATGTGAATAGTGTTGTTCACCGTGAAAGAGTATACCCATTGTTCTGTAAAATGTATCTTTTAAAATACTTCTCTCCCTTTTTTCCCTCCCGCAGCTGCAAATTTTTCAGATAAGGCAGCAAAAAAAGAAACACACGCGAGATGAAATGTTCTCTGAGATCATGCAGTCGACCCACAATGAAAGAGCTCATCTGAATGAGTGGAAGGACACAGTATCACAATACAGGAAAGCGGCCAACGAACGTGAGGACAGGAGGGACGAATGTGAGGACAGGAGGGACACTCGAGATGAGAGATGGCGGCAGGAAGATCAGAGGAGGCAAGATGCAATGCTGGGGCTACTGCGGGATCAAACGGACATCCTCCGGCGTCTGGTGGAGCTTCAGGAATGGCAGCAGGATCACAGAGTGCCGCTGCAGCCCCTGTTTAACTGCCCTCCCCCTCCCCAAATTCCATAGCCTCCTCACTCAGACGCCCAAGAACGCGGGGGAGGAGGCTCCGTGCACCCTGCCACTCCACCCTAGTGGACAGCCCAAGCAACAGAAGGCTGTCATTCAACAAGTTTTGAAGTGGCCTTTTCCTTCCCTCCTCCCACACCTCACCTGGGCTAGCTTGTCAGTTCTCTCCCTATTTTTATAATCAATTAATAAAGAATACATGGTTTTTAAACGATAGTGACTTTATTTTCTTTGCAAGCAAGCTGTGATCGAAGGGGGAGGGTGGGTGGCTTACAGGGAATGAGTCAATCAAGGGGGCGGATTTTCATCAAGGAGAAACAAACAGAACTGTCACATCGTAGCCTGGCCATTCATGAAACTGGTTTTCAAAGCTTCTCTCATGTGCAGCGCTTCCTGGTGTGCTCTTCTAATCGCCCTGGTGTCTGGCTGCATATAATCAGCGGCCAGGTGATTTGCCTCAACCTCCCACCCCGCCATAAACATCTCCCCCTTACTCTCACAGAGATTATGGAGCACACAGTAAGCAGCAATAACAATGGGAATATTGGTTTGGCTGAGGTCTGAGTGAGTCAATAAAGTGCGCCAGCGACCCTTTAAACGTCCAAATGCACATTCTGCACTTGCTAAGCCTATAGTTGAACAGCTCCTGACTACTGTGCAGGCTGCAATGGATGGCTTCGTGAGCCATAGCATTAAGGGGTAGGCTGGGTCCCCAAGGATAACTATAGGCATCTCAACATCCCCAACAGTTATTTTCTGGTCTGGGAAGTAAATCCCTTGCTGCAGCCATTTAAACAGATTAGTGTTCTTGAAGATGCGAGCGTCATGAACCCTTCCCGGCCAGCCCACGTTGATGTTGGTGAAACGTCCCTTGTGATCCACCAGTGCTTGCAGCACCATTGAAAAGTATCCCTTGCAGTTTATGTACTGCCTACCCTGGTGCTCCGGTGCCAAGATAGGGATATGGGTTCCATCTATCACCCCACCACAGTTAGGGAATCCCATTGCAGCAAAGCCATCTACTATGACCTGCACATTTCCCAGAGTCACTACCTTTGGTAGCAGCAGCTCAGTGATTGCTTTGGCTACTTGCATCACAGCAGCTCTCACAGTAGATTTGCCCACTCCAAATTGATTCCCGACTGACCGGTAGCTGTCTGGCGTTGCAAGCTTCCACAGGGCTATCACCACTCGCTTTTTAACTGTGAGGGCTGCTCTCATCCTGGTGTTCTGGTGCTTCAGGGCAGGGGAAAGCAAGTCACAAAGTTCCATGAAAGTGCCCTTATGCATGCGAAAATTTCGCAGCCACTGGGAATCGTCCCAGACCTGCAACACTATGCGGTCCCACCAGTCTGTGCTGGTTTCCCAGGCCCAGAATCGGCATTCCACAGCATGAACCTGCCCCATTAACACCATGATCTCCAAAGTGCCGGCGCCCACGCTTTGACAGAATTCTGTGTCCATGTCCTCATCACTGCCGTCGCTGCCTCCTCCTCGCCTGGTGTTGCAGGTTCTGGTTCAGCATAAACTGCACGATAATGCGCAAGTGTTTACAATGTTCATGACTGCTGCATTGAGTTGAGCGGGCTCCATGCTTGCCGTGGTATGGCGTCTGCACAGGTAATCCAGGAAAAAAGGCGTGAAACGGTTGTCTGCCGTTGCTTTCATGGAGGGAGCGAGGGAGGGAGAGGGGGGCCTGACGACATGTACCCAGAACCACTCGCAACAATGTTTTTTGCCCCATCAGGCATTGGGATCTCAACCCAGAATTCCAATGTGCGGGGGAGACTGCGGGAACTATGGGATAACTACTCACAGTGCAACACTCCGGAAATTGATGCTAGCCTCAGTACTATGGACGCACACTGCCGAATTAATGTGCTTAGTGTTGCCACATGCGCTCGACTTTATACAATCTGTTGCCAAAAATCGAATTCTGTAAAATCGGAGTAATCCCGTAGTGCAGACATACCCCTTACAACAATTTCTTACCATACATGGACTTACAGCCAATTTAGGTATTAGCTATTTTATCCTTCTCTTCCACGGTGCCATATCATTGTAGGGACTTCACTTAGCACTCTTTACTTTATAAACCAAAGACATCATTTAAAAAATTTAGATAGCAGTCTCTATTTAAAAAGTTTAACATTTTTGTTTACTTTCTGATAACCACAACCACAGAAAAGGGGGGGGGGGGACAGAGGGAGTGCAAATATGACAAATTTCTGCTTACAGGTAATATTTTAGGGCACACAAACATTGGGCTTATAAAAACTATTGATACAATGCCTTAATTATGGCATTGTGAAGTTCTACTGTAGATAGGCAAAAAAGCAAAGGGAAAAATTATTCTAATGCAAAACTGAGATGAATGCTAAAAGAAAAGGAGTGTTTCCTTCATCCCGCACATTATGTGGAAAACAGTGGTGTCAGTGAATATCTCAAAAGTGCGGAAAGTTTGGCAACGAAGTTTTCCAAATTTGTTTCAAGTATAATTATGCTGTTTAACAGTTTGAAGCAGTGACCATCCCAGATTACATATTACAGTTTCTATTTTACCTAAAATGATACAGATTCCATTTTGCATAATTTTCATACATAAACAAAACAGACTCTTAAAGAGAAAAAAGCTTACCTGTTCCCAGCTAAAAGACAGACCTAGTGCATCAAGCTGCTCCCTCATGTGTTTAATATTACTGCAAAAAAGAAAAATATGAAACAATTAAGAGTATTAAAGAATATTCCTAACTATTGTTGATTATGTAAGACATTTCTTATCAGATGCCTGTAAAGCTTTTTGACCCTCAAAGGCACTACAGAACTGCTAAATATCATTATCCTACATATGCAGTCCAACTGAAGTAGTTGTCTAATAGGCAAATCCTTCTTATGTGATCACTTTAAAGGCTTCCTGTGCATTTTGGTTCAACCTTCAATGACCATCTATACTACACACTGATTTTTGCCATTACCTTGAATGTAACTGAAGAGAAGACGACAACTTTTAGTTTTGGAGAACATGCTTTCCCATTATTATTTTGTATATGTATTGCAGTAGAACTAGAGACTCCAGCTTCATAGTGCTACAGACTGTACACATACCTTACAATAAGATAGTCCCTACCCCAGATTTCTTAATCAAAATATAAGACAAGACCTATCAGGAGAATACAAGAAACAGACAGAGGGAGCACCAGATAACAATGAGACGACAGTGATAAGTGTAATGTGTTGTGACATCTTCTTAACAATTGCCTTACCATTGCTGAGTGATTTGTAGGCATCATGGCAGTCACATTTTAAGGAGAGATTTGAAGGTGGATAACGCAGTGGCATTGTGGATATTTACAGGCACCTCCTCCCATTTACTAGGAGTAGCATGCAAGAAACTGCAAAGGAATTTCTTCAAAAATTTAACTAATATTGGCATTATTTGCTCTCAAGTCTCTTCACTGAAGAGAATTACCACAATATCTTCCCTTTGATGGTGGTCGGTACACTCCTCCCAATGCATGGAGGCCTGCACACCAGCTCTCCACCAATCCTGGCAGAGGGAAGTGATGGAGGATTCCCAAATATGCACCTCCTACATGGCATAACAATGTGGAACATAATAGGATGGTCATAAATGTTTACATTTCTATGGAAATTAAAGGTAAGAATTAACATTCTGGAAATGTTTAACTTTTTATTTTGGTTATGAAATATTCCGGTTTAGTTAGAGAGAAAGGATGGTCCAGTGGCTAGGGTACACACCTGGGACTTGGGAGACATCCATTGCATCCATACCAGGGCATTTGCTGGTATAAAAATGTCATTAAAAAAATTACACCACAACCAACCTATATACAAAAGTTTCCAGTGTAGATCTGGCCTTAGTTTGTTGTGTTTTTTAAAAGAGGAAAAGAGACACACAGTAGACAACTTAACTGAGGTTCATTTTTAATTATTTACATTTAGTAGTTTTATGATGTAGTACAAATAAAAACAATAGGAAATGCAAATGTGGTTTTAGTTTCAGTGTATTACTGTAAGCAGTTTCAACAATTAATTGTTAATTTGTTTTAAAACAGTTTTGTTAGAATAGTCTTAGAGTGTTTAAATATTAAACAAGTTAATAGCACACATTTTTCAGTATTAAAGAGATTTACAGGATTGACTACTTTGTTAATAGAAACTATTAACACATCAAGGGGAAGGGGAAATAAACGAGGAAATGCTAAAGATAAGGCTTCCATAACAATACTAGGCCTCTCACATTAAACTAATAAATGCAAATATGTGCAGTTATTTTAAATGTATAGACAGATAGTATACACAGTGTGGGCAAATTAATGTTATTATGAGAGGCTTAACTGTATTTTTTTCTGAGATTTATGGACTCAACTACATAAATATAAAATGCTTCATTAGCAGTTTACTCTTAAAGGAAAAGAGAAACAAAAACTGCCCAGGCTGAGTTATCAGGGAAGAGGGACATCTAAAAATAAGAGGGCAGCAAAAATAGAAGAGGCCCAGGTTCAATTCTCTGATCCACCATAGACTTCCTATGTGATGTTGGGCAAATTACTTAGCCTCTTTGTGCCTCAGTCCCCCAACTGTAAAATGGGGATAATAATAACTTCCCTACCTCAACAGGGGTGTTGTACGTTAAAGATTGTGGGTACTCAGATAGTACCATGATGGATGCCATATAAGTACCGTAGACAGACTTGTTTTGTATTCAGGCTACAGTAGGTTTAGTGGAGGGAGTGGAAAGAAGATGGTTATCACCAATTTACTGCCCAGCTTCCTCAGAGGTAACACAATAAATAATCTATGGTAATAATATATAAGCATTTGCCCAGAGGGGACACACTGGGCAGATGTAGTAAAGCCCAAGTGTATGTGCAATGGTTCTATGAGTTCAGCAGTCTATAACTTCCTCTGAACTATCTTCATGTAGTACATAATTGACTGTCTGCCATGCATTATGTATAAGGCCTTCTTTTGTTCCATCTCTGGAGAGTAAAAAGAACAAAAGCCAGTCCCTGGTGTTTTGCTAGATGGTAATTTGTTTTCTTCTATATTCTCCTCTAGACAATGTAGAAAGAAAATGCAAGCAATAAATATAATGCAAACAGCATAAATTACCAATGCATAGTATTAATTATTTCTAGCAAAATCAATTAGACTTCACTGCCTCCTCTAATATTTTAGTGGGTAAGGAATCAAACAATCTCAGTATCTGTCCAAGGAATGTGAAAAGGTACGGGCAGAGGATGTTTTCAGAGAAGGGAATAGGTCAAAGTAGAAAATGAAAACATGGCCAAGTCCACCACACCCTTTAGGTCAGGGGTGGGCAAACTACGGCCCACGGGCCGAATCCAGCCCATCAGGGCATATTTGGGGTCGGGAAGGAATTTTCCTCCAGGGTAGATTGGCTGAGCCTCTGGAGGTTTTTCGCCTTCCTCCGCAGCATGGGGCAGGGATCACTAGCAGGAGGGTCTCAGCCGATTGAAGTCACTAAAACACAGGATTGGGGACTTCAACGGTAGAGTCCAGGGAAGGGTCTTGCGGCCTGCAGCATGCAGGGGGTCAGACCAGATGATCATAATGGTCCCTTCTGACCTTAATGTCTATGAGTCTATGAGGGCTTTGGATCCAGCCCATGGGACTGCCACATCCATGCCGCTGTGTGCCCCGTGCTGCTCGCGGAAGCGGCCGGCACTACATCTCTGCAGCCCCTGGGGAGGGGGCGGAGGCAGAGGGCTCCGTGCGCTGCCCTCACCTGCAGCACCTCCCACTGCAGCTTTCATTGGCCAGGAACGGGGAACTATGGCCAAGAGGAGATTTGGGGGAGGTACCCGCAGGCGAGGACAGCGCGCTGAGCCCTCTGCCCTCCTCTCCCCCAGGGGCCTCAGGGACATGGTTCCGGCCGCTTCTGGGAGCGACGCAGGGCCAAGGCAGGCAGGGAGCCTGCCCTGGCCCCAGTGCGCACTGCTGCCACCCCAGAGCCATTCCAGGTAAGCGGTGCCGGGCTGGAGCCCACACCCTGAAACCCTCCTGCACCCCAACCCCCTCCCTTGAGCCCCCTGTCGCACCCTGAACCCCTCCTGCACCTCAACCCCCTGCCTTGAGCCCTGTCCCACACTCTGCACCCCAATCGCCTGCCCTGAACCCCACCCGCCGCACCCCTCCTGCACCCTAACCCCCTTGCCCTGAGCCCCTTCCTGCACACTGCATCCCCTCCCACACCCCGCACTCCCTCCTGCACCCCAGCCCCAGCCCTACATTCATGGCCCTGCATACAATTTCCCCACCCAGATGTGGCTCTTGGGGCAAAAAGTTTGCCCAACCCTGCTCTAGGTGGTAAACAAAATAATTGCAGATAGGAGATTTGTAGACATATCATCTACAAAAATTAATGTTTATTTAATCAGAGAAGTATCAGAGGGGTAGCCGTGTTAGTCTGAATCTGTAAAAAGCAACAGAGGGTCCTGTGGCACCTTTGAGACTAACAGAAGTACTGGGAGCATAAGCTTTCGTGGGTAAGAACCTCACTTCTTCACAGAAGTACTGGGAGCATAAGCTTTCGTGGGTAAGAACCTCACTTCTTCAGATGCAAGTCTTGCATCTGAAGAAGTGAGGTTCTTACCCACGAAAGCTTATGCTCCCAGTACTTCTGTTAGTCTCAAAGGTGCCACAGGACCCTCTGTTGCTTTTAATCAGAGAAAGTTCCACTCAGTATTATTAAAACAAACAAACAATAAGTAATAGGAGGAGAGCCCAATTTTGAGAGGTTCTGAACATTCATAACTCCCATTGAACTTAGTAGGAAATATAGGTGCTTGTCACTTCCCAGGGTCAGGCCCAAACGAAGGACCAATCATCTTGCAACCCCAATTTAATAGTGAAAATGTCAGCAAATCCAGCCAGAGAAGTCATCTCCCTCAGTTATGTACTCTACATTAACAGTTGTCTCCAGCATAAACAGGTTTGTATTTATTCTTCTCTGATTTCAGAGTTTGGGAAATGTCACATTTATAGTTAGGGCCCTACCAAATTCACGTCCATGAAAAAGGCGTCACTGACCGTGAAATCTGGTCTCCCTCCGTGAAATTTGGTCTTTTGTGTGATTTTACCCTATACTATACAGATTTCAGGGGGGAGACCAGCGTTTCTCAAACTGGGGGTCCTGACCCAAAAGGGAGTTGCAGGGGGATTGTGGTTTTGTCACCCTTACTTCTACACTGCCTTCAGGCTTGGTGGCTGGAGAGCGGTGGCTGCTGGTTGTGTGCCCAGCTTTGAAGGCAACACTACTGCCAGCAGCACTGCAGAAGTAAGGGTGGCAATACCATACCATGCCACCCTTATTTCTACGCTGCTTCTGGTGCCGATGCTGCCTTCAGAGATAGGCGACTGGAGAGCGGCGGCTGCTGGTCAGGGACCCAGCTATGAAGGCAGCGCCCCATCAGCAGCTGCGCAGAAGTAAGCGAGGCAGTACCATACCATGACACCTTTATTCCTGCGCTGCTGCCTTCAGAGCTGGGTGGCTGGAGAGCGGCAGCTGCTTACTAAGGACTCAGCCCTGTAGACAGCAATGCAGAAGCAAGGGTATCAATATTATACCGTACCATCCTTGCTTCTGCGCTGCTGCTGGCGGTGACTCTGCCTTCAGAGCTGGGCTCCCGGCCAGCAGCCACCACTCTCCAGCTGCCAGGCTCCGAAGGCAGCAGTGCAGAAGTAAGGGTAGCAGTACTGCAATCCCCGCTACAGTAACCTTGCAATATTCCCCCCCACACACACACATCCCTCCTTTTTTGAGTCAGGACCCCTACAATTACACCACCATGAAATTTCAGATTTAAATAAGTAAAATCATGAAATTTACTATTTTTAAAATCCCACAACTGTGAAATTGACCAAAATGAACTGTGAATTTGGTAGGGCCCTATTTATAATATGCAGCTAATATGTCTTCTACAACTTGCTATTTGGAGTAGATCACATCTTGAGTTTATAAAATCACAGTGATATACTTTAGCTTTTAAAATTTAACCAACTGTACAGTTCATTATTTATACTGTGAATTTGATAAGTACCTAAGTAGATAAAAAATACCTTTGTGTCCAGTTTGCTGGGTGCAGCCCATGTTCAATTGCAGCATTTTCTGCAGGTAACCCAAATGCATCCCATCCCATTGGATTTATCACCTGTAACAAAAATGAAAAATGTTATCCTTTGTCACTTTCTGGAATGGAGTTAGTAACACCTTCAGGGCTCAAAATAATGAATTATTTCACACTTCAGCATTTGCTTTCCCTGATTTGAGTCACTCCAAAAAGTGCCCACTGGGACTAGTTCAGCTTTAATGGAAATGTGAGATATGTCTGCCTGCTGTAGTTTGGTGACATAGGGAGTATGAATGCAGTAGGAGTAGTTAATCTATAGATCACTCACATAGTGCAGCACAGTCACTATTTCAATAATGGGTTAACAATGACAATATCAACCCTCTGTAATTTGTCTAATGTTCTAACTATGCCAAAACACAAAGCAACTGACATTATGAGTCGGAAGAAGCTGTTGTATTACAAATCTTTGTGCTAGAAAAGGGTGAAAAGATGAACAAGGTTGTTTGGACACAAATTCCCATATCTGAGAACCTGTTGCATAGCTCTAGGTCAGATCCAAACTGCAGCATTCCTGTTTATCCAATTTTTTTATTTTGGTTTAAGTGGGAAAACGGGGAAGGAAAAGAGTTTCCAATAGCCCCAAATAATACAGGCAAAACAAAACATACACAGAGACCCTAAAAAGTTTTCAGTAAATTTTGTGAAAACAATCTTGGGAATTTTGGCTGAAGACTTTTATACACATTATTTTAGAAAGATGACAATTAAATGACAACTGAAAAAAATAAGTTTACTATAGAAACAAAACTATTGATTTAAAGTGGTGCAACCTGTGCACAGCTTTCCTACTGATAACTAATTGATTAGTTAGCCAACAGCACAGTATATTCAAAAAGCTTTTTTCTTTTCCTGAATGTATGGTAATAGTGTAAAAATGGTTTAACTTAACACTTCAGTAATGTTGCCATTAAATGTGCCTGGACAGTAAAGTGATAGGTGCTTTGTAAAAGAGACAGAGTTTCTTACCATTTTAAATATGTTATGAAATTCAGTAATTCTGACCTATTACAAATAAAAGATTAGCAGCAGCAGGTGATATAACAGGGATCGGCCACCTTTGGCACGCGGCCCGCCAGAGTAAGCACCCTGTCGGGCCGGGCCGGTTTGTTTACCTGCCGCGTCCGCAGATTCAGCCGATCGCGGCTCCCATTGGCCGCGGTTCGCTGCTCCAGGCCAATGGGGGCAGCGGAAAGCAGCGGCCAGTACATCCCTCGGCTCGCGCCACTTCCCGCAGACCCCATTGGCCTGGAGTGGCAAACCGCGGACAGTGGGAGCTGCGATCGGCTGAACCTGCAGATGCGGCAGGTAAACAAACCGGCCCGGGTGCTTACCCTCATGGGCCGCGGGCCAAAAGGTTGCCGCTCCCTGTGATACAAGAATAGTATTTAAAAGGTTTACAAGACATAAAATTTGACCTCCCACCTAAACAATCATTATGTAAAAATCTCCCTGTGTTATTTTAGAACTCTGTAAAAAAAAAAAAAAAGAGGAACAGTTAGACAAACAAGCAATAGTAATATCGGAAGTTGAATATGAAGACAAATGCTAATACCTCCATCCGGAAAAATGAACTAATTTCTTAGGTGCAAGCACTCCTTTTCTTATTATTTTGTTATTTTTATTCTTAATTTGACATAATCCACCAAACGTGAACAAAAAATGATCCCCTGATTTCAACTGTGGTTCTTTCCCATTTGAAACACAAACAAACAAAAACAAAAAGCACCCCCCTTAGATACTTATATGGTGCCTGCAGCACCACCTCAGTATATAAGCATCAGCATCTAACGGATATTATCTCCCCAACATCCTGTGTTTTAAACACTGATTAAAAACTAATATTACTCTATTTTATTCCTCTGTTGGTACACCAGCTCCATCAATGACATCAGCTCTGGGAAGAATATTTGTTGATTAATTGTGACTCAAGACAGCATAGCGAGTTCCAGAGCATAGATTTACACAAAATCAATGCACTAACAAAGCAAGAGATATTGTATTTTTTGTTGTAGCCTTTTCCAGTTACCAAGCAGATTTTTATACATATCTAGAAACAAAAATACATTCTCCACCTCCCTGAGATTACAGCCATTTGATGTCAAGACACGTTTTGGGCTGACACCACATGACAACAGCCCTTTAAGCATGCTGGGGCCATTCAAAAAATAAAAATGGCTACTATAAAATAAATTAAATAAAAATTTTGCTTAACTAAAAATTCTGTTAAATGATTTTTAATGGGGTTTCTTTTTTTAAATGGGATACTTAAAGATAAGCATCCTCTCATCAATTCTTCCTGACTGTTGTTTAAATGTTGAGGGATTTGCAATGGAAAGAGCTGTTACATTTGGTGAAATAGCCTTGTATTTTACAGTTCTCCCACACCCACCATTATAATCTCCATCATTCTATACAACAAGAAATGTGCCTACAGTACACTTCTGAATAACCGCTCTGGGTTCATTTTTGTAAACATTAAGGGCCAATCTGTATCTGGTCCTGTAAGGGCGTGGAAGGGCAGCTGAACGGGAACAATGAACCTTCCACTCTTTGCTCAGCTGAGCAGCCCATAGCCTCAGTCCTCATGATCCCCAAGTGCAAGAACTAGGAAAATGTAGCTCTGCTGTTGGCTAGACTCACCAGAGCGGCTGGGTGATGTTCCTGACCAGTGCAGGAAGAGGGAACACATGCTACATTCTATTAAAGGGGGTCACAGCCATTGTTCTTTCATGTGTTTTTCCCACTGGCCCCAGAAACAGTCCAGCATGGAGCCCCCTCCTTATATATCTTGCTTAACAGCCACAGCATAACCCTACATTTCCATTACAATAATATACCAACATCCCTCACCAGGACAGCATCACTGTCGGTCTCAAATATCAACAAGACAATGGACAGCACTCAGATATCCACCCCATACATCGCCAAACTCATCCATTTCATCCTCACACATAACAACTTAACATTTCAGAATAAACACTTTGTCCAAACCATGAGAACAGCCACGAGCAGTAGGATGGCTCCCAAATAAGCTAACCTCCTTAAGGGAAGAATTTCTGGAAAAATGTGTCAGGAAACCAATGACATTTTTATCCTCTGGACAAACAATTTAAACTCTCTCATATATTTCCACTACAACTTCAACAGCCACCACCCATCCATCAAATTCTCTCTAGAATACCCCCATACCAGCATCAACTTCCTGGACAGCATGATCAGCTTCCAACAATGGAACCCCACATACAACTATATACAAGAAACCCACAGATCACCACACTCACCTCCACAGATCAAGTAACCACCCCAGACACACCAAGAAACCTGTTGTCTAAAGCCCAGCACTCAGATCCCACAGAATATGCTCCAAGGAGAAAGTTTGGTATATATAACTTAGCACACTTAAAACACAGAAAACAAAACAAAACCACTGACCACACACACCTAGTCCTCACCTACCACCCCACTCTGGAACCCATATGGGGTATCATTGAACAATTACAAGCCGTACTTGATGGGGACTACATCCTGAAAGAAATCTTTCCCGAACCCCCTTTTTTGGCCTTCAAATAAACTCTCAGCCTTGCCAGCTCATCATCAGAAGTAAGCTCCCAACAGGATACCAACTCAAAGCGGCATCAGACCTTGCAATAACAGCAGATGCAAAACGTCCAGATATATCTCTACTGCTACAATGATCAATACTCCTCCCAACACACCTTTCAAGATCCATGGGTCCTATACATGCCTATCAAACATGTTGAGGCATTTGATGAGGCATATCACAACTATGTGCATGAAACTAGACAATCATTACATTCTCGAATGAACTCACAGAAGAATGATAAAAGACAAAAACATGCTATTACCCATGGGCGAACTCTTTTCACAAAGCAATCATTCTATATCTGACCTATCAGTCCTCATCCTCAAAGGAAATCTGCACAACACCTTCAAAAGATGAGCCTAGGAACCTGAATTCACAATTCAGCTAGACTCTAAAAATCATGGAATCAAAGATACAGTTGTTATGACTCATTACAACAATCTGTAACCAACTAACCCTTCCTTGTTCTATGCTTGTCCTAATTGCCCACGGCACCTTAAATGGTCTCTTGCAACATGCGTTTACTCCTAATGCTTAACAATCTGCCCCACCTCATATTTAGTTGAGACATTCCAATTACCTTTTTCAGACTGAAGAACTCTGTGTAGTTTGAAAGCTTGTCTTTTTCACCAACAGAAGTTGGTCCAATATGAGATATTACCTCACTCACCTTGTCTCTCTCATTACAACAACAAACATGCAATCACTGTACTTGGTGTCTTCCTATTAAGTCTATCAACTTTTGGGGGAGTTTAATATTTACTTTTCTGAAGATGGTACAGTATTGCTATCTCCTCACACATGTTTTTTTAAATCAACCTCTGGAATGTCTATTCATTAGGAAATCAATTTAAGAATTTCACCAACAGAAGATATTTTGCTCTAATAGCTATCTAAGGTGATCCTAAAATTAAAGCATGAAGAAATATTTACATTTGAGGTTTCCTACTGGAACCTTAGTTTAAAGAGACATTAAAAATATCCACAAGTGAAACTCCAGAATAGATGTATCTATGCAGTTGCCATAGAGACTAATGTAGCGCACACAATATATTAGAGAAAATCATTTCAAGTTCACTGTCTCTTTTACCTCTATAGTGAGAATAGATTTGAAAGTTTGTGAAATGCAATTGTCTAAATGGTAATATGTCTGTTTCTTCTGACCATACTAAGGGATATGAATCTACAGATAAAATGCAATAGTCCCCACACAGCTCTCCATACTATACTTATGGTCTACTCAGTTACCATGGACAAAGCACAATCGAAAGATGCCTATTCAGCTGAGTATGATTTCTATAGTAGTGAAATACAGGGTAGAAATCAGGGAAGAATGCATGAAATACACACATTATTTGTATATCAGAAGATACATCAAATTCAAATAATACTGAAAAGAATACAAGGACCTGTCATTTTATAAAAAGAAGGAAAAAACAAACAAACAAGGACAGGAAGAAAACAGTTTATAAGACATATGTATATGCACATCAGTTCCTTAGCCATGGACAGCGATTCAGGCACCATTAGAAAATACACTATTTCCCCCAGCATTACAGATGAACAAATGAAATGCAAGAAAGTCAATCACTTTCTTATATTTTGACTTGACGTTGACTTAAGACAAAGGTCACTACTTCTTGTGGTTATACAACCAACAGACCAACTCTGCTCACTTGGAGATCACTCAGCAAAGCAACAGCCCCTTCCTAACAAGACTTCTCAGCACAGATGATAGTTGTTCCCTACCCACAAGGTAAAGAGAAAACAAATAATGGACCCCTCTTCTACTCAGGCTCTTCTCTGTAAGTCTCAGGATGCTTAACACTTATTAATCCGATGGTGAGAGAGTCGTATTATTAGGAAGCAACAGTTATTCAGAGACTGGTATTTTGTAATCTGCATTTGATATTTTATATGAGGCCCATGAAGTTACAACAATAAAATGGTTATTTCCTATCATGTTCTTGACTAGTACCCCACACAGTCTGTAGCCTCTTCTTTCTAGAAAAGATCCTTGAGAAGGATGCAGTTGGGCCAAGAGAAAGCGGTATCTTGAAATATTTTAGATTCCAAAGAATCAAGCTTAACATTAGGTCATGGCACAGCAACTGTGCTAGTCTCATGATGTGGTCCATGTTCTCAGGACAATGGACAGAAGTCAGATGCTCAGGTTCATACTACCACTTCTGTCAGTGACTTGTCACTGTTAACCAGGTTTCAGAATAGCAGCCGTGTTAGTCTGTATCCGCAAAAAGAAGAACAGGAGTACTTGTACTACTATTGTAGTCCACGAAAGCTTATGCTCTAATAAATTTGTTAGTCTCTAAGGTGCCACAAGTACTCCTGTTCTTCTTTTTACTGTTAACCAGGAGGCCCTGTTAACATGACTACAGAACTGGAAGAGGAAGATTTAAGATATTCCCTCCATTCCTCTCAGAGAGATCTCAGACCCCTTCTCTCAGAAGGTTTTCAACTGTGCAATCTCTTTATGTTCTGTCTTGTCAAGAAGTGCTTCATGATACAAGATTAACAATATTCTGATAATATTCAACTTTATGTCTCTATCAATCTGACTAGAGAAGGCATGAAAAGCTATTGAAAGACCTTTGCTTAATTGCTAAAAGGAAACAAAGAGCTTGTTTGTATTATCAGAGTCTTTGGTATATAAGGAATAGTGTGTCACAGCACTGTAATATCTCTTTCCTGGTGTACTGCATTCCATTATGAAGACTGAAATTTCTTAAAGTGCTCAGACTCTACAATGAGTGCCAAAAAATACATCCATTTCATAAACTTTATATATTGGTTTTATTTATTTTAAAGCTGGCAGGAGAAGACAATATCAGGCAAAAACAAAGGGTCTTGTTTAAGTGATAAAGAATTTGAAGGACCAATGGTCTGGTAGGTTACGACAAATCCTAAATTCCTCTATTTGCCTACACATTAGGGAGAGAATGAAATTTTAAAAACAAGCTTTCCTTCTGAGCATGTCTCCAAATTGCCCTTTAAATTTACCAGCTAACAGAAACAGATACCTAATAGCTAAAAATCAGGCAGGCAAGGAACAACTGGAAACATTAAAACGGTGAATATTTGACTACTATATATGATCTAGCAAGCAGCACTATTTCAATAATTCTCTGCAACAGTGCTGCCTATTAATATTCTGCTAATCTACTGCCCAATTAAAAAAAAAAACAACCCACAGACTTCTATCATCATAATAACTCTACTTATGTAATGCTCTCATTTATTTCTATTCTTGTTCTCAAAAGAAATAAAAAATGCAAAATTATTCTATGTCTTATGCTATGTCCACACACAACCAAAATTGCTTAGACAACACAATGAGATCTCACATCCTTAATCTTTTACATTCTTATCATGTTTAATTGCATCTCCAACGATTTCTCTTTTTTTAACATGAAAGAGTCAGTCAGCTAATTAACATCTTAGTTATCTGCCTTTGGAAAACTGGATTCAAATTTGACTCAGTTCACATGAGATATACATGGTGCTATTCATTTAATCTGAAACACAGGAACCATCTTACAATTTAACAAAATGGACAACATTTTCTCAGGAGAAGCTAGAAGAAGTAAAAGCTAATGAAGATCAGAATTGAAGTGCACTTGGTATAACATGTCGTGGTGACAAGTGCATTATAAGACTTAGACAGATATGCTTATCCCTCTTCAATACAATCAACTACCTACATTTCCAAAAGCACTAGCATAAGGAAAACAAGAAACTCAAGTCATTTCAAAAGGAGGAAGTTGTGATGTGGTTAAGAGAAAAAAGTCTTTTCCAATTCCCTTGGGATGTTGTGGAAATGATAATAGAAATGTTCAGTTAGTCTGAATCCCATCTATTAGGACCTGATTTAAGTATAAATAAAATAAATCCAGCCACAATGCAGACGAATGGATTAGATGTCACTTCCAAACTAAACAATCTTATAATAATTTTCAGACTATCCCTACAGTATGATTTCCAGTTTTCCTGTAAATGACTGAATCTCACTAGTATTAATTTCAATCTATGATTCTATTAAAATAACACCATGGGAACAAATAAACTGGATCTCTCTCCGTTTACTGATTCTTAAGAGAATTATTCTCAGGTCCGGGAAGGACAAAAATGATCAATCTGTGTAAGAATTTGTTAGAAACACTGTAGATAGAAATCATTGATTTCTTGGGGAAAAAATTAAAAAACATTTTTATTTAAATCAGAATTTTTAATTTATTTAAATTATAAATTTTTCTTTTTAAAAATAAACCTGTTGAAAATGAAATCTGAATTTATACAAAATATGTTAAAGCCATAACTTTTTATAAACTCTTAAAACATTTCAATAAAAATAAATATGCTTAATCCATGAGCCTCTCTCTCTCTCAAAAAAAGTTAGAGTTAAGGCTCTTTTCTATATAAAGAGAGAATCAGAGGAAAAAAAACGTTACTTTTGAGGTCAAGCTAGGGCTTTAAAACATGGCACAATAGGTCAGCCTATGTAAGTTAGGAGAATGAAACATTTTCAAGAGACTTAGACAAGTAAAAACTTAAGCTCCAGTCACTTTCACTTAGGCATATTTGAAAATTTTCCCAGACTGACCAGAATTAATCAATTTAATTCATTTACTACAGTTAATCCCTCTGTTTAATAAATCATTTGGTTGCAAACGTGAAACATATTTTGATACAAGAAGTTTATGTATCCAAAACATTTAAGGTTGCTTTGAGCAATAAAAACAAATGTTATATGCTGTTTTGTGTATTTAAAGTCCAGTTATCATCCTAAAATAGCTTGATACAAATTATGAACAAAAAGTTAATTATCTAGTAAATAAGCAATACATCATTCACATCTTTTAACATACTAAAATTGTACAATAAATAAGAATCTGAAAATATTAAGATATATAATTGCTTAAATAAATCTATGTAGTTACAGCGTACCCCCTTACGTAGCAAAAAAACTACAGTGTAAAGACTTTATTTAGTTGTAAATAAACATGTTTTAATGGCTATATCAACCAATGAGAATGCACCTTTCTTTAGAAAATAAAAGTAGTACATATGGAAAAGTGGATTAAAATCAATTATTTATTCACTTGGTGAATTAAATCATGATTTAAATTGCCGTGATAACAATAGCATGGTGCAATAGAATTTTTTTCCTCAAATGGAGGCAGGTTGGATGACTTTGAAAAAATGTCAGGAGTATTTCTAAGGTTTGTAAAGGACACAACACCCTCAAAATAAAGAAAACAATATTTTAAAAAATATAGAAAGGAAAATGTCATAGGTTGCCACAAAGCTTTTCTCTTTGAACTTACAAGATAAAGCAGTAACAACATTTATTTTGGTTTGAAGTTAGTTTATTTAGGGAGCACTTTTCTTGTAAGTTTAAAGCTACAAATTGATTTTCCATAGCATATTTTTAAATTAAGTTTTGTAACAAGATTTGTAATTAACACTACATATCTGAAGATCTGTTTTAACTGTACTTCTACCTGGGAAACAGCAATATTACTGTATTACTTTGAGCACACATTTTTAGAAATAGTACAGTTTGTGCTAAGACTTTTGTCTTCAAATTTTGTCTTCGATAATTAAAAAGTAAACAACTTGTCCTATAAACAGATATGTTACACCAGAAGTCATTTATTCAACAACCTATTCCAGGTGCATGACAGGGCTTTAGGTTTACATACAGTCCAGTGAGAGAACTGTGGATAAATGGAGCCATTCTCAAGGATCGTGGGCCAGAAGCTCAGGGGACATAAAATGGACATCAATAGGGCAATGCCAGTTTACACAAGTTGAGGACTTGTCTATGCAGGTCTCACAAATGATTCCCCATACATTACAAAAATACTTTTTGATAAGTAATATAATGAAACCTTGTTATTACATCATTCATCCATATGTTCAAATGTGACTATATAGTCATATGACATTACACTTACACTTGGAAAAAACATATGGAAGTAAAGTTGCTAGTGTTACTGTACTGCAATTAGACAAAGGCTCTTGCTAGTGAAGCCCTCCTGCCTGCTTGTTCATATTAAGTGCGACATGGCATTTGCATCACCTGGTGCTCTATCATAAAGTGAAATCCCAAAGCAACAGAGAAAGAAAGAGAGCAGCAAATACACGTTCCCCTCCCAACACCCCACTCCCCCCCCCCACCAAAAAAACACCTTTGTTAAAATGAAATTAAGGTTTCAGGCAAATATTACTGGTTTACATTAGTGTTTAAATTAAAAAAATCAAACTTTGGAAATCTGGAAAGATGAAACACTAAAGTTGCACTTATCCAAAATAGTACCCAAACTGCTTAACTCTGTCCCCATAGAGATATCAGCCTACCACCTAACTGAGCAAATTATACAGATGTATTTACATAAATTGGTTTAGAAACTAATTTAGTTAAATACGTGTAATTCCCTTGTGTAGACACTCATTCTTATTTAAGCATCATATTGAGCTAACTTAAGTCAACTCCTCGCCAACTTAAGCTAAGTCAATATAAGACCAATTTATTTAAATTAGTAAAACTTTTTCCTATAGATAATGCCTATATACGCAAGCAGCATTCCCACTCTGCCCCCAACTCAATATAATGTCCAAACTAACTGTCGTTTTTTGAGTTTTCCTTTATTAAGAAGTTAAACAACAACATAAATATCAGCCTCAGCTTCCCCCAAGCATGGCCATGCTTAGGATTTCTCACTGTAAATCTCACTGGCACTCCCCCAAGTCCCCTTTTTACCTAAGAAAGAGACTCATCTCGTTTATATTCTGAGTTAGAGCTAGTGGGACCTATCTAGCTTGTCTGACAGGATCAGACAGACGAATAGTTCTTCAAGTCCATGGGGCCGGATGTATTGCATCTGAGGGTGCTAAAAGAGTTGGCAGGTGTGATTGCAGAATCATTGGCCATTATCTTTGAAAACTCATGGCGAGCAGGGGAGGTCCCGGATGACTGGAAAAAGACTAATGTAGTGCCCATCTTTAAAAAAGGGAAGAAGGAGGATCCGAGGAACTACAGACCAGTGAGCCTCACCTCAGTCCTTGGAAAAATCATGGAGCAGGTCCTCAAGGAATCAATTTTTAAGCACTTTGAGGAGAGGAAAGTGATCAGGAACAGTCAGCCTGGATTCACCAAGGGCAAGTCATGCCTGACTAAACTTATTGCCTTCGATGATGAGATAACTGGCTCTGTGGATGAGGGGAAAGCAGTGGATGTGTTATTCCTTGACTTTAGCAAAGCTCTTGATACGGTCTCCCACAGTATTCTTGCCAGCAAGTTAAAGAAGTATGGCCTGGATGAATGGACTATAAGGTTGATAGGAAGCTGGCTAGATCATTGGACTCAACAGGTAGCGATCAATGGCTCCATGTCTAGTTGACAGCTGGTATCAAATGGAGTGCCTCAAGAGTCGGACCTGGGGCCGGTTTTGTTCACTATCTTCATTAATGATCTGGAGGATGGCATGGATTGCACCCTCAGCAAGTTTGCAGATGACACTAAACTGGGAGGAGTGGTAGATACGCTGGAGGGTAGGGATAGGATACGGAGGGACCTAGACAAATTAGAGGATTGGGCCAAAAGAAATCTGATGAGGTTCAACAAGGACAAGTGCAGAGTCCTGCACTTAGGATGGAAGAATCCCATGCACTGCTACAGACTAGGGACTGAGTGGCTAGGCAGCAGTTCTGCAGAAAAGGACCTAGGGGTTACAGTGGACAAGAAGCTGGATATGAGTTGACAGTGTGCCCTTGTTGCTAAGAAGGCTAACGTCATTTTGTGCTGTATAAGTAGGAGCATTGCCAGCAGATTGAGGGACATGATCATTCCCCTCTATTCGGCATTGGTGAGGCCTCATCTGGAGTACTGTGTCCAGTTTTTGGCCCCACACTACAAGAAGGATGTGAAAAAATTGGAAAGAGTCCAGCAGAGGGCAACAAAAATGATTAGGGGGCTGGAGCACATGATTTATGAGGAGAAGCTAAGGGAACTGGGATTATTTAGTCTGCAGAAGAGAAGAATGAGGGGGGATTTGATAGCTGCTTTCAACTACCTGAAAGGGGGTTCCAAAGAGGATGGATCTAGACTGTTCACAGTGGTAGCAGATGACAGAACAAGGAGTAATGGTCTCAAGTTGCAGTGGGAGAGATTTAGGTTGGATATTAGGAAAAACTTTTATACTAGGAGGGTGGTGAAGCACTGGAATGGGTTACCTAGGGAGGTGGTGGAATCTCCTTCCTTAGAGGTTTTTAATGTCAGGCTTGATAAAGCCCTGCCTGGGATGATTTAGTTGGGGATTGGTCCTGCTTTGAGTAGGGGGTTGGACTAGGTGACCTCCTGAGGTCCCTTCCAACCCTGATATTCTATGATCTTTATGCATAGTCCTTAAATCTGACATTGTTTCAAAGATTCTCCTTTCTACTGTAACCATTTCTTAAGGAAAGCAACCAAGTATAAATGGCATTGCTTTCTAACTTTAAAATTTGCACCAAGAAAAACATTTCAAAATAAGACTTGCTTTGAATATCAAATATTTCTATCTGGAAAATAAGAGATTTAAGAATGTATAGCCCTGCAAAACCCAAACTTGCTTTTTCACTGTATAAACTACAAAAAAATCTTTCCAATTCATGCATTCAAAGATATATTTTGGTTTGTTATTTTTAAAAAATTGTCATTCATTTAATGCATATTCAGTAAAATCCAGTCAGGTAAGGAAATGAAGCTATTTTTCTTGTGGTTTTCAAATTCCACATATAATAAAACCTCCAACCCCTTGTCTGTTGTAATCATCACACAAAGTAAATCTGTAGAAGTTTAGAAGCTGAGACAGCTTCTTGAAAAAACAGACAAGAAATTAATCTGAAAGAGAAATTCAAGAGTAAAGACATTGATTCCTACATCGTAGGAATTAGCAAGGCTGGTAACTTCAAAAAGACTTCAGAGCTTTTCTTTTCATGTAAACGTTCATCATGACACAACAGCTCTGAGTTTGACACACAATGAAAATCATTTGAGAGACCTTTTATGTCTGTTATGGTATGTGAAGGTTGAATTCTTTGACTGCCCATCATTAGTCATAAATAGATGTTCAAGCAGATTAACACAAAAGAAAAGTTATGCCTATTTATAGATCCATAGGAAATTCAGAGTGTTCTGCAACCACTGCTTCTAATACACTTCACATAGTCTTTTCTCACATAAAAGGTAAAAAGAAGTTGAAATGAAAGATCTGAAACTGTATCTCATATAAAAACTGGTTGGGAGGAAAGACTTTCAGACCTCCTCAGATAATGAAAGCGAAGCAACCACAGAAATAAAGACCGGCTTTTGTAATGCAAATGAGGTAGCCTCACGCCATGTCTACACTACAAACTTTGGTTGATGCAAGTTACTTCATCTTCTACCACCAAAGTTTGTATATTGCTCAGGCATATGCACACTTGGCTGCTTGTATCAGTGCTGTGTACAATCACATGGAGTGCTCGTGTCAATGCAAAGTGCAGTATACCATAAGTAAATATTCCAAGTGCCACCTGCCACCATCCAGTGCAATGCCTTTGGGGAAATTTTCACCTCTTGTGGAGTAGAAATGACTCATCCAGGATTTCTGAGACCCTAGGTGGTCAAGTGCACAGCACGCAACTTTCTCCATCCCATAACGCTATCTATATGCCATAATTTTCATGCTTTTAAAAAAAATCCCACAAACTCGTGTGGCACTTGTCACTGTCCACCATCTCTGACAGACACATGGAGCCTGCAGAGCTCTGCACTATTCTCATGAACAGTGCACATCCAGGACACATGATTATTCTGTACTGGCAGACCCACAGGAAGTACCACAACAATGGGGGACTTGATGGTTTCTTCTAGGACAGTTTGTTAAAGGACATAGCAAAAAATAATTCAAAGTTGTTGGTGATGTTCATGGAGCAGCTGCAAGTGATGGAACACTGCTTCTGGGCCTGAGAAACGAGCACTGACTGCTGGGATCTCATCATAATGCAGGTTTGGGATGATGAGCAGTGGCTGCAGAACTTTCAGATGCGAAAGGCCACATTCCTGGATCTGCGTGATGGGCTTGCCCCAGCTCTCCAGCACAAGGACACCAGAATTAGAGTTGCATTGACAGTGGAGAAGAGACTGATGATCACACTGTGGAAACTTGCAATTCCAGACTGCTACTGGCCAGTGGGAAATCTACAGTGGGGACTATTGTCAAGAAAGTGTGTAGAGCCATGAATCATTTCCTGCTACAAACGACTGTGACTCTCGGCAACATGCAGGACATAGTGGATGGTTTTGCAGCAATGGGGTTCCCAAACTGCTGTGGGGCATTAGACAGCATGCATATTCCTATTTTGACGCCAGCCCACCCTGACACAGAGTACATAAAAAGGCTATTTTTCTATGGTTATGCAAGCACTGGTGGATCAATGAGGACACTTCACTGCTATCAATGTGGACTGGTCAGAGAAGATGCATGACACTCACATTTTTAAGAACTCAGGACTGTTCAGAGAGCTACAAGCAGGGACATTCTTTCCCAACTGGTGGATTACCACTGGTGATACTGAAATACCAATAGTGACCGAGCCTACCCCTTGCTCCTCTGGCTGATGAAGCCATACACCAGCCACTAGATAGCTCCGAAATTCAACTACAAGCTCAGCAAGTGCAGAATGACTGTTGAATGTGCTTTTGGTAGATTGAAGAGATGGTGGTGGTGTTTACTCACTAGACTGGATCTCGGTGAGAAAAATATTGTTATGGTTATAGCTCCCTGTTGCATCCTGCACAATATCTGAGAGGCAAAGGAGTACAACCTGCCACAAGGATGAAGGGCGAAGGTGGAAAGCTGTCTGCTGAGTTTGAACAGCCAGACACGAGGGCCATTACTAGAGCCCAGTGTGGAGCTATGCAGTTGCCAGAGGCTTTGAAAGAGCACTTTAACAGTCAGCAACAGTTGTGTTCTCTCTTGGTGTGTTCTTTGGGCCTGAAATTTTGGGTGCTGCTAAGAACTGTACAGCATTTGCCATACATTTATAAATATGACTGGGGTGCTCCTGAGCCTATGAATTACAGTAGAACCTCAGAGTTATGAACACGAGTTACGAACCAACCGGTCAACTATACACCTCATTTGGAACCAGAAGTACGCAATCAGGCAGCTGACAACAAAAAAACAGCAATTACAGTACAGTACTGTGTTAAACATAAATGACTAAAAAAAATAAAGGGAAAGTTTAAAAAAAAGATTTGACAAGGTAAGGAAACTGTTTCTGTGCTGGTTTCATTTAAATTAAGATGTTAAAAAACAGCGTTTTTCTTCTGCATAGTAAAGCTTCAAAGTATTAAGTCAGTGTTCAGTTGTAAACTTTTGAAAGAACAACATAAAGTTTTGTTCAGCGTTACAAACAATCTTCATTCCCAAGCTGTTCGTATCTCTGAGGTTCTACGGTATTGCAAATCTTTCCTTACCTGCATCCCTCTCATTTTCTGGAACCGTGCTATTGTGTCACTGATGGTATAGACACGAACATGGCCCATGTGCAGCTTTCCAGAAGGGTATGGGAACATTGAAAGCACATAAAACTTTTGTCTTGATTTCTAGGAAGAATAAAAAAAGTTAAACCCAAGTAGGTTAGCATTTAATTTTGAAAAAATAAATCAATAAGCAGCCTATAGGCTACACAATCTCTAAAACTCCTATTAAACAAAACAAAGTCATGTTACAGCAGGGCAAAAATAGGGTTTCAATCAAAAATATCCAAGTTAAGTTTGCTGGGAATATAAACTGGCAGGGCTCCAAACTTCAATTGGGTTGTACCAATTTATATTAACAGAGAATTTGGAACCTAGTGTTTTATCTCAAAAGTTAACTGCAAACATTCGTGGGGTTTTTGCATATACCTGCTTTTACAGAAGATTCTTTTACAAGATAACAAAAGAGGGGGGGAAAAGATATGACTGTTCATTTAAAACTGTAATTTGTGCTATATTTTTAAACAGTCAGGTCAGAATTGCCCCAGATTTTAAGTTTCATAAAAATCCAAATCCAGAGTAACAGAAGTGTTTTAATTATTTTTTTAAAAAACGGTTTTAAAAAGCAAATGAACATGCCTCTAGAGTGTCTACAACCCAATTACTAAACCACTGAGCTACTGCATGAAAATGTGAAAAGTTAAGGTGACTAAAAACTGACTACAAACTAAAGTGAAATTGATCACTATATTCCTATTGCAAAAACTAAAAATACGAAAAGGCAGCCTAAAGAGTGAACAGTAAGTGAAAATACTTACATTCTAATTTTTTAAAATAAAGTTATATTTGTAACATTATGATTTTTTTTATTTGCAACTTTAATCTTCCCTATAAATTGTTCACAATCTAATTTTGGTCACTATATAGATGATTATATCCGTTGTTCAACAATTTACGTGCTGGTCCATTATTCTTTACATGCTGGTGTTACAAAAATACTATGATCGCTTTTAAAAAAATACAGTAGAACCTCGGAGTTACAAACACCTCGGGAATGGAAGTCGTTCATAAGTCTGAAATATTCGTAACTCTGAACAAAATGTTATGGTTGTTCTTTCTAAAGTTTACAACTAAACAGTGACTTAATACAGCTTTGAAACTTTACTATGCAGAAGAAAAATGATGCTTTCCTTTTTTTATTTTAGTAGTTTATGTTTAAAACAGTACTGTACTATATTTAATTTTTTTTTTTTTTTTTTTTTGAGGGGGTCTCTGCTGCTGTCTAATTCCATACTTCCAGTTCCAAACGAGGTGTGTAGTTGACTGGTCAGTTCGTAACTCTGGTGTTCGTAACTCTGAGGTTCTATTGTACTATGAATTCCTCTGTATTCCTATTTAACAAACACTCTCTTCCAAATATATTTTCCCCTACAGATTTTCCTTTTTGTTTCCCCAGCAAACAGCAAAACTAAAGAGAATCAAAATGGTTTACTGGGGTAGTAGAGACAACTAGCACCTTAACAGTGGATTTTATTAAATGACACATTAACACCAGGAATGGAACAAAAATATTAAAAATAATTCTATGAGTTTTGCATATTTATGAATGCTTTCTAGATTATTGTCTCATACTAAAAAGGCATGTATTTAAACCAATTCTTTCCCTGGCATGCACGCACAATTCTCATCTTATTTTTTTTTCCTTCTCCATGCAAGTCAGGTCACCTCTCTATCTTTGTGACAATATAATGACTTCTATTTTCTGCCTGAAGAAGGACTGGTAGGGGGAGAAGAGAAGCAAATGAGAAGGAAGAATGAGAGTTTATAGGTATGTGACTGAACATAGATAAGCGTGAAAAAGAAACATGGAATTGTATTAGAGACAGAGTATACTAAAATTGTTTTTCAAAGATCTTCACAGTGTGGAGGGTATTTTTTTTTTAAGACATTCATTGTTTCTGGGATGCTTTCAATTATAGAATACTCTGAGAAACAAGCTTCCCTAAATATAAATTTAACATGCCACATTAGTGGGACAACAGATTTAGCAGTTGGTCAGTGAAGCCAAACTGCTCTTTGAAAACTGATTCCTTACAAAGTTTATAATCTCAAAGGGTTTTTTCCATATTTTTAAGTATTCTGGGAAAGTGATTTACTTTAAAAATGGGTCTCACCCATGAGGGAGCATCAGGTATTTCCCAATCACTCAGCTATGGAAAATACGGTCTTAGCTTCCTAAACCATTCTGCTCACAATCTAGGATTGGTTCTTACCAGTATTTTTTAAGTGCTTTGTCCAAGCCAGTTTAAAAAAAAAAAACTCAAACAATGGACGTTTCCGCCCTTTCCTTTGGGTGATTATTTCACAGCAGAATAGATAGCACTTTTAAGAAAACCTCTCTCATAGTCAACCTAAAATATACTCATTTGATTTTACCTTGTATTAGTACCACCCTAAACAATTCCTCTCTCTGTTTAGGGCTGTTCTACACTGAAAACTTACATTGACATAGCTACATCTCTCAGTGTTGCGAAAAAAACCCACCCCTTAGACACACAACTATGCCGATCTAACCCCCGGTGTAGACAGCACTAGGTCGACAATTCTTCTGTCGACCTAGCTACTGCCACTCAGGGAGTTGGATTAACTACAGCAACATCAGAATTGCTCCCTTCACTGTAGGGAGTGTCTACACTGAAGCACTACTGTGACATTTTATGCATAGACATTGCAAACACTGAGGCTATCTTCTAACTGTTGCATTCAGTTACCAAAGTCACCTTTCAGCCCCAATCCATCAACACTTACATACACACATGCACCCACCTTTATATATGTGAGTAGTCCCAGTGAAATTAACAGAACTACTTGTGTATATAAAATTAAGCACATGATGTAGGAATTACAAGAATCAGGGCCTTAGTCATCGTTTTACCAACGTGTACACATTTAAGTCCTAACCTAGAAATCCGATCACCATGGGTGAACCCCTGTTCCTGAGTAGAGTCCCTCTAAAGTCAATGAAAGTCTCTTTTGCATGGGAGAACTCCTGCACTCATGTTCTCGGATTATAGAATCGAACCTTAGTTTTTAAATCTTTCCTCATACGAATTCTGCAAGTCCTGAAATTACTTGTGTTGTTTTTCTCAGATTTCCCTCCAATTTATTGGCATCTTTATGGTACTGAGAAGTTTCCCCTCCAAAAAAAAAAAAAAAAAAATCCAAAGGGGCTTTTTTGGTCATTGTGTGACATGACTCTCTGCCCACAGTCACCTCTTATTCTCATTAGCTTTACTACTGTACAAATATTTATTACTCACCCCTCCTCTGTAAAACTAATCCTAGAAGTGATGAAAAACCAACTTCATAAAGCCTAGAATAACATCTGTATATATTTAAATAAATCTGAACATGAATAGTTTGAATACACATATTTAGACTTATAAAATGAGTAACTATTTATTAAGAAGTTGGGGAAAGAGATTTGTTGTATGAATCACCACATTTATTGCTTTTTCTTGTCCATGACCAGGAAAGCTGGGTTCTCAATGTCCTTCTAATTGCTGGTCATTTTAAGACATCCATTTTTCTTTCTTATAGCTTTCTTTCAAGAGTGATTTATTTGTATTTATCTGTTGGTATCCTATTGCTTCCATTACACCGCACCACAGGAAGTTTTTATTGCGACTAGCATGAAAGAAATATTTTTAAAAACCCAAATATTTTTGGTTTTACTGCCAGTAAATATCTTATTTAGAAGAAAGCTATTAAATGGGAGCCATACGTTTATAAATTCTTTTGTCTGTTGTTAACCATATTGTTTCCTTATTCACTTTTCTTATTATAACTTTTTCAAATAGTCTATTACAGGATATATTTTTGCTAAGTAAGGGATAATATAGATGTTTTAAACAGTGTTAAGTACTCCAGACGGATGCTTTCAAAAATATTTCACCTTGAGAAAAAAAATCAAATATGAATTTTTCAAGTTTCTCAAAACGCTTACATCTGTTTCTGAAGTTTTGCAAAACTGTTCCTTCATTCTTGGAAGCCACCACTTCTCAACTTTCTTTCTTGTTTCCAATCCATAGTCTCTTTCCCACTTCCCTGTCTCACTGTAAATAGATCTGATCCATCCTGGAATCAATCTCCTTTGCCATTTAATTAAGTCATTTAGCTGCCTTTTCAGACATGAGGAACAAACTCCAAATCTCTGCCAAGCAGACTGCATGTTTTAGGATACAATGGCTGTTCTGAAAAATACAAAAACATAATTTTTAATCTAAGGTCAAGCAATGAATACTACAGTAGAAATCTGTATGACAGTTCTGTTGTAATGAAACATACTTTAAGCACAGTTTAAACAATATTTGTTTATTTCAGATGGTACTTGCATTCTATTTCTAGTGTGGGTTGTTAAAGCACTCAATTTTAAAGAACTGGCTCTAGTTTGGTAGTATTAGATTATTTCCTAAAGGGATAAAATCTTTCTACAATCTCCCAGAAAAGTCAGTATCAACCCCCTGGAGATTACAGACATTTGAACTAACAGAATTTGGAAAAGGCTATTAGAATTTTTTAATAGTTATTTGGGATGAGGACAGGGGAAGGTGGGAGTTGCAAAACAATCTCAAATATAGTCAATTAGTTTGTAACTGCTGAAAAGCCATGGGGGGAGGACTATGGTTACTAGATTTCAGATTGACATTTGCCTCTGGTTACTCCCCTGCATAGGATTAGATGGAAAACTCACTACTAAACTCTTCAGTTTCAGATGTGGTTCAACAAGTCAAGACAAAGATAATAATGATGAGCCCCAAATTATGGAAACTTCTCTTCACACACTTTTGCAGGTCTCAATCCAGTTATCACAAAAATAAGTCAGAGATGGTAAAGACCTATTAGTCCATCTCTCTGACAATGTAGGATTGTTCCCAATAGCATTGTTGCTAGTGCTAGCAACTTTTCTTACTTCTATTAGGAGAATATTACACAGCCTTTAAAATAAATAAAGTGTCTCACTGGTAGGAAGATTTTCCTGAGATTCATCCTAAATTTCCCTTTTTAATCTCATCCCATTACTCCTGTTGATATCCCTTGCACCATGCCAATTCTTCTCCATCCTTAGGCCTAGTCTGCCCTTGAAAGTTGTAGTGGTATAACATTTCAGTTAGAGGTGTGATTTTTGTATATAGAAAATGGCTAGGGAGCACTGGACTCAAGAGATCTGGGTTCTCCTGACCTTCTGGATGACTTTGGACATATCATTTCACTTTATTATGCCTGTTTCCTCATCTATAAAATGGGTATAATGATACTGACTTCTTTTGTAAAGTGCATATAAAAGCCAGGTGGTATATTACCACCACCTCATTCCACAATGTGATGTCTATCTATGCAGCTCAAAACTACACTGGCCATTTTTGCTGCTCTGTTGTACTGCAAACTGTTTTCTCCTCTCATCCCCAAGGGTGGTCTTCTTCAGCATTACTGCTTCACAAGTTTCTTCTTCCCACTGAACCTATTGCAGTTGAATCCTTCACTCAGAAGAGACAAAACCATTTGTGTGGAATGAATGGAATCAAGACCCTAAATGATATAATTTACAGTGGGGTCTCTAAATCTTTAATTGGGCTAAAAACAGAACTTCCCCCCAACTGAATAACTTTATTGCAGTGTAATACAAATAATAACAATTAATAAATCATTGAAACAGTCATTTTCTCTTTATTCAATTCTGAACAAAAAAGGATAAAACCTTGTGAAGCCACTCTCGGGTGTGCACTGATGTGGGAGAGCACATTGTACTGAGTGGCCAGCTTGGGAGAGAGGAGGGGGCCGGGCAGGGGGCGCGGGGGGCCGGGCAGGGGGCGCGGCAGTGCTGGGTGGGCCGTGGGTGCTCAGCCGGGCCGGGGACTGGCAGTGCTGGGCGGGCGGGGGTGCTCAGCCGGGGGCCGGGCCCGGGGCCAGCACCCCAGGGCCCGAGCCGACCCAGGCTGGAGACGCCGGGGGGGGGGCCAGACTGGGCTGCGCCTCCTTCCCCCACACCCCCCTTACCCGCTTCAGGCTTCCCGCGAATCAAATGTTCGCGGGAAGCAGGGGAGGGGGCGGAGAAATGGGGAAGGGGCGGAGTTGGGGCGTGGGCAGGGCTGGGGGCGGTGCCCCGTGGAGTGTCCTCCTTTTGGACGCTCAAAATATGGTAACCCTACTTTATAGAGGAATAGTTATGGGGGTTTTAGATTAGGGGAGGAATAGTTATGGGGCTCTAGGTTAGAGTGGCAGTGCTGGGGTTAGATGCTTTGGGGAAGGGGTACTGGGGGGGGTCTAGGTTATGGGTGGGGGTGCTTTGGACAGAGGGTGCTTGGTGGGGGAGGAGTACTCGCGGCACAGTGCTGGACAGGGAGTTGCTACAGGCTCGGGGATGGTTTGGGCAGGGAGCCATGGGGGGGGGGAACTGGGTGCTCAGGGCCGGTTGGGGCCGTTACGGGGAAGGTCGCGTAAGGGGCGGTATGGACTCGGGGCCGTTATGCCAAATGAGGGGGTCGTCGCGAGCCACGTCTGAGCGCGGGGACGAGAGGGAGAAGGGAAGGATCGTGTTACCTGCGCGCGAGCCCGGGCTGCTAGCGTCCGCCCCCCTCACGCGCTCCAGCTGACTTCCGCTTTCGCGCTGGGCGCCGCCATGTCTTTACCGTCTCCAACGCAGCTCGCCCCGCCCCCCGGGAGGAGGCGGGCCGAAGGGCGGGGCCATGGGGAAGGGGCGGGGTTATGGGGTCCCCTGGCGGCACGGGCGGGTGGTTGGGTTCCCACGTGGCCTCTCCAGCCACAGCTTCCTGCGGCAGAACTCCGAGCCCGCTGCTGTGCGCCGGCCGCCTCCCTCCCCACGTGCCCGGATCCCCTGATTCCGTTGGAGCACCGGCCGGGGCCCTGCCCAGGCTGTGCCCGGGGGGTGAGGTGCTGCCTGGCCCCAGGTGCCTCACTCGCTGGCAGCCGCGCCCCACCGCAGCTAGTGCCGAGTATGAACTTGCAGCCTAATCCGCGGCACCGTCCCACGGGCTGCTCCGGGCTTGCCTGGGCGGGAAGCTCAGTGCCCGCAGGTCGCTCCGGAGGTGTAACGTCTAGAGACACTGAGCCCTCGCAGAACAAGGCTTGCATCCGTGCGACTGGAGCGTGGGGTGTTTGTTCTCACCCCCCGTGCAAATCCCCCTCGTCGCGCATCACTGGGGAGGGGTGTGGGACTGGAGCAAAAAAATCTTACAAGACAGGCCCTCAGCCAAATGCGTTTGATGTTTAATGGTCAAACCCAACTACTAAAAAAAACCCTGATCCTTAGTTTGTACTTGTATTTATTTTCTAAAAATAAATGCTGGGGCCTCGTAGATAAGCACAGCACTTAAAAGCCATGCGCCCAGCCTCTTACCCATGCAGGGGCAGAATGTTTAAATAAAATAAGATCCAGCCTCAGCCTTCACCCAAAACTTTTCCCACAAAGTTGGCTAGAGGTTTTGAATCCAAAACCTAGTTGTGAGGGAGATTGCAGGAAACAACCCTATCTTTGGGAGCTCTTACTGAGTGAAGTTTGAATAACTGTGGAGTCCATTGTCTCATAAATGCAAATTTTGTGTATTAATGTGGAATTGTACATAACCTCTCTCAAGGAGTTATGTGGCCAAACTAAATCCTGGGAAGAGTTATGAGCATCAAACTATTTTAAACAATGTGCCAGACAAGAAGGAATTTTTGAGACAATGAAACAGGTTTCCTATGAAATAGTTGGGGTGAGGTAAATGCAAATTTCCACTTCTAGACCCAGCCTTCTGAAGGAGAGAACCATTGTCTGACTGATTATCTATTCAGTCTCTGGATATCAAAAACCCTAGCTGTATAATGAAAAAGTTAATATACGCATATAACTTCTTGTTCTGAGCAGAAGCTGTTATGAACTTGTGACCACAGAAAACCCCCTTGGTAGGGTTTGAAGGACTGAATCCTACCAGAGACCAAGACTGGAGCTGGGGTGATCTCTAATAAGCTTATTAGTATGTGTGTATGTTCTTTTATTGTTTTTAATATGTTGTTGCCATAATACTTTTTACCTTAGGAATAAATGTGCTTGCTTAGAAAGGGTTGTGTGGTAACTTATGGCTGTGGACAATTATGTTGTTACTTTGAATTGTAAGCAAAGTACAGATGCTGGCCTACTTAGGCTGGCTTGCTTGGGAACTTGTGTAGGAAGATGTGACACAGAGGCCCATTGGTGCCAACTGGCAAAGGGTTTACTGTTCTTACAAGCAACTCCTACACCCAATATACCACTTTCATGGTATTTATCCATAAAGGATAGCATGTGAGATCTCTGCTGAAAGCTTGTAACTTATTGTGAGATGTGTGTACAGATAATATTTAAAGGATAGTGTAACTATATAGAAAATTACGCCCTTACGGTCTTGGAGTGAAAGAGAGTCACCAGGGAATCATATGTCTTGGTGATGGCGTATTCAAACAGGAGGGAGTTACCACCACCCCGGCTAGCTGATTACATAATGTATTACTCAATTGTCCACTATTTCATCAACCCAGAAAAGTCAATGGAAAACCATCAAAGACAAAGCATAAGCATTGAAACTACTTGGAAGTGAAAAGGGGTCACCCTGTCTGTGAATAAAGACAAAAGACTGATTGACTATATCACACAATGGAGAAAGACACTGCATCCATTCCTCCTGGGGGGATTCTGCGCCACTGCACACATGCAGAATTAATCTCTTGTGTAGAAATCTTTTTTCTCTGCAGAAAATATATTCTGCTGGAGAGATGCTGCAATTACATCTTTCACCCATCAGGGGCTGCTGTGTACCAGAAGAGAGCAGCTGCTCCCAGGCGGGAGCAGCCCCAGAAACGGATAGGGAAGAGAAAAGGCTGTGTTCCTCACAGCGCCCTGCCCGTGGGCCAGATCAGGAGGCACAGGATATGGGGGGACTGACTGCATGGAGCTGCTGGGGAGGGTCACAGACTGGGCTTCAGAAGGCCAAGTGGGGGGACAGACTGGGCAGGGGCTGAGTGGAGGATGCAGGGATACATAGGGATGGGGAGAAGGGGTGGCTGAGTGGGGGTGCAGGGGCACATGGGTACGAGCAGGTGGCTGGGGAGGATGCAGGAACACATGGGGAGGAGCGATAGCTGAGGGGGGTGGGGTGCAAGAACACATGGGACCGGGGCAGATGTGCCAGACTGAATGAGAGAGGCTAGGGGTCAAGTAGGATCCGCCTGGGGGAGACTCCCTAACAATCCCTCCCTGCAAAAAACTCTGTTCCATACTTCTCCCACCCACACACTCCAAGTTCACACCCAGGCTCCTTCCCAGCAATTACTTCCCGCTACCTCAGCTCCTCTGTTACCCCAACTCCCCCAAACTTTTGCACTGTTTATGAGGGGTGTGGGAAATATGTTTCTGTATTGTATTTTAAATGAATTATTACTCAACGTTCTGTATTAATATGCCTAGTAAGGAATCTATTTGTCAAAAAACATTTCCTGAATCTTTTTTGTTGTCTGTATTGTTACAGACAAATTTGCTGTCAGGTATTTTGAAATAAATTATCAAAATAATTGAAACTGGCATGATTATATTGTGTTATTTTAACAAATAAAATATGCAGAATTTTAGAATATTGTGTGCAGAATTTTTAATTTTTTGGCACCGAATTTTTAATTTTTATGGTGCAGAATTCCCCCAAAAGTAATCCATTCACTAGAGGGGTAGGTACCTTAATGAGAAGGAGGTGCTTCATGAAAAATTTGGTCCTGGCTTCTGGCCCTACCAAATGCTGCAAAAGACTGAACTTTGTGGTGAGAATCTACTTTATGAAATAGGAAAGGTACCTATTAGTAAGCGTAGGCCCGAGTTTGCATTTTATGATTTTGTTTTGTATGTAATCATTTGTTTCCATTGCTCTCACTTGATTCTATTTGAATATTTCTTGAACCTTATTCTTTTTAAAATGCCCTTGTTTTTACTACAATCAAACTCAGGTGCCATGTGTGAGATACAGGAGCACTGGTCTAAGGTAAAACTGGGGTACACTGTTCCTTTGGGAACGGAGGATCTGGGATTTCTGTGGGTATCCAATGATACAAAGAGGGGACATTTTTAAGGGACTCAGGTGTATCTATTCTCAACCAGTATCTGTTGTCACTCAGAGGAGAGTGGTTGAGTGGCTGACAGGCTGGTTGTGTTAGTGAGCTAACAGCTAGCTGGCACAGGCAAGACTCCCTCATGCCAAAGGCAGTTGACAACAAGATGACTTACAGCCCTGGCTGCCCTGAGAGCTTCACAGCTTGGAACTGTTGAACCTGGAAAAACCCAGGTCAGGAGGGAGAAACGTGGATCTCCTCCCAAGAGAGGTGATGGGTGAGGAGACTAGAGTTGGTGCCCTTGCTGGACCATGGAGTGGGAATATAGGGGTAGATGCCCTGAACTGTGACACTAGTGACAGAAGGGGAGGGGGGAAAAGGTGTCTTCAGAACATTATTGAAAATATATTATCTTGCTTAGTACCAATCACCATAGTAACTAGTGGCTTTAAATACAGTTTTGAAAACAAATCACACATTATGTACACAACCCATCACACATGCTGGCACTAAGAGCCCAGCTAAGCTACCACCTTGTCTGGGTAGTTACAACTTAGAGAATTTTTCACTTGACCACAGCTCAAAGAGCCGGGAAGCGATTAGTTCCTTTTAGTAGTGGAAATGGGACCCTAACCATGTTCTCAAACCATGCTAAATCTTTAGGTCCCACTCTTACAAAGATTTCTGCAAGTGTTTAACTTTACACACTTAAGTAATGTCATGGAAGTAAGTTACTTACCTGAATAAAGATAAGCACATGCATAAACATTTGCAGGATCAGGGCTTGGACAGTTCAAGCACTGCTGTGACTAAGATACCATCATATTTATTAGGAATCCAAATGGGCACTATCACAGCATATGTAAAATACATCTAACTATGCAATACACGGCTGGATTTTTATAACATTTTTACTTCTCCTTTGTGTTTGCCTGGCAATAGCCCAGAAATAGGGCCAATAATCATTTTATTAAAAAACTGAACTAATGAGGAAAACACAAAAGTCCATAAAGACAATCTACAAGCAGCATAATTAATTCTACCTCTGGCTGGAAAATAACATCTTATCCAGTTGTCTAAACAATGCAGTTAATAATTGTTTGTAATTACTATGAGTTTGCACAGGGAACGTGAAATACTTTTTTCCTGTTGATTGCACCCTTTTGCTGCTGGCAACCATTGACTGAATTTTTTACCCTTGTGTTCAAGTGGAGTGGAAATGAACAACTTCTGGTTATATAATACAGTGCCGAGAGCTGGGTGATATATTTTTTCTTTGTACGTCTGGGTGTCTTACATCACTAAAAATAATTTTTACCAGATATAAGCCTTCAGCTTTGCTGTGTACATCTATCAAATATACTTCAATTATAACCTTTGTGCCACAGAAAATAAAATAAGCACGGGTCTGATTCTACCCTTTTTTACACGAATGTAATTACATTAAGGTCCATTGGAATTATGTCTGATTTATCACAATGTAAGGAGAAGCAAACTGATTCCATTGTCTCTTCCTGGCTCTTCTTAAGTGATGGTGACGAGTTTCTCAACAGCTTTTTCCATCCCAAATCTTTACATGAATAAGTTACAATGTGGTTATGTAAATTTTCAAATCAGCTGCAGATTGTCAGGTGTCTGGGAACAGTTGACACATTCCACTATCGGGATCCAGCATCAAGGCAAACCTTAAAATGATGTACAATCGTTTTTTTTTTTTGTGAAAAATCACCAGCAGTAGGGGCCACTGCTGCTTAAGTTGCTTTGGAAGTGTAGCTTTTAAGGAACTTTCATGTTAACAATCTTCTAAGTAGATGTCTTGAAGCTCAGTAACTGTTATCAGTGTGAGGCCCAAAGTCATTAGGAGTAGCAAACTAGATGTACAGTACTGGACCCGTCATTTGTAAAAGCAGCCCTCCAATGAGGGAATGACCAGAAAACAATGGCTTTTATAGAAGGGCAAAAATACATAGAAATAATCACTTTGAGTAGAGCAGGACAAATGTATTAGTTTAAAGAGGGGTTATGTTAAATAGGAAGGTAAACGGAATGAAAGTTGTGTCCAGATTCCAATACTCTTAATTTACCTTACTCCACTAAAGTCAATGAGATTACCTGTGAGGTAAAGTGCTATTCAGTGTAAAGTTATTAAACTCTGATTCTTTATTTGGTTTTCAACTTAATATATTGGCAGCAACTGGGAGACAGATTTTGCCTTCCTTGCTCACACTTGGTACAACCTTACTCTGTGAGTAGTTCCATTAATTTTAAGAGGATTACCCACAGAGGAAGGCACTACTCAGAGTGAGTAAGGGTGGCAAAATCTGGCTCTAACTCACAGGGTGTTTTGTGTGCTACTAAGGTATAAGAAACATTAAAAATATGTCAAACCACAACCAGTTTTATACAGAATTTTTGGTGTGTTTTTTAAACACATTAATGTCTTAAAACTGTTTTTTTAAAAAGTATTTTTCCTTAAATATACTGACCTATATTTTTCCAAGCTTGTCATCAAGATTACAGCCAATCACTTAGGCAGACTTTTGTCTTATCTTTTTTAATCCATTCATTGCAGGAAAAATCATTTTTCTCTTTCTGAAAATCTACTTATATATTTCATTTGCTTATAGCAAGAGATAATCTAGAATAACACTGAACTAATCAAATTGCCCTTTAAAATGCTTATGGAAGAGCTACATGCTAAACAAATATGTAGAGCCCTGTGCAGATACAAAATTTGTGTCCGCATCTGATCCAAAAAAATTGTTTGCGGATATTTGCAGGGTTCTACAAATTTGCTTTTATGTTAGAGATATTACAACTCTTCTGTTAATTTATTAGGGGAGGATATGAAAATAAAACACAGCAGTATTATTTGTTGCTTTATAATCTAAATTTCAGATGATAGTCTGATAAACACTCTGCACATACAATTGCCCAGTCCTGCAAACATTTACTGCTGTGGGTGGTGCTTACTGCAATGAGAACTTTGCTTTGTAGTCTGGGTTAGATTCACAAAAGGATTTAGGCACCTAGCTGCCACTTTAGGCATCTAAATCCCAGAATTAGGCCCCACTGGGAGTCACAGAGCCCAGGCACCTTTGTTTCTACCACTGGGCCTGCCTGCTGTGGCCCCACAGCAGGCATCCCGATGCCTAAGCCCTGGAGCGATCATGAATGGGGGAAAGGTGGGCATTCCCCTGCCTAACTCACTTGTGGGCCCAATCTGCTAAGCATGCTCAGAGTTTGCCTTTCAGACTGGGCCCCTATAATTGAGTTTACATTAAATGGTGGTGGGTGGAGGAGAAGCTCTCTCATAACTTTTAGGGATTAGGGTACTCACTTGGGATGCGGGAGACCCCTGGGGCAAGTCACTCCTCACCCCAACAAGAAGTGAATTGAACTGGGATCTGCCACTCTCAGGGGAGTGCCCTAACCATTCAGCTATGGGATGTTCTGATGTGGCGCTCCCTCAGTCTCTCCTGTGGAAGCTGTTCCCACATTGAATATATAATTTTAAAAGTCTTTGGAGCAGGGTGACTGGATTCTGAGTCTCCCCTCTCCCTGGTGAGTGCTCTAATTACCAGGCTACAAACTTTTTCTCTGTCTTGCCCAATGATTCTTTCATTATTTGTTCACTGTTGGAACACCTTCAACAGAAAAGACTGAGGCCCCACCCCCATCTGACTATCCCATAGCCCTGTGGTTAGAGCATTCTTCTGGGAAGTGGTAGATCCCTGTTCAAATCCTTTTGCCTCATCAGGCAGAAGGGGGACTTGAACCAGGGTTTCCCAAATCCCAGGTGAGTAGTGTTTTTCAAATGCGGCCACCAGCAGATTTTTTTGCACCCACAACAGTGTTCTGGGCGGAGATTGGGTGTGTGTGTCAAATCACTGCAGCACCCAGCTGTTAATCCTGCATGGGACACCTTGGTGTTTGCTGGCACTGCCAGCAGGGATCAGTGCCCTGCACCAGTCAGCCTCCACCTCTGGACACACATGGAGCTGGTGTACACAGCGCCAGAGGAACCTGGGACTCCACAGGCAGCCGGTGAATTCCCGACCCACCTTCCCAGGGACGGCGGGGCCCCCAGAGTGGCAGAAAAATTGTCAGAGCAGCCACCAACAAGAGTTGGAGGTTGCTCTCTGGGGCCACCAAAAAAAAAAAAATGTTGTGATAACTGCTAGACTGGGCTAAGAGATCTGAGGGAGCGCCTCCGGCTCCTCCACTGCCAAGAGAGGGTTTTCAGCTGAGAATCCCAAGCCGAGGGAGGTGCCTTCCTGCAGCCCAGACTTAGGCACCTATATCTGAGAGAAGGGCAGGGCTTAGCACACACCTCTCAGCTTGGCACCTCTCATTGGCTATCTCAGTGAAGTGCTTCCTACAATGCTGATTTTTGTGAATCCATTCTATGGCCTGGTGTACACCTAAAAATTAGATCGACCTAGCTACATTGCTCACGGTTGCGCAAAATTTCACGCCCTGGACAACATATTTAAATCGTCCTAACTCCCAATGTAGACCAGGTGGGTAGATGAAAGGATTCTATCAACCTAACTACCACCTCTTGGAAAGGTAAATAAACTACACTGATGGAAGAAAAACTTTCTGTAGATGTGGGAAGCGTCTACACTACAGTGGCACAGCTGCAGAACTGAAGCTGTGCAATGGTGATGTAGACATGGCTGAAGGTGCCTATCTCTCTCCATTCATTGTACAGGGAGCCTAGGCGATGAACTCAGACTTTGTGAATCCCAGTGATGTTCTAGGCACCTAAGAGTTAGGCATGGTGATGCTGAATGTCACCATGCCTATGTTTCTTTGTGAATCCAGCCCAAAGTGTTTGGAGGAATGAACCCCATTTGGAGCATCCAAGATTCCACTTCTCACCAGACTATGCAACAATGCCATCTGGAGAAGCTTCTTTCAGTGTCTGACACAGACACAGCTGGATCCCAAGTTCCTTAAAGAAAACAGTAAAAATAAGGAACAAGGAATATTTCCCCCTACCATCTATCTTTGGGACGTTGCAGACGGTGTGATTCTAACTAAATGCAATTGAGAATAGGCCAATAACATTCAGTATAGGCATACAATGACATAGGTATTGTATCATATACAAGAATATAGAGAACATCTTTCATCAACAATAGAGACTTAATAGGGAGCTCAATCCCTAAGCACAGCATAAACCTCTTTATTATCCATTAGTTCAATTCTTATTTTAGCCCATTTAACTATCTGCAAATTGTAACAAAAGGAAGGCCAGACAAGGTCAAATGAAGTTAACCAAGATCATCTGAAAACCCAAATTAAATCTATGGGTGAACCGAGGACAACACAGAGACAAACACTTCAAGAGATAACAGGAAATATAGTCATCTCATGAAAGCCTGTTTTAACCTTAGAGACAATTACGTTACTGAGTAGCATGTTAATCCATGAAAATCCAAGATATTAACTGTTATTTAATGCTGGGCATGCACAACACCACTTAATGCTACAGGACTTCTTCCCCAGCCACTTAACATTTTAATTCTTTTGCATCAAAACTAAAATTTCTTCCACTTAGATCCATTGTCAGCAATGAACCCCATGAATAACCACTGCAGCAGTTACCGCTGTGGGGTCTAAGAACAGGGGCCTAGGCATTCCTGAGTTCTAATCCCATCTGTGATATAAGCTTCCTTTGTGGGCTTCAGCTAATCACTTAACCTCTCTGCCACAATTTCCCCATCCAAGAAGAACAGTACCTAGAGCAAGATTTCTCCTTCTCCTGCATACTACCTGCAGATTCTGATGGAAAGGAAAGTTAGCCAAGAAACAAATGAAGCTGCCTCATTTCCTGCATAATATAACAAAAGCACATAAAACAGGAAAATACACACACACACACACTTAAATAGTAAAGAGCCTGGGATATTATGGAAAATGTACAGGCAACATGCTACTGATCCATTCCTTAATTTTTTGAAACTGAGTAGAAGAAATATGTTTGAGTTCCTAGTCAGCTGCTGTGTAGCTCAAAAAGGGAAGTGCGTTTTTATGATTTTTCTCAGGTTATGCAAGGCTGCAAAGCTCTGTTTGCTTGACCTCTTTTTCCCTATAAGGAAGCAGTGGTATAATGCAGTTTCTCTCTGAGTCAGAAGTTTGGTAGTAAATTATTTCACAGGGCCTAATTTTAGCCTTTTTTCTTTGGGATTACACAGAATTTACACTCATTGGTTCATTAATATTTTTTTATCTACACAAGGCTTGTAAAAAATTCATTATTTCCACTGTGAAGTATCTTGCTGAAGTTTCCTGTATTCTGCCACAGAAACAGACATGCTTCAGAAACACCTGTGCAGTCTTATAATTTGGCCCCAGCTGATAGTTACCATAAATACTTACATTTTGCTCTCCTAGCGTTGTTCTGCTGATTCAGTATATAAAAACCATGCTTAGTCTTTCCTCCTATACCATTGAAGAATAGGTTTAAAAAATCAGCATGCGAAATGCAAAAAAAATATTTGCTACCTAGCACCACTCCAAATTATAGCAGGAAAATTATTTCAGGTGACTTTAAGGAGTTTGCCTTTTCCAGTCACCTCTTTTAGGATAGCGCGTTCTTCTGACCTTTGCGGTTTCCTATATGGATAAACATTTCTTGGCTCTCTCTCCCTCTGTTCACCCCACAAAGTCAAGCAAGTAATGCAGAGGATGGATTAAGCAGTGATGTAAAAAGTATTTTTAAAAAAGGAAATGAATTAATAAAATAAATGTAAAAAACCAAAAACCCTACCCCCAACTAGAGTTTTGACCCTGTAAAATAGAAGTGCCAGAGATTCCATGATAACTGCTCAGGACTTCACTATTGTTATTAATTTAAAATGGAAGACACTAAGGCACGGATCCTCAAAAGTATTGTGAAGGGCTATGGTTCATGGCATACAAACAGAGAAATTAGATCAAATCAGAAAATCCTCCTGCTGGAAGCTTGCAATAGAATTCAGAATCCTAACACACAAGAACACAAGAACAGAAAGAGACAAAGCAGGCTTCTCCTAAAACAGAGAGGCACAACTCATCCCACCTCACTCTAAGCTGACTATCTGCAAACTGACCCTGATCATATGCTTCTCTACAGAGCCTCCTACATGCAAGCAGAAGCAAGAAAATGCTACGTAATTTAAAGCCACAGGATCACAATTTTAACACAATTTTCAATACACTGCATATGTTACAAGTGATGTTTGGTGGATAAAAAAATTAACTGAATCAGGTGTTATTTTCATTAAGATGGGCTTGATGCAGGAATTACTGGATAAGATTCCATAACCTGGGTTATGCAGGAGGTCAGACTAGATGATCATAATGGTCCCTTCTGGCCTTAAAATCTATGAATCTATGCTAGCTGTTTCATTCACACAGAATGAAGCTGTGTGCAGGTTAAAGTTGAGCAAGTGGAACTTTACTAAACCTGGTAGACTGCTCTGTCCAAGTGGCTGACTTGCTTCCAGCCTAACTCCCAAGTCTCCACATTTCCTGTTTTTCTGGTTACCCATCAATAATAGGTCCTCCAGGGAACATGGGCCCACCTCACTCCAGTTTCACTGATCATGATACATCTTACCTGTTTTACAAACATCTTAAATATAAACATTAGAAACAAACAATTGATTCTCAGACCTCCACCCCATGTCCTTTCAGCCAGAGGTTGCTAGCACATAGCTGAGTTGGAGTCTCATCTTTACCACAGACTCAGCTGGTTTGGTTACATAATCTTTGAGATAGTTTGGTCTCCTCAACCATGACCACGCCGGAAGTGGCCTATGTGTGTCTTCCTGTCACCAGACTCAGAGGCCAGCAAACTATCTCTCTGTGGAGTCTTCTCCCTCCCTGTGGAGTTGGTTTCTGGATGGTTGTCTCTCTGTAGGCTCTCTCTCAGTGTTGTGTCAACTGGCTCATAAGTGTCTTCTGCTCCTTTGGATCACTTATCCCTCTTGCAGTCACCTCAAATGACTTGGGTGCCACTGCACCCCTCACCATTCCTTTAGTTCACTCTTTCTGGTGTCTCTCTAAAGGCTGAAACCTCACAGGAGTGCCTGACTCCAGGGCTGACCTGTTGTATTCTAGTATCTGCTGTAGGCCTTGCTGGAGCCCTAGGTATAACTAACAGTGTGACCCAAAGGCTGTGAACCCAACACTGGAGCTCCAAGAACAGCAACACTAGCAGCAGTAACAATGCTGTAGCATCAGCAACACTCCGCAGCACTAACAACACCTGCTTTCTCTGATCGTTGGCCATCTCCTCTCATCGGTGTCCCCATCCATCTAGCTGCAACAGGTCTCCCCTCGTTGGTAGCAGGGTTGGCCCTTTGTCCCAACAGTGCCTGCACCAGACTGTTTTGGAATCCCTGTAATGCGGTATTCCTGGGTGCCAGAATGCTAACAAAGAATCTGAAGCAGAAGAAACAGCATTGTGTAACAGTCTCTTAGCTATTTACACAACTGATTGCACCTTACCATTACTCTGTGGGTATACTGGGGAGGAGGTGTGGTTGTCAAACTCCCATTTGCAAGCAAATTACTTTAATTTTTCTGAGGCAAATTGGAGTCTGTTGTTGGTGAATACAGTGTCCGGAATGCCATATCTCGCAAAATGTGCCTTCAATTTTCCAATCACTGACTTGCTTCTTGTATCAGACAGGGCACCAACCTCCCACGAAAGCTTATGCTCAAATAAATTTGCTAGTCTCTAAGGTGCCACAAGTACTCCTGTTCTTTTTGCAGATACAGACTAACAGAGCTGCTACTCTGAAACCAGAAATTTGAGTAGTCATTCACTGTAATTAAATACTGCTTTTCCTTGAAGGTAAATAAGTCCGCTCTCACCTTTTCCCACAGTCAGGTGGACAGCTCATGTGGTAACAGAGTCTCTTTCTGCTGGTGGTAATCACATGACTGGCCGGTGTCACACCCTTCTATCAAGGAGCAGAGCTGTGTATTCATTCCTGATCAGTAAACATGCACTGGAGCCCATCTAAGTCAGCTGTCTACGCCCAAGTCTGCAGCACATATTTTTGCATGACATCCTTATGTAATGAGGTGGGGACAACATCTCTCTGTCCTCAAAATATGATTCCATCCTACACACTCATCTAATCTTTGATTTGAAAAATACGGCTTTGCTCCTACTGGTTGTTGGCTCTTGTCTTCTGGCCACATAGCTAGTATTGCTCTCAACTGCCTGTAGTGGGATGCCCTTTTCTGTGACCTCTTTGAGTTCCACTAGCTTTGCTCTTGAAACCGGGAGATAGTGCGACATGTTAATGGATTCAATGTCCTGATTCCCTTCCCCCAACTTGCTGATACTGGGTACATATGCCTTGCTCACAGTGTCAGCTAACATCAGTAATCAACCTGGATTGGATCTGATCTCCACCTGGTAGCACTGGAGATGCATCAATATGCGCTGCAATCTCCTTGGAAGACTAAGAAGGGGCTTTGCCATGATTGTCTCTAGGGGTTTGTGATCTGATTGCACTATTACTGGGTGGCCATAGGTGTACTGATGGAATCGGTCCACTCCAAATACTACAGCCAGAAGCTCTTTTCCTATTTGGACATACCCCATTCAGTCTCTGAGAGGATTCTTATGGCATAAGCAACTGGTTGCTCCTGCAAAAGAGCTACACCCAGTGCTTTCACCGATGCATCACACTGGCGTGTCAGTGGCTCTCCTGGCTGGTAGTACTTCAGGACAGGGGCAATCGTTATCATTTGTTGTCAAATGCTTGCTGTTGGGGACGTGCCCAGACCCACGCCACATCCTGCCTTGTGAGCTGACATATGGGTTTCCCTAGTGCAGCCAGGTGCGGACAGAGTTGGGATGGAAAATGTTTCATTCCTGAGTGCTGTACCCCTTTCACATCCACTGGAAACTGGCATGTCTTTGATTGTCTTGATCTTATTGGGATGTGCTGTGAGCAGAGACACAATATGTGTCACCTCACACTGTTTGAATCACAATTTTTTCCAGGCTGAGTTTTGGGTTATTGTCCCTGCATTGTTGTGGAAGAGCTTTCAGTTTTCTGTCATAGTCTCGTTCAGCTTCGGTATCCTTGCTCCCTTCACTTAGAATGAGAATATCATCTGCCATTATTTTCACTCCAGGCAGTCCTTCTAGTACTTGGGTGAGTCTTCTCTCGAACACCTCTGGTGCTGGGCGTATGCCCATCAGTATGTGCAGCCGTCTGTAGTGAACAAATGGTGTTGCAAAGGTTGTCAGCACGCTGGACTCTTTATCTAGGCTTACGTGCCCAAACCCATTCCTCACATCACAGACTGTAAAGACTCTGGCTTTGAAGAGTTCAGGCAAGATGTCATCAATTGTGGGCAGTTGATAATGGCAGCTGTTCAATGCCCGCATCAGTGGCTTTGGGTCTATGCAGATGTGTAAAGTGCCTGTTGGCTTCTTTACCTCACCATGCTGCTTACCCAGGCTGCACTGGCCTCTGCAGGTGCTCTGATACCCCTGCTCCGCAGACTTTTGAGCTCCTTGCAAACTGGATTATTTAGTGCCACTGGAATTTTTCTTCATGGAAAGCACACAGGTTTCACCGTGAGATCTACTTCCAGCCTCAGCTTTCCTTCAAGGCATCTGTCGCCTGTGACATCCTCACATGCTTTTAAAATTGTTTCCATTGTCCATTTTGCTTCTTGCACTGCAGCTATAAAATTCTGATTCTAAGGGTGACCATACGTCCTGTTTCAGCTGGGACAGTCCCTTTTTTAAGCTCTGTCCCGGCCGTCCCAACCTTTTTGACCAAAGTGGACATTTGTCCCGTTTGCTCTGGCCAACTGATCAAGAGCAAACAGGACAAATGCCAACTTTTGTCAAAAAAGTGGGGTGTGGTGCAGAGGAACGTGCAGGGGGGGCCAGCCGCGATGCCAGCTGCTTGTAGCGGGGAGGCTGTGCTCATGCAGGGGGCAGGCAGGGTTCTAGAGACCCTACCATCGCATGGAGGGTGGGAAGGGGGGCTTGGGCAAGTGGCTTGGACCTGCCCCGTGCAGTGTCCCATTTTCCCTTTGTGAAATATGGTCACCCTACTGATGCTGCACTTTGATCACATCCCAGGCTTGTATCACTGTATTCCCCAAGAGAGGTCTATGGTGCTTACCATCCACCACCACCAAGTTCAGTTGGTTCCATCTGTTGTTATTCAGGTTAGTTACTAAAAAGTTACATTTTCCTATGGGCTGCATTATGTTCTCATTGTACATCATTAGATTGTGCCTGCTCTTTGTAATGAGTGTGTTCAAGTGCAATTCACCATGAGGAATCACATTGCAAAAGGCCTCACTATCCAGCTGAAATCACATGGGACATTTCCCTGTTAGCATTGTTGCATGCTTGGAGGTTGGTATTGTCCACTGTTGATTTCCTACCCTGACAGCCTGAACTTGACATGCTCTCGGACTCTAGGAGAAAGTCATGATGTCATCACCACTGTCTGATGCGCCATCCCCCCCCTTGTACAATTCTGACAATCTGTAGGAGGGGGTGCTGGGTGCAGACTCTGGGAGGGAGTTTGGGTGTGGGGCTCCAGCTGGGTGGCACTTAGCTCAGTCAGCTCCCGGTTGGCGGTGCAGCATGGCTAAGGGCTCCCTGCCTGTCCTGGCCTGCGCCATTCCCAGAAGCAGTCGGCACGTCCCTGTGGCCCCTAGGTGGGACCAGGGGTCTCCGTGCGCTATCCCTGCCTGCAGACACCGCCCCTGCAGCTCCCATTGGCCTCAGTTCCCAGCCAGTGGAAGCTGTGGAGTCAGCACTTGGGGCAGGGGCAATGCGCCTTAGCCTGCCTTAGCCCAGCTGCACTGCTGGATTTTTAGTGGCCTAAAGTCTCCCCATTTGGCTTCAGTAGCCTCGGGGAGTAGAGCCCGATTCTGGGTGACTCCCGGTGAAACCGGGAGGGTTGGCAACCCTAAAGAGGGTAAAATTCCCCCCTGTGCAGAGTCCTAGGCACAACTTAAGTAACACCTGAACCCTTTCCTGAGGGATTAAGTGGGCCATAGGTTGTGCTGGAGCTTTGCACAGGAGTGAATTTCACCCATAATGTTCAACACGTCTCAAGCAGCCGAAAAAAACATGAGAGTAATATCTATAACAGTTAACTGCTTCTTACTGAGTCAGAATAAAGTAAAGTTTGTGAGTAGGTGTGTGTGTGGGCAGGGAAAAGATGGCAAAATCAATACATTTTCATTTCTATTATTCTTCAACTATCCAGCTTTAGAGCAAAGCAATCTACCCTGCATTTTCCATCTATGTCATTTTCTTCTAATGCACTGTGAGAGGCCCTGCTGCTCTGTAGAGCCCCCTTCAAGGCCCTTCAAGGCCACACATGGTACTGCAGGGAGACCCTAGTCTGCAAGGTTTGGATTCCTGCTTGGTGTCAGTCTCTAAACCAGTGATACTCAGACCTCAGTGGTTCAGGAGCCAAATTAGTGATCAACATTATGTAAAAGAGCCACAGTAGTGTGAATTCAGTGTGTCATTTACTATATATTCATATTTAAACAGTATGACGGGAAATATTTAGTACACACAGCAAAATGACTGACCAAATATTATTTTATCAACTACGATTGGTTAACAACATACTGAAAGGTTGGTTAATAATCACACTGTGTTTTAATATCATGTGCAGCAAAGAGCCACAGGAGACACATTAAAGACCCACTTGCGGCTTACAAGTCTCAGTCTGAGCATCACTGCTCTAAACAATCAAGTAATAAAATAGCAACTCAGGATTCAACTGTCTACGCCTTTAAAGAAAGAGGGGGAAAAACCCTTTCAAAATGCAAGCACTTAGTTGCTAGGCAAGGGCTCACCCGGAGGTGCTCCTCTTCTGTCCCAGTGTCACCTAGCTCTGCCCCTGAGCAAAAGCAGGCAAGCCTTCTTAACTGCTCTGTTGGTTCTTGATTGGTCAGTATATTCTCCTGGCCCTTCTAGGCCTCTCAACCTTTCCAGGCTACTGTACCCTTTCAGGAGTCTGATTTGTCTTGCGTACCCCAAGTTTCACCTCACTTAAAACTACTTGCTTACAATATCAGACATAAAATATAAAAGTGTCACAGCCACTATTACTGAAAAATTGCTTCCTTTCTCATTTTCCCCATATAATTATAAAATAAATGGATTGGAATATAAATATTGTACTTACATTTCAGTGTGTTACTTGAGCCTGTTGTACACTTGTGAGCCTTGTTTGAAGCCTGAGCCCCAGCCGGCAAGGCTGAAGCATGTAACTTAGCTTAGCTTTGCTGGGGCCCTTGTGGCCTGTGGCCCTGGGCAGTTGCCCTGCTTGCCGCCCACTACTGCTGGCCCTGCACTTGCAAGCCCCCTAAACCCACCCCGTGACTCCCCTGGAGGCTGCAACCCACAGGTTGAGAAACACTGATCTAGATGAGTTGAGTACCCCCTGGAAAACCTCTGCATACCCCCAGGGGTACCCGTAACCCTGGTTGAGAACCACTGCTCTGGAGGGCTGTCTTGTTAGTCGTCTGGTCTGAGTGGATATTTCTTGGACGAGGAGAGTCAGGGTCCAGCAGGGGGCAGAGAAGGCTTGATAGACCCCATCACATGCACTGGTACAACTTAGTTGCTGTACAGAGCTACTTACACACAGTGGCGAGCCAAATTACATCTTTGTTGTACAAAGTTCTGCATTTATTGTTTTTAATCTTTAAAAAGCAAGGTGTTTTAACACTTGTTTAAAGTGTTGAATTTCCAGTCATGGAGACTGAAGTCCTGGTCTGCCAGGCAGATGGACTAAGGTTATGTTCTATATTTTATATTATTATGATGCTATCCAATTTTTTAAAGCAGCCATCACCATGTGATCCAGGCATTTCTCCATATATTTTTCATGTATTAGGAGTGTTTGTTTTGGAAACATAGCTCTCCCCTCTCTGCTTCTTCTCTGAAGCCTCTCATTTGAAGCGTTATATTCAAAAGAGAACCCTGGGCAATCCACCCATCAGGGTTCTGGAGATACCAGTGCAAATGGACTGGCTGAGTTTAATGAGGTGAAGAGTTGTGTATCATCATCAGAATCTTATGATCTTTGTTGTTTAGGGCCATTAATAGATTTAAAAGTAATAGCATGCATATGTGTCCTCTGGCCATATACAGATCAGCCAGCCATCTATCACAAACAGTGCCATTACCATTAGCATTGCAAGCCGCCAAGGTTCCAACTGTGATTTTCTAGGCATTGAAATGCTCGGAGTCAAGAGTCTCTTTGTGGATCCCACCCCTATTGTCCTGTGTTTGGTGTGGTCTGGTAGGTAGTTCCCTATTGAGGGCACTGGGAAGCCAGACCTCCCTGGCTTGCTAGGGGAACATGCCTGCTGCGTCCTTTTGAACCTATGGTTCTTACATGTCTACGTTTTTCAGACCACAGTGACTCTGGACAAGCTCCATTTGAGAGGAACCCTGTGCCCACTCAGAGCTTGGCTGGAGGTAAATGGTGCCTGTGCCATGCTCATTGCAGGAATGAGGTCTAAGTCATGCCCACTGGGCATGGGAGGTATTTGTAAAGGAAACATTTATGGAACCAGCCAGAAATTATTTCAGATGTGGCGTCGGTAGAGGATAACCAGATCCAGCTCACTGTCAAACAAAATATCACATTTTACTATTTTATATACATTGCATATATTACAGTTTGGAAACCTCTGATACTAAAATAAGCTCCAGCTGCCTGTGCAGTTACAGTTACCCCCCCTCTTCTCCATGTTAACATTACTTGCTGTATTAAATCCTCTTTAAAGAGGGTATTTTGGTTGGTTATTTTAAAAAAAGAAAGCAAGGACAATCATCAGAGAGTTCCAGTTTGGACACCTTAATTATCTGTGATGATATAACTTAATTATTGTCCATTATTTTTACTAATTTAATTTCTAATATGCATCTGTTATTATCAAATTGATCTATTTGCTTTGCGTGATAGCTGCATGCACAGGCACTCTGTTACGCCTATTACTTGGAAATTTAACAATTTTAGGTGTTAGAATAAATCTTACAGCTATATGAAATCTATTGATATTTGACAGAAATCTTCCAGATCCCTGAGAGTTAGCTAATCAGAGGGAGGATTAAACAACCTGGGCTGCTGCTGTTTCAATGCTCCCTCTTAATACCAATTAACGCCTCATTTTCAGGATTAAATGTTATAAAATCTGCAGCCCATGTTCTGCTTGTAGCTCAAAATGCAGGGAAATCTTGACATTCGTGAAATATGGTGAAGTGGGGGTGATAAATTAAAAAAAAAATGTGTTGGGGCTTGTGACAGGGCCTGCTCGCTCCGGCCTCTGCTCAAGCCCCCAAAAAGCTCAGAGACCTTTTAGCCGGTGCAGTTTATTTACAATGTTAGTTTCCACCCTAGTTATATGCTATATAGCCTCAACCTACAGTCCTAGGGAGCCCTCAGCTCATGAGGCAAGAGCAATCTCAGTCTCTCTATCTGCTTATCCCTTTCCCACTTCTTTCCTGTGCTTTTTGTATCACCTAATGGCCTAATTAGCCTCTTAGATCTCCTCAGCCCATCAGTTAGGCACAGCTCTTCTTAATAAGGTCTGCTCTAGAGTAATTAGTTAAAGCTGCAGTGACCAGAGTGCTGGCTCAGCTGCTGTTGTCCAGCACTCTGTCACAAGGCTTACATGATGTGCGCACCTCTTATTTTAAACGTTAAGCAGTTGAGGTTCAAAGATATCAGGTTGTTTAAAATGGCTGTGACTTTTCTTTACAGTAGGTACAAGTCAATCTTGGTCAGCTGATGGTGTTTCTGTTGGATAGACGGTTCCCTTTCAGCACTGTTAAAATGAACAGACTCAACAAGTACAAAATTGTACCCTGGAATTTCAGAGTGAGTCTTGGCTATAGTCATATAGCTACAAATCAGTGACAAGCACACAGTCATTTTCTGGCAGGTTGTCAAAACATTTGGTCTTCATTCCCTAGATGAGAAATTCAGTTTTTATTCAGCAGCTGAATCCTGTTTTTTTCACTTCACCCTGACCTCTATGAAATATAAATCATAACACGTGAACATTGCTCCAGACTGTCAGTGCAGATACTTTGTATAAAAAGAATACATCATCACATGGGCTAGAAGCTTTTATGAGTTACAGGTAGCATTTCTCATAAGTGAGTTGTAATGGTTCTCTCATGGATTAGTAACTCGTCGTAAGACAGGAAACAAAAGATAGGAATAAATGGTCGATTTCACAATGGAGAGAGGTGAACAGCGGGGTCCCCCAAGGATCTGTAATAGTACCTGTGCTGTTTAACATATTCAGTAATGATCTGGAAAAGGGGGTGAACAGTGAAGTGGCAATATTTGCAAACAATACAAAACTACTCAACATAGTTAAGTCCAAAACACACTGAGGACTTACAGAGGGAGCTCATAAAACGGGATGACTAGGCAACAAAATGACAGATGAAATTCAACACTGATAAGTGTAAAGTAATGCACATTGGAAAAAATAATCCCAACTATACAAATACAATGATGAGTTCTAAATTAGCTGTTACAAACAGTTAGCTCTGCAAACTTCTGTTCAATGTGCAGCATTGGTCAAAAAGGCTAACATGATTGTGATGATCAAAATATGACTGGGTTAAAAAAAGAACTAAATACGGTAAGGTGTTTTAGGGAGTTTTTAAACTAGTGTTATGCTATACAAAGCACACGGGATCTTTTATAGAGGAGCAGGCAAATACGCCGCATTTATTGAAAATACAACAGTTGGCATATGCTTTTCAGTCACACACACACACACACACACACACACACACACACACACACACAGAGTCCTGGCAGTTGATGTTCATAGTTACCAGTCTGTTGTAGCTCGAGTCAATCTAATGGCCAGTTAGACCGAGCACGAGTGTGGAGCTGGGCTCTGTCGGTCGTGATCCGATGCTCTGAGGTTTTGCAGGACTGAACCCAGAGTTCCATGGCAAAACACCCAGCTTTATGGTTGTAAATTCCCATTTGAGTCCATATATATTGCAATGTCATCCTGTAATCATTAGTGGTGTTAATCTTGGGGTTTTCTGCTGTTATTGTTTGATGGTTATTGTTGGGCTTCCCATCATTATCTCCTATTTGTTGTCTTGCCTTTGGGGGTGCCTGCCTGACCTCTGAGGTCGTCAATGTTGCTAACATGTTTAGCATCGGATACAATGGCTGTTTTCTGACTGTCTCCTGGTGTTTCCAAGTCTCTCACTTTTTTCTTGACCATCTGGACATTTGTGATGGCTTTCACACTTTATCTTTTCCTGATGCATGCATTCCTCATTCACACAAACAATCTCTTACAGAAACCTTCAAAGGTATACAGTATTTTATATTCAGCAGTATACATTGTAAATTAAGCCTTGCTAAATATTATAACTAAAACAATTCACATTGGGGCTTCAGGCCCTCAACATTCCTCTAATCTCCTTAACATAGATACAATACAAGATCCTGTCTCTTACTTACTAAAACCTTAAAACAAAGAAATATTTAACTAGAGTGCCTAATATGTAATACATATAGGAAACCATAGTAGACATTATAACTTATCCTAAAACAAAAGGGTGACCATAATCAGTCATAAGGATTGTTCTGGTCTGTCATTCCTTTCTGCTATTCAAAAAGGGTGGCTGACAGGATAAAATCAAATCATACATTAATTCTCATAGTACAATTATAAAATCCTGCTCCTACACTAGTACCTCTAATGTTTATTTTATGTATCTCTTCACCTGTAAAACCATGTTCCTTTTATCCTATGACTCAAACTGTACAAGCCTTACAGAGAGATTTTTTTTAATTTAATTTATAACTAATAAAATTTAGAAACCTAAAAGTTATATATATTAGCTTTTGCATACACAATTATATAGCAATTTTGAGATTTGATATCTTGCGATCTACCAGCTCTAGAAACAAATGCCTTCTGTCCCAATGGAAAGCAGAGATTCCTAGCTTTCAGTTGTGTAAGATGATGCTTTCCTGCCTAGATGGTTCAGCGATTCCAGACTTTAAACCAGTCACTGGTCAAGGACAGAACATTGCCCGTTTTGGGGCTCAGGAAAGTATAGTTTTGGGAAGCGAAAATGCACATTTGGGGAAGAGAGGAAACCTCTCTCTGGCTGGTTATTTTGTGTTTTTTAAATGGTAGGTGTTGGAAAGGGCTCAGAGAAGTGTACTAGGCCCTTTTTATTTAGAGACCACCCCACCTCCCCTGCACTCAAGAGAGCTGGCATGGCCTATTGGATTGACTATTGGACTGGGACTTGGGAAATCTGTGTTCTATTCCTAGCTCTGCCACAGGACTGTTGGGTGGCCTTGGGCAAGTTGTTTCCCCTCTTTGGGCCTCCGTTTCCTCATCTGTGAAATGAGGATATTGATACTGACCTCCTTGTAAAGCACCTGGGGATGATGAAAAGAGCTACATAAGAACTAGGTATCAGTAAGAGCTTTGAAATCTTGAGTAGCTTGCTCTCTTTTCCAGTTAATTTAAATGGATTCTAGACTCCCATTCCTGGGCCCCTGGATGTTAGGAACATCATAGAAATGACAATTTGACATCTCAGAGGTGGGAGAGGAACAAGTGCCTAATACTTTATGACTACACACAACTGTCATGGGGGAAGTGGGGACTAGTAAGCAGCAGCACATCAACGCTTTTGCTCACCGGGGATTTGAGAGGAAGGTCTAGACAGAGCAAGGCAGTTACTATCAGTGCTAGAATGCATCATAAGTAGTTTATTGGGCAAATGTTGCATTCACAGCAAGGGGGAAATGAAAGGTTTCCAAACATGACAGGATTTCCCTTAAGCTTTGATCTTTGATTTTATAATCTGCAGTTAACTAGTGTACAAATCAAAATGCCAGCTAGTCTCCTGTGGAAATCTAGGATTGAATATAAATACTTTACTCATTTATATGGAAACCGAATGAGAATTTGACTCTTGCCAAATCCGATCAGATTTTCGTCCACATTATTTTGTACAACCTACCCTCTGCCCATTGTCTCCATTGCTAAAAGCCTGGTTCATGCCTTGGCCATCCCTTGCTTTCCCTAGTGCAACCTTCTCCGTTTTAGCTTCCCATCTTCCTACACCTTTAGTTCACCTAAAAAATTGCAGCTAAAATCATCTTTCTCTTGTGCTGCTTTGACAACATCTCTGTTCCTCATCGTCACATTCAGGGAATACAACAGTGCCTATATGGCCCAGCCAACTGTGGAGTGGAAAGGGGTAATTTTAAATTATTGGATGCCAGGTAATTTTATTTTAAAAATTCCTAAAAAATATTTAGTCCAGAGAAACAAGAAATGGCAGGTCAGCTCTTACTAACTGTTTCTCTAACTGCCAACACAGGGCGTATGGCTCCCGCTGCTTAATCACAGAAGTTCTTTTACAAGGATTATGGGACACCATGATCCAAATAAATCAAGCAAAATAATCAGTTATTAACCAGGGCTGTTTTATTATTAAAGAAAGGAAAATAAAAACATTAAACAAAACAACACAAATGACAGAACACGTGATAAACTGATGACTTCAGTTACAATCTCTTTTGTGTATCTCTCCCTCTTCGTGGAGAGCTTTATCAGAGGTTACACCTTGGAGAGTGAACTGCCTCTGGTGCATTCTTCATTTGGTAAGCGACGACCAAAGTATATTGTTTCCAAAATAATTGTGAAGTCATTTTAGTATCTTATTAGATACTTCAACTGTTTATGTACAGGAAAAATAATTTGTTTAAAGGCAAGTGAATTCTGTTTCACTTAATAAATAACCAGCCAGTTTAGAATTGGGCAAAGTATGCAATCTTAACTAAACTTATGGAATTGAAGAAAATATTTATATTACTTACTCAGAAGAAGCCATTTAATGAGCTGTCTTGAGACAGGCCAATTAACCAATATTAAGAATCTTAAAATGAATTAAATCCCACTATTTCTCTGATTACCAGTGTTCAGTTCCTGTCATCTCTCCAGGAATACATGATCTAACCCTCCAGTGATTAGCAGGAGAAACAGTTGTTAATTTAACTTACAACAGTGTTTTCATATCCAAATAAAATTGTTAAAAGAGTTTAAATCTAATCCATTGGCAGTGTCTTCATCAACTTGCTCTCACCAAGCCATGCTGAAGTCCCAGGGAGGTTTTCCTTGGGTTGATTTCTTCTTTGGCATTCTCTGTTTTTTTCCTCTGTGCTTGGCAGGTTGCTTGTAGAGATGGACAGGATGAGTGGTGGATTGCTTGCTGTCTAAGCAGAGCAGCGGTGAGGGAGGGGCTCACTTCAGAGTCTTTTATACCCCTCTCCTTCCTATTTTCAGAAATTATAGGAAAACACACCTTTGGATTCAAGTTGGCTGCTGTCACTCTTTCACTGACTCCATGTCTTCATGGGTTGTCCTCAGGAGTGCCTTCATATATGAATATGTTGTTTATTAATGAATATGCAACATTTCTTTAATTGTCTTTGTTCTTGTGGCAAAAAAGCATCAAATAACTTTGAAGGCTAGTTTTAACTCTTTATCTTAGAGAATGGGCTGAATATTCTTTCAATTTTATTAGTTTGAGAGGAAATGAAATTCTGTTTTCAAAAAGTCCAAACATTACTTCATATAAAGTTTTTAGTTCTCAAAATAGTCTTAAAATTAAATGGCTTTTAGAAAGGCTTTAGTTTAGGTTGTTGATTCTGCATGACAATTTTTAGAATGATTTTTCTTATTTTCCTGAGTTGAGTTAATTAATTCCCCATTGATATAAATATTGCATAAGTAAATAGCGTCTTACATTTGTCATTAGTTTAGCAAGATCATTAGATTCCATGGTAGTACATAAAGCATATTATCATTTACATAGCAGGGCCATTAGGAACTGTAGTAGGAACTTTGCATTTGGCTAACATATTTGCAAGTTTGCATTTCACAAAGATGTTTGTCATTTCAACATTAAGAAATAAAAGTTTAGAACATTTCCAACTACACATGTTTTCCTCTAAAGTTTAAAAGCACAAGCAGGTTTCTTAGCAAGCAGGTGAAGGATTGGTACTTTATCTAGACTTATTGCTCTGATTACACACTCTACATTCCTTTCACAATCGAACCTCTTCCTGAAACAGGAATTTTTTCCTTGGTGTGTATGACGAAGTGGGGTTTTATTCACCTTGTTATGTTGCATGTGAGTCTTACTGTCCTATACTAATAATGTGTGTACCTCAGTTTCCCTGTGTACTGCACCAGTGCTTAGGTGATGGGAATTGCATGTGTGACATTTGCTGAGGCCCTTGGACAGGTAAAGCTGCCCAGCGTAACCTGAGACCAAGGAGGGGGATGCGACCAGGTGGCTCTTTGCCCAGGAAGCGAGACAAAGGCGAGCAGGAGGCGCAATGATGGGGGAGGGTCAGAGGTCAGGTCTCTGGAAGCTGTGGGGTCTGCGTTTTGGGACTGGAAAGGGGGGAGTCCAGTGCATCTGCCCTAGGGTCCTCCAAAACGTACTTGACTGAAAGTCACTGATTTCTTTATGCTAAGAAGTTCTATTCTGCGCTCTGTTCTTGTCGACTGATAAAACTTCCTGTTTTACGCTGGCTGAGAGTCACTGCTGACTGTGGAGTTGGCGTGCAGGGCCCTCTGGCTTTCCCAGGAGCACCGCCCGGGTGGACTTGCTGCGGGAAGCGCATGGTGTGGAAGGGGATGCTGAATGCTCTGGGGCCAGACCCAGGAAGGTCGAAGCTGTGTAAGCTTCTTGCCCTGGTGACAGTGTTCTCAGAGAGAGGAGGCATGCTACCCCAGAGTCCTGACTGGCTCCATATGGAGTAGTTCCAGAGCATCGCCCGGTGACTCCGTGACAGTTTGTGTTCTTGATCTTTGCTTGTCCTTGAGAGACAGAAGCAAAATCCTTCCGGAGTTTCTTTGATTAGCTTTAACATTTTGTAACATAACTAGCTAAACTTATGTTTTGTTAGATTTCCAAGCATCCTGGCTGTAACATGCTTTAAGCCATAGCTTAACATTCAGTTAAAAAGCAAATAAGTTTGTAATGACTTAACAAAAAAAGTGATAACCATTTTATTAATATATTCGCATCAATACAGAACACTGGAATCCCATTGTGCTAGATCCTGCATATAGACACAATCAGAAATAATCCCTGCCCCAAAGACTTTATGGTATAAATAGAGAAGATAAGACAGAGCATGGGAAATTAGTAATGCATTACTGTTCCCATTTTACAGACATGGAACTTGAGGCACACTGAGATTAAGTAGCTTGGCCAACATCATACAGGAAAATCTGTGGTACAGCTGCAAATTGAACCCTGTTCTCCGGAATCCTAATCCAGTGATTGAAAAACAAAAGCATGTTTTTTTTACCCCTGTCACCTGCCCATCATCATTTGTGTATGATTACTTGTCTACTTTAGGACCTGACTCCAAGAGGAGTTGAACATCTTCAGCTCCCACTGAACTAAATGGAAATTTAAGGAGCTCAGCACTTCACAGGATCGTGCCTATGTTGTGTATTTCTCTTGGCATGGAGCTTGCGCCAAGTCCACTTCTGAAATAAGTAGGTTCTACTCCATTTCAAGGAGGCTACTACCAGCTTATGCCAACTATGAATTTCTTTTCTCATTTGTCGCTGTGAATGGGTCCCCCCTTCAGCTGCTGGTAAGCCCCCTGGGTGAATTAAACAGCACACACAGTCTATTGGGGTACCTTCACCAAGTGTGTTTGTTATTATTTCTTCTATAAGCTACAGGTACAAACACTTTATAGCAGCAAGTGGATGGAGGCCCCTACCTGCTCCCTGGAGCAGAATTTTGTACTGTTTGATTTCGTCCCTGGGTTCTCCAGTTGATGAGCTAACTACCTCATTAGCTGATCAGGCACCATACAGGTGTAAAGTGATCCCTTCTGCCCGTCCAAACCCAATCAAGCTATGCAATTCTCTTCTACTCTAACCACACTCCATGCCTTGGGTGATCTAACTGACCAGGGTGCTGGCCTCCAAAGGGCTCTAAGAATAGTAAATATGGCAGGCGACCAGCTTGGCTAAACAGTGAAATCCTTGCTGATCTTAAACGCAAAAAAGAAGCTTACAAGAAGTGGAAGATTGGACAAATGACCAGGGAGGAGTATAAAAATATTGCTCAGGCATGCAGGAGTGAAATCAGGAAGGCCAAATCACACTTGGAGTTGCAGCTAGCAAGAGATGTTAAGAGTAACAAGAAGGGTTTCTTCAGGTATGTTAGCAACAAGAAGAAAATCAAGGAAAGTGTGGGCCCCTTACTGAATGAGGGAGGCAACCTAGTGACCGAGGATGTGGAAAAAGCTAATGTACTCAATGATTTTTTTGCCTCTGTCTTCACGCACAAGGTCAGCTCCCAGATTGCTGCACTGGGCAGTACAGCATGGGGAGAAGGTGACCAGCCCTCTGTGGAGAAAGAAGTGGTTCGGGACTATTTAGAAAAACTGGACGTGCACAAGTCCATGGGGCCGGATGCGCTGCATCCGAGGGTGCTAAAGGAGTTGGCGGGTGAGATTGCAGAGCCATTAGCCATGATTTTTGAAAACTCATGGCGATCGGGGGAGGTCCCAGATGACTGGAAAAAGTCTAATGTAGTGCCCATCTTTAAAAAAGGGAAGAAGGAGGATCCGGGGAACTACAGGCCAGTCAGCCTCACCTCAGTCCCTGGAAAAATCATGGAGCAGGTCCTCAAGGAATCAATTATGAAACATTTAGAGGAGAGGAAAGTGATCAGGAACAGTCAGCATGGATTCACGAAGGGGAAGTCGTGCGTGACTAACCTAATTGCCTTCTATGATGAGATAACTGGCTCTGTGGATGAGGGGAAAGCAGTGGATGTGATATTCCTTGACTTTAGCAAAGCTTTTGATACGGTCTCCCACAGTATTCTTGCCGCCAAATTAAAGAAGTATGGGCTGGATGAATGGACTGTAAGGTGGATAGAAAGCTGGCTAGATCGTCGGGCTCAACGGGTAGTGATCAATGGCTCCATGTCTAGTTAGCAGCTGGTTTCAAGCGGAGTGCCCCAAGGATTGGTCCTGGAGCCAGTTTTGTTCACTATCTTCATTAATGATCTGGAGGATGGCGTGGACTGCACTCTCAGCAAGTTTGCAGATGACACTAAACTAGGAGGCATGGTAGATACACTAGAGGGTAGGGATCGGATACAGAGGGACCTAGACAAATTAGAGGATTGGGCCGAAAAAAACCTGATGAGGTTCAACAAGGACAAGTGCAGAGTCCTGCACTTAGGACGGAAGAATCCCATGCACGGCTACAGACTAGGGACCGAATGGCTAGGTAGCAGTTCTGCAGAAAAGGACCTAGGGGTCACAGTGGACGAGAAGCTGGATATGAGTCAACAGTGTGCTCTTGTTGCCAAGAAGGCTAACGGCATTTTGGGCTGTATAAGTAGGGGCATTGCCAGCAGATCGAGGAACGTAATCGTTCCCCTTTATTCGACATTGGTGAGGCCTCATCTGGAATACTGTGTCCAGTTTTGGTCCCCACACTACAAGAAGGATGTGGAAAAATTGGAAAGAGTCCAGCAGAGGGCAACAAAAATGATTAGGGGTCTGGAGCACATGACTTATGAGGAGAGGCTGAGGGAACTGGGATTGTTTAGTCTCCAGAAGAGAAGAATGAGGGGGGATTTGATAGCAGCCTTCAACTACCTGAAGGGGGGTTCCAAAGAGGATGGAGCTCGGCTGTTCTCAGTGGTGGCAGATGACAGAACAAGGAGCAATGGTCTCAAGTTGCAGTGGGGGAGGTCCAGGTTGGATATCAGGAAAAACTATTTCACTAGGAGGGTGGTGAAACACTGGAATGCGTTACCTAGGGAGGTGGTGGAGTCTCCTTCCTTGGAGGTTTTTAAGGCCTGGCTTGACAAAGCCCTGGCTGGGATGATTTAGCTGGGAATTGGTCCTGCTTTGAGCAGGGGGTTGGACTAGATGACCTCTTGAGGTCCCTTCCAACTCTGATATTCTATGATTCTATGATTCTATTTGTGGTTACTAACAGTGCCCTCTCCCAGGCTTTGTCTACACTGGAACTTTATCGGCAAAACATTTGTCGTTCAGGGGTGTTAAACCACCCCTCCCATTCCCCGCTCCCGAATGACAAAAGTTTTATCGATGTAAAGCGCTGGTGTGAACAGCGCTTTGTCGGCAGGAGCGCTTTCCTGCCAACAAAGCTGCTGCTGCTCGTTGGGGGTGGAAGTTTTTTGTTGGCGGGAGAGCTCTCTCCCGCTGACAAACAGCAGCTACATTGAGCACCTTGAGGCGGCACAGCTGTGTCACTAAAAGGCGGGTAGTGTAGACAAAGCCTCAGTCTCTAACACCAAACACATCTATGGAACTATCTGGAGTAATAATAATAATAATGAGTGAAACCCAGGAAAAGTACCCTGCAATTTGATTTTTCTTCTTAACTAAATTATTTTGACCTTTACAAAAGTGATTAGAATACCATTTTATGATAAAATAAAGAAATAAAATGTACCCGATGGAGCTATTCTCTTGTTTGGTTTGTGACTAATTTAAAACAATCCTACTGTTTTTAATTTACTAGAAGTATAAGAAAAATTGCATAAGGGCTTCTATTGTTCAGCTATAGGCTGGGCCTCTTTGGTATTTTGACAGTATCTCAGTGTGTCAGTTGTGAGAGACTGTTTTGAGTGATTCTCCACACATAACCATAGGGATAGTGTGGTTTTAATCAACCACGCTAATCGATATAATTACAATATATGGTACAATATAACCAAAAAAACCCCCAAAACTTGCCAGCAGTTAATTGTTGTATTGATGCAGGCAATACTGAATGTTACCAACATTTGTTGAAAATAACGTTTTTGTGCTAATGGCTGATTGTTAAATTACCAAAGCAACTTTAACCCCCATCTATCCCAGAAACTAAGAACGTTCCTAGAAATGAAGGAAGGTCAAAGAAAATGAACTAACTGCTACGAGTGTGAGAGATCGAACAAGTTTACTGGCTAAATTCCGGGATCTCTTTGATAGTGTGCTATACACAGTAGTAATGCACTGCTCCTTGGTTACAAAAATCCATGGATCAGATTCTCAATGGAGCTATACCAGTTTATATCAGCTGAGGATCAGAATCCCATTGTTAAACTTGTCTATAGTCACCTGATGAAATGCTAATGAATCAATCAAAAATACCAGGCATTTGAAAGTGAGACCTACCTTTCTCTGGCCCAATGACTATTTAAGTATTTATCCACAGTGGATCAGTCATGGGACTAGAGAGAGGGAGAAAGCGAATGACTCTCTAGTCCAGTGGTTAGTGTACCTGCCTATGAGATGGTAGACCGGGTGTCCATTACCTCTGCTCCAGTCACTCTTTCATTATTTATCCACTGTGGAACAGCTTCAACAAGAGAGACGGAGGGACCATTCACCACTCTCCCCCATTAGAATATCCCATAGCTCAGTGGTTAGAGCAGAGGTTCTTAACCTTTTTCTTTCTTACGCTCCTCTCCCCCCCACCCAACATGCTATAAAAACTCCATGGCCCAGCTGTGCCACAACAACTGTTTTTCTGCATGTAAAAGTCAGGGCTGGCATTAAGGGGTAGCAAGCAGGGCAGTTGCCCAAGGCCCCATAGGACATCGCAAAGCTAAGTAGCTCAGGCTTCGGCTTCACGCCCAGGTGGTGGGGCTCGGAGCCCTGAGCTGCAGTCCTGCGTGACGGGACTTTAGCTTTCTGCCCTGGGCCCTAGTGTGTAACACCAGCCATGCTTGGCAGACCCCCTGAAACCTGCTCGCAGACCCCAGGGGGTCCCGGAGCCCTGGTTGAGAACCACCAGGTTAGAGCACACACACTGAAAGGCAGGAGACTCCTGTTCAAATCCTTTCAGGTGAAGAGGGAGGAATTGAACCTGGTCTCCCATATCCCAGGCAGGTTCTCTAACCTCTGTGCTAAAAGTTATATGGCGGGCGCCACTATCTCCTCCCCCCAAACTCATTCTCACAAGAAATGCCTGTGGTGCCTAAGGCACCTGACTTCAGGTAGCACGTTCCTGACTGTGGACACTAAGCAGAAATAGAAGCATCCGTGCAGCTCTTTCTCTGAGAGAAGGGCGGGGCATGGACACACCCATGTCTCCTGTATTCCCACTGACTAATTTAGGCCTAACCTGCTGGCTTTTGTGGATCTCATTTTTATGGGCCTCTGTCTCCCCATTCATTGTATAGGGAGCGTGGGCACCTACCTGAGCTCTGTAGATTCCAGTGTTGTTCCTGTGATTTTCTAGTCACCTAAAAGATAGGCACCGTGATGCTCAGCATTGCAATGCCTAAGTCTCTGTGTATCCCACCCCTAAAGAAATTGCTCATGTGGGAAAGTAAATTCGGAAGGTATTTCTGTGTTTGTAGCAGACTTTAATGCCCTAAGTCAGTGGTTCCCAAACTTGTTCCTCCACTTGTGCAGGGAAAGCCCCTGGCAGGCTGGGCTGGTTTGTTTACCTGCCGCATCCGCAGGTTCGGCCGATCACAGCTCCCAGTGGCCGCGGTTCGCTGCTCCAGGCCAATGGGAGCTGCTGGAAACGGCAGCCAGTATGTCCCTCAGCCCGCCAGGAAAAATAAAAGTCAGTGCCTGTGTCCACTGCACATTCTTGTCTGCCACCTGGACCCCTTTTTGGTCCTTCCTCATTCACATGCTCCCCTGTAGCCTGGTTATTTTCTCCTATGCACATGCTTTCCAGCTGCTTTTCCTCCATCTCCCCTGGACATGTTCCCCAACCATCTGGTCCTCTCCTCCCTCTGCTTTGCTGGGCTTACTCCCTGAAAATCTCATTCCTTTCTCCCCCAGACATCCCTCTCTCTCCAGTCTCATTGATAGCTCCAGTCCCTGAAAGTGGCTCCTACTTCCTCTGTCTCCTCTTATGTAGCAATGGCCACTAAACAGAGGCAGCTAGGCTGAGTCCTCATTTCAAGCTGCTTTTGCAGGCATCCAGACTCATAAGAGCAGGAACCTCTAGAAGCATGTGGGAACAAGGAGGACCCACCAGCATCTTGTCACCAGCTGTTTATGGACTACCAGTAAGTGCTCCAGGATCCATAGCTGGGGCACCACTATATTAAGTGATCCAGGTGGATTCCTTGGCCTGTTATTTTTCTCTTGAATATCTCCTTTCTGTTCCCATATGTTATCAGTTGTACCACAGCACTTACCATGACATATACCATGTCTTCCAGCTGTACCCTTTTACAAGGTATACCACTTATTTTAAACATGAATTTACCTCTACCCACAAAAATCTGCTTTCTTTTCACTACATATGTTAATTGTTGACATCAGAAATACTGACTCAAGAATTTAGTCTGGTAAAGGATAATCCTGTTTTGCTCCAGGAATCCAGAGATAAGAAAATAAAGCTTCTAGTTGTAACCAAGAGCAAGATTTGACTCAGATTATATATATCTGTTCAACCCCATCTGAATCAGTGAGATTGCACAGGGGCAACAGAGGATGGAATAAGGCCTTGAATGTTTGCCTGAAACAAATAAGAGGAATGGGAAATCCCTCTCATGCTCTACGTATGCATTCAGCCCATGTTGTAACTTAGAAACAGCAAGATGTGAACTACTGGGATACAAATACTACAGTATTCATGCTGGTGGCTTCTGCATTCATGCACATCCCCCCAAACTACAATTTTGCAACCAAAGACTAATTTCACGGGAACATTTGCATAGGAAAAAACAACCACTGAGCCACGCAGTGGGAGATAAAGCACCAGTCATGACGAAGAAAAAGAGAGGTAGAGAGCTGTATAGGTGTGTGTGATGTCAGAAGGGCACCTTGTGTCACTAACTGTTGTCCATGGTGCATTACTACAGGTTGAGGTCTTAACTTGCACATTTGTTAGATGTGAACATAGCACCATTCTGGCAGGACACAGAATCGTAGGAATTGTGGACAAGTAGAGAGTTCTCATTAGAATTCTGATGCAGAGCCAAATGTGAATCATTTGCAAACTGTTACGGAATCTCTTAATTTAATTTATTTATTTATTTTAAACGTAGTTAAATTTTCATATAAGCTCTGGCTGCAGCAGATGTTAACGCAGACTTTTAAAAAAAAATCTGACTACAGTTTTGGGTTTAACAGGCTATACTGGGCTTTTATCTTTCACCACCATAAGTCACGTAATCCAGAACAGACGATCATTAGTATGACACAGTTAGAGAGGCACCACACTCAGCAGGTCAGGATCTACAGACCAAGAATTATTCACTGAAGAAATTCACAAATCATTTTGAACAACAGATAAATCTGAGAATTTTGCGATCGGTTCAGATTGACTTTGTGAGCAGCAAAAGGGGTGATGTTAATTGAAAATATTATTCATTACAACTTGTTCACCTTGCTTTAATTGGCATGATGCAGGCAGGTTTTTGCTCTTAGAGCTATAATAAAAATGACTAGTGGGAATATGATTGGTCTATGTAGACAGGTTTAAAACATATTTAAGAACATCATTTAATTGAAAATTCCTATTGCTTAACAAAAGAAAGCCCTGTAAAGTCCTCAGGTTCAGTAATGGAATCTTTAGGCAGGCAGCCAGACTGCATAATGCTATTACTAGAACAGAATCTTCTCGTAACTCCCGGAATAATGGGCTTTCCCTAAAATAATGTAAAACTTTTCTGAACAGCTGCCTTTGTGCAGAGCAGAAGACTAAACCCTGCTGTGCTTTCTGGAAGCTGGTGGTAGGTCTTTGTTGCCAGAATTTTAATGATTCACCCTGCCCTCTGTGCAATGCCACTGCTGCTAGTGATTTTATTTGCTAACTTTCTAGGTCCTGATTCAAAACCCATCGACTTCAATAGGAAGACTCCCATTGACTTCACTGGGCTGTGGATCAGGCTTTGGGAGAGGGGAGTGGCTAACAACAGTCTCAGATCTGCAGGATGAGATACGTAGCAAGTTGAATTGTAAAATATTTAGCAAACAGTAGTCATAGAATCATAGTTATTCCCATCTCCCAGCCAATGCAGGATTGTCCCCTACAGTTTGTGTTCTAGTGTCAAAGCCAATAAAATTTTAAATGACCCAAGTGACTGCGGTTTCTTAACACTTTCCTTAGGAGACTTTTCTACAGGTTATAAATTCACACTGTCAAGAACTTCTTAATATTCAACCTAAATTTTCCTTGCTTAATTTCATCCCACATTTCTAGCACTATTGCATGATGACATCCTCACTCTCCTTTGTGTTTACACTCTTCAGATATGTGAAGGCTGTTCTCTTTGTCATTATCTCTTAGCCAATCTATAATGTAAACCACAGAAAAAAGTATTGAAGTGATTAATAGATTCCCATATCTTGGTAGTAAATGAGGGTCAGAGTCTGCCATCTTGAATCATACTAAGTAGTACCTCACTCTGCAAGGAATCCCATTGAAATAAATTGTTCAACCCACTGATTTCAATAGAACTACTCAATACAAATAACTGTCGATCAGGCCCTGAACGTTAAGAACAAGGGAACAGATAGTCTAATGTCGGAGTAGAATGGGAGCAGAATTTCCCTGACTTTTCCTCCTGACAGCAGGTACCTCACTGATCTGCCAATATTCCTAGTAAAAAAAGTTTCATATTTTAAATGTTGCTTTTCTTTTTTTATATATACTTGTTTTGCACTAAAAGATGTATGTTGGTAGGAACAATAACTTGAGAGGTGGAAGTTGGCTTGGTCAATATGCATCCTGGTTTTGGTTGGATGTGTCCCAAGGAAATATTTTATAGTGTGTTCTTGTGGGATCAAGTCCAGTTAACTAACACTAAAAGATGACTACATTGCTTCTGTGGACGCTGTGAAATGCACAAAGTTTCCAAAAAGGGCCTCCCAATTCCCTACTGTAGTGGGTAATCTCATGCCATGGTACCATGGGCAGCCTTAGCAGGAGGTGATTAGCACATTCTTATATAAGATATTGCATTAGTTTCATTTTCTTACAAAATGAGATACAGTTCCTGTTTTATTTTCTGCCTGTAACAAGAAGCATTGTTTTCAAACTGCATGTCACTCTCCTATTCAGTTTAAGAAGCACTGCTTATTTTTAGAAGCAATTATTCACAAAACAGTAGGCTTTTCCTGGTCATATCCTCTGATAGAAATGGTTATGTTGCAGCTGGCAACATTTCTACACCTCCTGAGACTAATTTCCTGGAACTGAACAGAAAACAAAGTGGGAATATCACAATATCAATTAAGTATCTCTGGAAAAATCAGTCAGGGTTAGTGGAATCAGTAAAGGGACTTAGGCTTTGCAACACTACCATATATCGGGAAGGAGGCAATTGAACCTGGGTGTTATACATCCCAGGTGAATGCTCTAATCACTGAGCTAGAAGTTATATAATGAGCTTCAGTAGCAGCTTTTCCTCTAGCCAGCTTTTGAATCTGACCCAATGCGATAGGCACACACAGAGGGAACTTACTGGACTGGGACCCTTGGGTGAGACAGATGGCTGAACACTGATCCTGCCCTGGTTCATGAATCACTCTGGGGCTTAGGAGGGAGAGAGGTGTCTGGATGACTTGAATGAAGCAGCAGTGGACATGCCCAGAGACAGAAACTTTAGGGGAATTTTTACTTTGAAAAATTTAAATGCAGAGTAAGTTTAGGTGCCGACAGGGTTTGCTGCGAGTTTTATGGATCATAGTGGGGGACTTAGGCACTTAAAAACAGAATTTAGATGCCTAAAAACAGGACATAGGTTCCTAAGTAGCTTCATGGATTCCACACTAATAGAAAACAATTATTAAAAGACATGTCCCAGAACAGTCATTCTAAGCTATGAGTAAAGAACTCCATTTAGTTGGAAGTCATAATTATTCTCTTCAAATTAGTTGCTCCTGCAAAAGCCAACTGGTGTTTGATGTGATTATTTGAACTGGGCATTAATTAACAAGCTACTCACTCTTGGCTCTTCACTTAATTATCATCTCTAGGCAGTCATTGATTTTCTTAGCTCTGTTGAACCATCACAAAAATGAAGCTAGGTATGCAATCCTGTTTGATTTCGCTGTGTCAGAATTAGACTGGAGACAGGGGCAGATGGACAGAACAAAAGATTTCAGTGAGATCTACCCTAATTTCAATTGCATGGGCTGGCTATGAATTTTCATGGCTGGATAATTCAAAGCCATCAGTAAGGAGGGAAATACTAGTTTCTAATGGGGCAACCTTGTCAGAAAAGGAAAAAGTTTGTTGAATTCAACCTTATGTAATTATTGTTTGCTAAATATATATGGCAGAAAAGTAAGTATGATACAAAGAAGTTGAGCAAAAAATGTAGCAGAGATATCAAAGTGAGTCTTTTGCTATGCCAGCATGAATAGGGCCCAGACGCTGAGGACACCCATTTTCCTACTGCCAGCAAAGGAAACATAAATGATAAGTATGCAAGTTAAAATTTTCTGCACACATACCCACTTTGCTCAAGAGTAGAACTTTCATAGATGGGATAACACATTGATTCTCATTTGGTAGAACAGTACCAACTGCTGGAATGTATTGTTCCAAAATCCCTTCAACCGCACATAACACATGAATAGTATCATTCTTGTGGTGGAATCTTTTCTTTCTCTACTAGGTCCCTCTGGGCAGTCAGATTATTTTTTAGCAGTGTTAGTATTCCAATAGCACCTCTAAGCCCCCACTGAAATTGAGAGCCCATTGTGCTAGATGCTATACATATATATAATAAGACAATACTTTTCCCAACGAGCTTACCGTTTTTATAGACAAGACAAAGGCTGGGTGAAAGGATGCAATACTATCCCCATTTTACATATGGAGCACCGCAGCACAGAGAAATTAAGTGCTTGTTCAAAATCACACCAGAAGTGTATGGTAGAGCCAGGAAATGAACCCAGATCTTCTAAATTCTAGGCCACCGTCTCAACTGCAAGGTCATCCTTCCTCTTTAGTACTCATTGAGCTATCTACAGTGGATTGAGATCTTCATTTTTTCTTTTTCTAATATAATGTAAAGCAGGCTGGGAATATAGCTCTTGATCAAATCTCAAACAAGACATCTCTTTCTCACTTGCTCTGTCTCCTGCCCTTCTCGTCTGGGAAAGCAATAGGTTCTTGGCCACTGTATCGTTCAGGACTACTTACAAACCACACTGCTGAAAGAATGTTGTAACTGACTTAGCCGTGAACCACACTGTCTCCCATTACCCATCACAGCAGTTGACACACTAAGTTCTTGTTTGCAGATGCTACTGAACTACTCTTGTTGGTTCACTCTAGAATTTTACATATTTTAGGTTATTTTTGTATTTTAATTGATGCTTTCCCTGACTGACATCAGTGGGGAAAGATGTCAGATTCACACCTGGGAAGACAAGCTGTTTAATCTTCCCTTACAGTGTGGATGGCTGATCCAAAGTTCTCCAAATCTGACAAGGTTTCATTTATGTCACAGATAGAAAATCAGCTCAACAAAAGTATTCTAGAAATGCAAAGCAGCCTCCAGGCAGGCCCACCTCAAGTAAGCAGATGCTATCACCCCCAAACTTGTCTTCAATTGACCAGTCCTCCACAGGTGTTTCATCATTGCTTATTTAGCACTACAATCTCATAATGCATTTTCTCCCCAGGCCCCACTTCTCTATCATGTACCAGCAAGTACCAAAACTGGAGCAGAAAAGGTTCAACAACTCCCAAGACTGACACAGAGATAGAAGCTTGGATCACCCATTGCCATTATCGATGCTGTTACTGAGACCACACCATTTCAGGTCTCCTTCACCAGCACCCTGTTGTGTTGTGCCACCACCTGTAGTACTATTTGCAGTCCCCCCGCCAGCTCCCCCACTTGCTTCTGGGGAAGGGATCAGAACCAGCACTAGCCCATCCTGCCTTCCTTTGGATCTCAGCTCCCCTCCAGAACTTCCTCCTTCACAACTGATAAACTACCAGCTGTTTCCCCCTCAAATTAGCCCCTCAGCTGTACCTCTACTCAGTTAATTGATCTTCCAGTTAGGTCCCAATTAACCTATTTTGGTTGAGTGACAGGGTGCTGAGTCAGCTTCTGACTCACCACACCCTGTTACACTCTACTGCCCTGGGATTTGAAGTCAGCTCCTAGAGGGGCAGGTTTGAAAAATATAGCAATACGTGGTAAGCGCCATGTATCCCAATATGTTGGTATGTGGGAGGGTAGCATCAGCTCTCTTTTTAGGTAGGAAGATTATTCCCCACTCCCAAGGGCAGGCTAGTGTGTCTCACCCTTAATATTTAAATGCCATATTAGACATCACTCCTTCCCTACAGCCAGAGAAGCCAAGAAAGTGAAAGGAATCTTGACTCACACTACTCCAGGACTTGCCCTACTATCCACGAATCATTAAATTCCAATGGGCAGTTTTTGCCAGCATGCTCTAGGTGTAGTTATCGTAGATGAAAAACCTGACACCAGAGCAGTGCTGAACAAAGCACTGGACCAGGGTAGTCAATAGGAGGTCTGTGGGCCAAATCCGGACTGCCAGGCGCTTTAGGAATAGACACCTAAATCTTTTAATTACTTATTATCGTTATTATTGTTATTTTTTACATTATTTTCTCTGTACTCTGGACCTGGACCAAGAAATTTAGATCCTGACAAAAAATAGTGGACTACCCCTGCACCTGACCCGTCTGCCTCGCAGATTCTAACTTCCAAAAGGAAAAATGCTTACAGAATTTTTCTGTGGCTTTAAAGCACCCTATGTTACAGCAAAATTTAAACATAGAGCAAAAAGACCCAAGAATCATACCACACATCATTCACATATGAACAATAGCTGGCATTTGATTCTCATTGGCCAGTTAATGACAGAGCCTATTTCTGGGTGAGAAGCACCAGACCAGCCTTACAATTTAAAAGCAACATTAAAGCAGCTGTTCCTTTATAAGTGTAAACATGGATACAAATCAATCCAGAATATAAAAATAAATGTGACTGATTATCACGTTCATTCAAAGGCCATAACCAAACTCAGTGGCAGCTCTTGCTCAAAGTGTTAATTGTGGCATTGTAACATGTAGGAGCTACACGTGTTCTCATTAGTTAAAGGAACTTTGGATAGTGCCCTTCAGTTGTCTTCTGTTGCTGGCGTGTTTCAATGAAATCTTCCTGCTGCAGCTCCTTTGAAGCTCCCTACTGGAATGTGCACTATATATTCTGGAGCGCTGGTTGGGACAGCTGAGCCCACATAAATCCTTTATTTGGAAGAACTATTCTGTTGAATAGACAGCTGTGAACAGTCTTTGGAACTGGGATGAAGGTCACAGTTTTGCTCTGATTTCACATTCTCATTTTTCTGAGGAGGACACCACTGACCAAAACCAACTACCTTGTATTTTGTGCAAACACAGCTTTCCTGGGGGGTTAAAATAACCTCACTGAGCCACACTGTAGCTTTGATGATCTCCTTGCACAACTCTCATTTACATCAGTGGGAATTGTGCCTCAGAATCAATCTGGCCCGTAGCCTGGGGGAGGGGACTTGTGATGAAGCAACTCTTATTTGTGCCTTTGGAACCCTAACCCTAAAGGTGCAATAGCATCTTTTTCAAAGTAAAAATGTGACCATCAATATGCAAATGAAAACTGACAATGTGTTCAGAGTGCATTCTGTACTTCTAAAATGGACATATGAAAATATCTGACCTTAATATGCTTGAATTCAAGATAAGCTATTTGTTATAAAGTATAATAAAATTGAAATTGCTTGTACTGTTGTCATGACATAAAGAGATGAGAACTGAATATAAAACTCAGTAGAAAACTTAAAAAAATATAATTCTGCTGCAGAAGAAAGGATTATATTCATGGTTATTCATTATTTATACAAATATACTGTATATATTAATATTGTTATTTGTTGAGTGCTATTGGAGCACTTAGAACTAATATACATATATGCTAACAATAGAAATAAATTTTATTAGAGAATATTTAAAAAATAAACGATACAGGAAATTTGAAGCGTCAGTTATTGGTCATTGGGGGTAACATACAGAGTATAGGGGTATGTTGGTGTTTTGGGGTTGGGCAGCACACATAGTATATACAGACTGCAATGTCCCCAATGAGGGGTGGGTAACCGGTGGGCGGGATCAGGAAACAGTCGATAAGCGGTGAGGGTCTATCACCCATACAGGAAGTAGAGACAGTCATGGGTATAAGTAAGTGGGCTGGGTAATGGGGATGGGGTGACCCTCACGTGGTGGGATTCAGTTAGGTTTGGTGGGTTCAGGGCTCAGAGGATAGAATCCAGCGGGGGGGGGTGTGGGTGCACGAGGTCTCCCTGGCTCACTCTTGGTATTGGCGGTGGCCGGTGATGTGCTCAATGTAGATGACCCGGGACCAACGGATAGTGTCCAAGACCATTAGGCGTCTCATGAGCCATGCGTAATGACGGCCCACCCCACTACTATATATCAAAACACCAAGTTAAATTTGCACAGGTAAGCATTCACAGTGATACTAGGAAATGTGAAATTTCTGTGCAATCAACCAATCTTAACTCTGTGCCTTTGCAATGCATCTATGTATTATTATACCTTTCTTGATTAACAGATCACATACTATTTCTCAAATAAAACAATATTACACTCGATACATATATGTATTTAAGATAAAGCAATCATGTGTATATAAAATCATTCATTTTTCAGACAGAGACGGAGCAATAGAAAATTTCATCCCAAAATGTGATTGTTTCAGAAAGTTATGAGCTTATAATAGAAACTTTTTAGCCTACAAATGCTTGATTTATTTTATATAAGGTCTGATGATCTGCCACAGAGAAAGTGTATTTTTCATACCACCTCTAATCCTAAAATTATAAATATTTCAGCTATACAACTTGGTGAGTGCAATTTTTCACAGAACTCAGTGAACTATAACTAGATTTCTAAATCGTTGTCTTTATTTTGCTGGGTTTTCAAATAATTTATGTGAACAAAATACAGCAGGATGTCAGGGATTCAGGGTAATTCCAGCCTAGGTAATTATATTCTGCCTATTTAAATTCCCCTTTTAGTTTCAATTCCTTATGCCAGTTCATTAGTTTACTTCCTATCCTAAGCTGTCGGAGGATTGTGCTGTGTGCTCTGTAAAAATGAAGTGATCTGATGGCTTAAGTGATCCCTGTATACTACATAAAATTGGTAATCTTTTTGCAAACGTTCTGATGGCTTTGTGATCTTTGATAGACATGTCCTATAAGGTCATGGGAATTCCCTTTTTGCAGCTCACTGAATATTTGCTACATCTTGTTCTAAACCATAAAAAGAAATAATACATCAAGAATGGAAGTGTCCTTTCAAGCTAATTCCCCCAGATCCTCTCCTGTTTGTAAATTACAGAGGCTGGACTATAAGGTTGTATACTCATGGAATGGTCTTTTAGTCATATTTAGCACATGTGTGTGTGATGATGTCATAAACATATTACCTACAGCATCAAAGAATGTGTAAGATATGGATGGTGAAAAAGAAGAGATAAGGTGGATTATACTGGGACACATAACGTAACCATAGTGCATCTTTCCCTTCTAACACAAAGTCCTTCTCTTCAGGGGCCTGATCCAAACTCCACTGAAGTCAATGGGAGAATCTTTTCATTGTCATTAATGGCTCAGGTCCCAGGATAGGTCATGTTTATATATTCCGAATGTCATTGTGTCTCTCAGGGGCCACTTAGCCCTGGTCTACATTGGGGAGGGAGGGGGGGCGGGAATCAATCTAAGTTATGCAACTTCAGTTATGTGAATAACGTAGCTGAAGTTGACGTACCTAGATCTACTTACCGCGGTGTCTTCACTGAGGTAAGTCGACTGCTGCCGCTCCCCGGTCGACTCCACCTGCGCCTCTTGCCATGGTAGAGTACAGGAGTCGACGGGAGAGCGCTCAGGGATCAATTTATCGCGTCTAAACTAGACACGATAAATCAATCCCTGCTGGATTGATCGCTGCCCACCGATTCCGTGGGTAGTATAGACATACCCTTACATACAAGACCTTGATTTGAAGTCATTTTGGTACTAATCAAGCTTGCTAAGTGAAGAAAGTAAAGTCTCCTGTATAGGTATTTAATATTCAGATATCTTATTGCTTTCAACTAGTTACAGTATTCTTAGGCCTGGGCTACACTAGAAAATTAGGTTAGCTTAACTATATTGGTCAGGGATGTGAAATATCCACACCTCTGAGCAGCATTGTTAAGTTAAGACCTAAGTCCCTGTGTAGACAGCACTATGTCGATGGAAGAATTATTTGAACCTAGCTACTGCCTCTCCTAGAAGTGGATTACCTATGCTGATGAGAGAAGCCTTCCTGCCAGCGTAGGAAGTGCAGGTATCATGATAAGAGACCACCGATCAAATTTTGCTCTCCATTACATTGGGCCCCATTGAACTGAATGACATGGCACAGTTTAAATAAAGCAGATTTTGGATTTGTTTTGTATGCAGTAGATGATACACTAGTTTCTTTAACATTTGCATATTTACGCAAATGAGTCTGGTGTATTTTTGTGGAAATGCTGAAGAGCAGCAAGATTTCTTATAGTTCAAGCTTGCCACTTCTGTGAGGTTTCTTGACTAATCGTACTAATTAGATGTAAACTTCAGAGGATATGCTGACAATGGGACAGATCACCTTTAGCACCAGACTGTTCCTGTATAAATGTGTGCTCATATACTCTTTATCTGGGGAGATTGGAACTTCCCTGCCCTGATTGCCAAATTTGAAACCAAAGTTCCTCTGATGGCAAGAAAGAAAATACCTGGCGTGTTTCCTGACCCAGTTTCTTTTTGTCCCAGTAGAGCTGCATACATGATCAAACATTTGTATCTTAGCTTTAAGTGTCTTGAGATAATGCTACTTAGCTCTCTTCAACCATTAACTAATCGCCACAACAGTCCAGCTACTCTGCACACCACACACTTGGGACCCACATTCTCAAGTGATTAGAAAAATCTCAAACACAAAGGACAGTGTGGGAGAAAGAGAGAATGAGAGACAGAGAGAGAGAAACTTGATGAGTGATTCAGACAGGCAAACAGAGGAATCTAAGAAAGCAACCAATAGCATGAGCTTGGGGACCAGGAGGATAGTACCCAAAGAGGTAGCAGGAGAGTTGCAAGATATAGGACGGAGGAGTAGAAGTAAAGGGCGAGATCTTGGATTTTGCATTTCTGGATGGGGATTGCATGAGCCACTGGCTGTGGATTGACACTGAGGATATGTGATGAGGTCATTGAGGGAAAGGAGGAGTAGGAGGACAAGGCTGCCTGCTCAGAGATGGAGATGACACCAGTACCCTCCAAACAGGGTCTGTGAGCCAAGGAGGACTTTCCTTGATCTCAGGGAGACCCAGATAATCCAGCCATCATGCACCTAAATGATGAACTGAAGTGGGACCTGGAGAAGAAGACAAGAAGGACCCACATCCTCTATGTCCCAGTCGAGGTCTGTAACCCTCTGCACCTCAAAATAGCACCCTGGTCCCCGCATATTCGCCACTGTTATGATTATGGTATGTTTTGTACAAAGTGTGCATTGTGAGGTATCATTTGAGAAGTCATGATCTGTTGAACATTACTATCCTGTTGAATTATATGTCTTACCATTGTAAGTGAAGTTATGAAGTGTTGCTATGTGTGTGTCACTGAAATATGTTGTGAGTTTGGGAGACACCCACAGCTGGCCTTTCAGTGGCAACAAAAGAACAACTTAACACCCCAAGACAGATTTATATTAGGACTAGTCAGCCATGAGTTGATGGTCCCTTAACGAGAATCCATTCTCCCAGCGGGCTCCCCCCCAAAGCACATAGACAATGGAGGTTCAGGGTCTCAGCAAGGCATATAGAACAAGTGACCTATGACTCCATGTTTGAGATAGTATCTTTCCATGCACATAAGAACGGCCCTACTGGATCAGAGCAAAGGTCCATCTAGCCCAGTATCCTGTCTTCCGACAGTGGCCAGTGCCAGGTGCCCCAGAGAGAATGAACAGAACAGATAATCATCAAGTGATCATTCCCTGTCACTCATTCCCAGCTTCTGGCAAATAGAGGCTAGGGACACCATTCCTGGCTCATAGCCATTGATGGACCTGTCCTCCATGAATTTATCTAGTTCTTTTTTGAACCCTGTTATTGTCTTGGCCCTCACAACATCCTCTGGCAAGGAGTTTCACAGGTTGACTGTGCGTTGTGTGAAGAAATACTTCCTTTTATTTGTTTTAAACCTGCTGCCTATTAATTTCATTTGGTGACCCCCTGGTTCTAGTGTTATGAGAAATAGTAAACAACACTTCCTTATCTACTTTCTTTACACCAGTCATGATTTTATAGACTTCAATCATATCTCCCCTTAGCCGTCTCTTTTCCAAGCTGAAAAGTTCCAGTCTTATTAATCTCTCCTCATATGGAAAATGTTCCATATCCCTAATCATTTTTGTTGCCCTTTTCTGAACCTTTCCCAATTCCAATATATCTTTTTTGAGATGGAGCAACCACATCTGCACACGGTATTCAAGATGTGGACATACCATGGATTTATATAGAGGCAACATGATATTTTCTGTCCTATTATCTATCCCTTTCTTAATTATTCCCAGCATTCTGTTTGACTGCCACTGCACATTGAGTGGATGTCTTCAGAGAACTATCCACAATGACTCCAAGATCTCTTTCTTGAGTAGTAACAGCTAATTTAGACCCCATCATTTTATACGTATAGTTGGGATTATGCTTTCCAATGTGCATTACTTTGCATTTATCAACATTAAATTTTATCTGCCATTTTGTTGCACAGTCACCCAGTTTTGAGAGATCCTTTGTATCTCTTTGCAGTCTGCCTGGGTCTTAACTATCTTTAGTAGTATCATCTGCAAATTTTGCCACCTCACTGTTCACCCCTTTTTCCAGATCATTTATGAATATGTTGAATAGGATTCGTCCCAGAACAGACCCCCGGGGGACACTACTATATCTCTCTCCGCTCTGAAAACTGACCATTTATACCTACCCTTTGTTTCCTATCTTTTAAACCAGTTACCAATCCATGAGAGGACCTTCCCTCTTATCCCGTGGCAGCTTACTTTGCATAAGAGCCTTTGGTGAGGGACCTTGTCAAAGGCTTTCTGAAAATCTAAGTACACTATATCCACTGGATTCCCTTGGTCCACATGCTTGTCGACCCCCTCAAAGAATTCTAGTAGATTGGTGAGGCATGACTTTCCTTTACTAAAACCATGTTGACTCTTCCTCAACAAATTATGTTCATCTTTATGTCTGACAATATTGTTCTTTATAATAGTTTCAACCAGTTTGCCTGGTACTGAGGTCAGGCTTACAGGCCTGTAATTGTCGGGATCACCTCTGGAATCCTGTAGCAAGGTGAAGACTCACCAGCGTGGTGCCCCCTACTGGTCATCCTGGGAATTAGCTCTCCGGCTCCCGAGCACCCTCTGCTGGGCAAAGTCTCGCCTGCCACTAGCCCCCATGTCTCTCCCGGACTCTGGTGCCCCACTATGTCAGGGTTCTGCCCCCAGCAGTAACCCACAATCTGGGTCTCCCCACCCAGGGGAACCCCCAACCCTCTATCCCCACCTTGCCTCAGTGGCTACTGCCAGTCACCATCTAGCCCCCGCTCACTGGAGCAGACTTTAGTCTGTAAACCACTCATCACTGGCAAGGGGGGTTTGGACCTGCTGCCTTTCCTAACCCTGGACTGCACTTGTGCAACCCTAGTAGCTACTTAAGGCCTGCAGCCCGGGGAGTTGCCAGGTTGGAGCTCCCCAGCCCCTCTTGCCTTTCCCCAGCACTGGTCTACCTCTGGTACCCTACTCCCAGGCAGCCAGGTCCTTCTCTCTCTAGTAGTGGAGAGAGACTCTGCCTCAGCCTCTGGCTCACAGCCTTTCATAGGGCCAGCTGTGGCCTGATTGGGGCATGGCCCCAGCTGTGGCTGTTTCCCCAATTAGCCTAGCCTTCTTCTCAGCTGCAGCCCTCTCCAGGGCTGCTTTTAACCCCTCTTAGCCAGGGAGCAGGGTAACTGCCCCCCTACAAGCCCTTTTAAAACATTGGTTCACATTAGCTATCCTCCAGTCATCCAGTATAGAAGCTGATTTAAATGATTGGTTACAGACTACAATTAGTAGTTCTGCAATTTCACATTTGAGTTTCTTCAGAAGTCTTGGGTGAATACCATCTGGTCCTGGTGACTTATTGCTGTTTAATTTATCAATTTGTTCCAAAACCTCCTCTAATGATACTTCAATCTGGGACAGTTCCTCAGATCTGTCACCTAAAAAGAATGGCTCAGATTTGAGAATCTCCCTCACATCCTCAGCCATGAAGACCGATGCAAAGAATTCATTTAGTTTCTCTGCAATGGCCTCATTGTTCTTGAGTGCTCCTCTAGCATCTCGATTGTCCAGTGGCCCCACTGGTTGTTTAGCAGGCTTCCTGCTTCTGATGTACTTAAAAAAATATTGCTATTACTTTTTGAGTCTTTGGCTAACTGTTCTTCAAATTCTTTTTTGGCCTTCCTAATTGTATTTTTATACTTCATTGGCCAGTGTTTATGCGTCTTTCTATTTTCCTCACTAGGATTTAACTTCCACTTTCTAAAGGATGCCTTTTTGCCTCTCACTGCTTCTTTTATTTTGTTGTTTAGCCACGGTGGCTCTTTTTTGGTTCTCTTACTATGTTTTTTAATTTGGGGTATACATTTAAGTTAAGCCTCAATTACGGTGTCTTTAAAAAGTTTCCACGCAGCTTGCAGAGATTTCACTTTTGGCACTGTACCCTTTAATTTCTGTTTAACTAACCTCCTCATTTTTGTGTAGTTCCCCTTTCTGAAATTAAATGCTACAGTGTTGGGCTGCTGTGGTGTTTTTCCTGCCACTGGGATATTAAATTTAATTATATTATGGTCACTATTTCCAAGCGGTCCAGCTATATTCACCTCTTGGACCAGATCCTGTGCTCCACTTAGGACTAAATCAAGAATTGCCTCTTCTCTTGTGTATTCCAGGACCAGCTGCTCCAAGAAGCAGTCATTGAAGGTGTCAAGAAACTTCATCTCTGTATCCCATCCTGAGGTGACATGTACCCAGTCAATATGGGGATAATTGAAATCCCCCATTATTATTATTATTATTGAGTTTTTTATTTTAATAGCCTCTCTAATCTCCCTGAGCATTTCACAGTCACTATCACCATCTGGGTCAGGTGGTCGGTAATATATCCCTACCGCTATATTCTTATTATTAGAGCGTTGAATTTCTATCCATAGAGATTCTATGGTATAGTTGGATTCATTTAGGATTTTTACTTCATTTGATTCTACACTTTCTTTCAAATATAATGCCACTCCCCCACCAGCACAACCTGTTCTGTCCTTCTGTCCCCCTGGATTAGGGGGTGTAACTTGGAGACTGTACATCAGCCCTGGGCCTCTCTCCTCCCTTACCTATTCTGAAGGCAACAAGAAGAAAAGAACTTGGGAGATTGGTCCCAGGCTGAGCAAAGAATTCAGCCTGTACTTACAATGCTTAGTGGGGTGAGAAACTGCTTGATTCAAATCTTGCTTAGTCTGATAAGTATAGAATTTAGACTGGGATTTTATTTTTTGTGTCTTATGTAACCATAAGATCTTTGACCTCTGTGCCTGCCACTTATAATCACTTAAAATCTATCTTTCTGTAGTTAATAAACTTATTTTAATGTTTTATCCTTACCAGGGAGTTTGTCTGACATACTTTGGGAATCTGTTCAGATTACAAAGGCTGGTGCATGTCACTATCCTTTGACGAAGTGGCGAACAAGTTAATGAGCTTGTATTGTTCAAGAGAAGGTCTTAGACAGTGTAAGATGGTACATTTCTAGGGTACAAGGCTGTGGAGATTTGCTGGTCTCTCCCTCTATATAGTTCATGAGTGGCTTGGAGAGCATTCATGCAACTCAGCTGGGAATGTCCCTGCATGCTGTAGGCTGAGTGATTACAGCACCTGGAGGGTTTGCTGCTTCTCACTAGCACAGCATTGTGAGAGACAGACCAGATTGGAGAGTTAAGAGAGCACAGCTATCTCACAGTTCCAGATTGTATCCTTGGGATCCCATCACAGGGTCATAATTGCCCTGAACAGTCATAGCCACTAAGTCATATCTGAGGACCATAGGGGACAGTAGCCAATCTACTGTCACAAGAACTTCCTTGGTGCCATGGTAAGGAGGCAATACTCTACATTTCCTCCACCCATGGACAGAAACAAGCAACTGGAAATTATGCAGGAGCTCTGTGAGTTGGCACTCACGGAATGGTGCTAGGCATGGTGGATGGGACACACGTACCAGAGACAGTTTGCATGGCCAAGAACAAGGGCTGAATTTGCAAGATACCAGTCCTGCCCACTATCACATTTGAAAATCCCTCTGGTTTCCCAACTATCAAAAATGGAGCACTTACATTTCCTGCTCCAGTCATCCCCTTTGAGAATTTCCTGGCACCTGACCTGCCCAAGGAGACTCATTGTCAACACTGGGACTAAAGCCCTGACTTGGCAAGATAGTTAAGCATATGCCTGGCTTTAAGCAGGTGAGTATTTGGACTCTAGTTAGGAGTTAAAGTTAGTGTTTAAGTATCCTGCTGAACTGGGGCCTAACTCTGGCATTCCTGGCTCCCAATCCTGTGCTCAGTCCACACGTTTCTCATGGCATTTACTGTTTGTTTTCTTCTTCAAGTGAATATGTGAGAAGAAAACTCCTATGTTTTCTTTGTATTGATTAATATTAAAGCCACAGTTTGTTGAGGGTCCTGACAGCCAATATAGCAACAGTAGGTGCTTAAGGCAGGAATCCCCCATGGGAATTTTGTTTGCCATGACAGAGTTTTTACTGCTAAGGTTAAGGGGACAAACATAAATATTCACAGACCTGATTTATCTTCATGACTCACTGTCACTTGGGGTACATCTACACAGCAGCTGGGAGGTGGGAGTGTGGGTAGACATTCATGCACTAGCTATGCTTGAGCTACTAGCTAAAAATAGCGGTGTGGCTGTGGTAGCACAGGTGGCAGTACAGGCTAGCCACCTGACTACAATCCCGTCTAACACCTTGGGTATGGACTTGGGGGGCTAGCCCAAACCACTGCCCATGCTGCTGCGGCCTCACTACTAGTTTTAGGTGCTAGCTCAAGTACAGCTAACATGTGTACATCTACCTGAGCTGGAAATCGCACCTCCCAGCTGCTGTATAGACATACCCGGAGACTCGCTCTACAGATAGAAAATAACATCCTCTAGCCCGAGTTTTATTGTTCACTTTGAGATGGTTCTCAACTTCAACAGCAAAAGGTTCTCTGTACAACACATTGATTTATTCAGATAGGATGTCTCAGGTGTGACAGGAGGGTGGAGTAGATCTGAAGGAAGAAAATAGCCTTTCACTTGAAGTAAAAATTAAGAGAAGGGGATCAGTTGTATTCAATGCTTTAAACTTTACATTCTAATTATAGTCTACCCACCTAGCCATGCTATCTTGGGCTGTGTAATCTAATAAGTCAAGCAAGATTGGGGCTGCTCTGTGCTTGGATAGGAGAGTTTCAAGGAAAACATAGGTGGTACAGTGTGGCAAGCTGCTGGGGATACTCAGAGCTGTGAGACACCGTGCCACCCTTCTCAGCCTCAGCAAGTGGGAGCTTTGCTGCGTGGCAATTCCCTGACACACCAGCTTGTCTGCCTTGCCAGCAAACTCCTCCGGGCTCTCTCAGCCCAAATCTTGCCTAGTAGGGAACTGTCAATAAACTCTAGCCCTTGACCCCTGTCACTGTACATTCACAGAAGATATTCAGTTTGCTGCTCCTATAAAGAAACAGAGACGGGAGCTTGACTGGAGTTATCAATCACTTCAGTTCAGGCAAAAGTCTGGGGTTGGTTTAGATAAAAAGTAAAACAAGTTTGTTTAATCAAAACGAGAGACGTTTTAAGTGAGTTCAAGCAAAAGGGATAAAGATAGGAAGTGTTACAAACAAACAAAAGTAAAAATACGCTTTCTAATGCCTAAGACCTTTGTTCAAGGTGGTTCAAGTCTTTGTTCAAAGTAGTATCCTCACCAGTCTTCCTTTTCCAGCAATGGCTGACTAAGCCTTAGTCAGGCTGGCCACAGAGTCCAAGACACTGGTTTTCCTTGTCGCCACAGGTGAAGGATAACAAAAGGGCTCTCTGCCCCTCTCTTTATAGTCCAATAAACCTTTTAAAAGTATCTCTCCCAAAGCTCATTGGCTCTGCTTCCTGGGGATGCAGCCTCCATCCCCATTGAGATTAAGGGATCACCTTTTCCTCCCCACTTGCTCTCCTGCTGGCTTTGTTTGCCTGGCATGCAAATGTGCTTGTCTTTGGTCAGACCTTGCTCAAATTTACATTTGCCTGGGAAAAAAGCTCCCCCTGCCACGCGTGGTTTAAACACAGTTTAGTCATATTTCCAGCAGATCTGTATAAGCCTTTGTGTGTTGTATGTTGACCATACATACATCACACCAGCCTACTAATGAACAGCGAGTTATTAGTTTGCCAGTGACACATTACCTGGCACCTTTTAGATACAGATTATGACCAAAAGTCAGCTGGGGTACACTGAGCTGGTCAGGCCAGCTGAAGCTCATTGCCAGGGAGCCCCTTGCCTTCTGGTGTAGGGACGCTCTTAGGGTTACATTCAGGTACTCTGAAACCTGATACAGGTACTGGTATTATTGAGTCAGTAAGTATCACTCCTTCTGAGGAAGTAGTGCTTGAACCAGTGTCCCACTAAAGCAGATAAGGGGCAGTGTATTGCTGGAAATGCCATCTTTTGAATGATATGCTTTTACATGGCTCTGACCCACTCTGCTCTTTATTGTGCTACTCCCATGGCTTAATATGGACTAAATTAAACCTCATGAGCAAGATGGAGCAGGAAAGTTCTAAGTTTATACCACAACTTTCCCCACACAGCTCTTCTGACAGGATACTTAGGGAAAACTTTCTCAACCAATGAAACATGAGACTAATGCCCAGATTTCACTGAGGACCCACATGAGACCCGAAGTTTGCAGCAAAGTGGTGGAAGAACAGGACGCTTCAGACAGAATTGCTGAGGAAACACTGACTGCGCATCTATAATTCATAGATTCTAGGAATGGAAGGGACCTTGAGAGGTCATCGAGTCCAGTCCCCTGCCCTCATGGCAGGACCAAATACTGTCTAGACCATCCCTGATGGACATTTATCTAACCTACTCTTAAATATCTCCAGAGATGGAGATTCCACAACCTCCCTAGGCAATTTATTCCAGTGTTTAACCACCCTGACAGTTAGGAACTTTTTCCTAATGTCCAACCTAAAGCTCCCTTGCTGCAGTTTAAGCCCATTGCTTCTTGTTCTATCCTTAGAGGCTAAGGTGAACAAGTTTTCTCTCACCTCCTTATGACACCCTTTTAGATACCTGAAAACTGCTATCGTGTCCCCTCTCAGTTGGGCTTTTCACACTTTGGGTTGTTTCCTCTTTAGATTGCTATGCAGCAATAACAGTTTGTATTTACTGTTAAAAGTGATCTTAGCTTTTCCTGCTGGATTGCTGCTGTTATAAGAATATCATGTTGTAGTAGGTATCCAGTATTTATTATGAGCTGATGCTGCCTCTGCTCTCTGGCCAAGAGAAGTTTATGCAACTATGCTGCTCCTATTATTGGGGGGGTTTAAATAACCCCCAAACAAACAATAACAAGACAATCCTACTTAATTAATTTAGGGCCCACTTCCTGCAACAGACTCCTTAGGTAGACCCCGGTAGTGCTGAGGTCAGTAGAGGATCCTAGAGGATTTAAAAAAAATTAGGGGTGCACTATGTTTATTTTAGGATTTCTTTTATTTGGAGAGGTGCCTGCATTAAAAGTGATATGTTAATGTTGATGGGCTTTGACAGAGGAATCTGAGGTAAGCAAAGAAGGTGGTTGAGTTGTAAGGAAATATCTTGAGCAGCTAGACCCATTGGATTTCACTTCACAACATTCATAAGCCAATACACAGCTGTATTAATATTAAAGTTCTTTTTCAGGCAGGGAAGGAGGATGGTTGTTTTTGTTGGAGAGGCTCTTTCTGGGGCTGCTACCTTAGGTTATAACTCTGAAGAACAGTCATACTGGATCAGACCAAAGGTCCATCTAGCCCAGTATCCTGTCTTCCAACAGTGGCCAATACCAGGTGCTTTAGAGGGAATGAACAGAACAGGTAATCAAGTGATCCATCCCCTGTCACCTCTTCCCAGCTTCTGGCAAACAGAGGCTAGGGGCACCATCCCTGCCGGCCCATCCTGGCTAATAGCTATTGATAGATCTATCCTCCATCAATTTATCTAGATCTTTTTTGAACCCGGTTATAGTCTTGGAAAAAGAAAAGAAAAGCTCAGTGTTGATGTAAGATTATTATTATTTAGGAATTGTTACATTAGTAAGCTGATGTCTCAATCAGGATCAGCATGCTAACTGATCTGTTTATAAAAGCAGTGGCTAACACTTATGGCTAATAGCAGGGCCGGCTCCAGGCACCAGGCAACCAAGCACATGCTTGGGGCGGCACCTGGTAAGGGGCGGCCAATCTTGGGGTGGCGGGGGGAGGGCAGCGCGGCGCGGCATTCCGCAGGGGGGCGGGGGTGCTCCGGCTGCGCGGCGCTCAGCGGGGGGGGCGGCGCGGGCCGCGGCGCTCGGCGGGGGCGGGTGGGGTTCCGGCGGCATGGCATTCCGTGGGGGGGGGGGGCGTGCTCCAGCGGTGCGGCGCTTTTTTTTGCTGATTGGGGCAGCAAAAAAGTTAGAGCCGGCCCTGGCTAATGCCCATATTCAGAAGACCATAGGAACTGTGCTACTGGGATTACACTAGTATTCCAATCCAAAATCTTGTCTGACAGCTCCAAGCATCACATACTTAAGCTGAAAGTGCAAGAAATCGAGTAGAGGATAAATATAAAATAAACTGCTCCTAAGGGGGAAAAAATTATATAACCCAGTAGTTAGTGGTTGGCTTATCTCCTGAAGCATGGAAGGTTATAAAAAAAGTTAGAGTATTCTTATTCTCTGTATTAATGTCTAATTCTTTTTTGAATTCTGCTAAATTTTTGGCCATGGTAGCTGTGAGTTCCACAGATTAATTATACATTATGTAAAAATTATTTCCTTTTTATCAGTTTTTAAATAAAAGACCACACATTTAACAATTGCCTTGCTCTTGTGTTATGTGAAAGGGTAAGTATGGACATCTAGTTTACCTTCTCTATGCTGTTCATTTTTATATACCCCATATCCTTGTATTCATCGCCTCTCTAACTACTGCTAATCCTTTCCTACTCGTCTTACAAAAACTTTCCCTGCCTCTCTTCACACTGTTGCGCGTCTCTCTCTTTTGAGGTGGTTGACCAGAACTGAACACAGTACTGAAGAAGAGTGTGTAGAAAAGGGCTGTATTCAGTTCAGGAGCCATAAACTGCACATTACTGGAACAGCGAAGGCTCAATCCTGCACTCCTTAGTCAAGCAGAGCTACCATTAACGTCAGTGGGAATTTTGCTTGAGGGAGAATTAGGCTCCTCCCAAGAACAGCCCAATATGAGGTCTGGCTGCTAATATATTTAAAAAAAACAAACAAAAAAACCCCACACCTAACAACCACCCACGATGCTATTTAGGAAGAGGACTTAGTGTTCTTCAGCCTCCTCTGCTCTTCTAAACAAACTGTTATGAAAGAGGAGGAGCTGCGGCAGCAGCAACAAGTATAAAAAAATCCCCACAGTGCAAGATGTGTGGAGGCTCTGAGAATGATGGGCCCATCTGTGCCTGTCTGTTCGCTGCCAGAACAACTAACTCCCAACAATGGTAAAGAAAAGTAAAGAATCATGTAATAGGCAGAGCTGTCTGATATAACGTAAGTCAGCTTGGAGGGATTCGATTTATATTGATGTCAGTAAAATAATTTCATTGTATACACAGACAAAAAACAAACATCTCTATGGATAATAATTGAAGCTTACAAATAGGCATAGAAAGAAAAACACGGCTTGAGAACTTAAAATATATAATTTAAATATCCTTAAATCAAATTACATATGATGTTGACACTGTTTGGTTACAAAGTTTTGAATCGCAACACCTACTGTCAGACAATTGTGTGAATCCCCTATTGTTTGACCCTCCCCCCATAATGGAAGAAGTTTAAAATCCATAAAAATGGGGGGAAATGCTTTAAAAAAAATCAATATATAAACTCTGCCAAGCCTACATAAAATCCACCCTCTGGAAAACCTGAAGTGTTCAACTAGAGAGTGGTTCAGTCAAAAAAGTTAATGTAATAAGTTTGTGCCTTACACCCTTTGAATGGTCCTCGTCCAAGGCTCGCTGGGAGTTGTATGTAAAGTGTTTGCAATCATATAAAGTTGAATTCACTTGACATGAAGAATAGGCTTGTGGTTATAGCACAAGATTGGGAGCTCGGAGGAAAACAAGACATCACACACTTGAGCTGTACAGCTGCTGTGTCAAAAAAATGCATGCTTTAAAGAGAATGAACATAAGGGCCTTATATTTGACATTTTTCACATCAAATGCTTCCTGAAAATATACTGTTTTAAACTAGAGATAGAAATGAGGGAAACAGAGCTAAGTTCATCCCATTTACCTGGAAGAGCTGCACCAGGGATGGTTTTGACCCTAGAACTCAATTTAGCTCTAGCAGAGACAAGTGAATGGAACATACCATTCTTGAGGGGATTGGTCCCAAACAGTTATCCTGCCAACAATCGGAGGCCATGGAAGTGGAAAGTGGTACATGTGGAAGACATGAGAAATAGGGGAAGAGACACAAAAAGATAAAGGGGAGGGAGAAAACAAGTGACAAAGGAGGAAAACTGCATAGACGCACACTTTGTCTATCATGAGCAGAAGAGGAGAAGCTAGGACTACAGTTTTGTTTTGAACGGTTGAAAATCCATCATTGCCCTTCAGACCTGTAATTTATTTCAAATTGCTTCAAGTTTCACCCAAACCTTTGCTCTAAGCTTGTACAGTTTGGGTTGGGCTCAAAATTGGTGCCTGAAGTGAAAGTACCTAAATCAAAGACAGTTTTCTAACATATCAAGTCTATGGCTTTAAAATGTTTAACTTTAGGCTCTCACTTTTGAAACATTGGTCAATACTTAATAAAACAATCCGTTCAAATGGAAGCCTTTAGTGACAAACAATACATAAACTATGGGCCAAATTCTCTGCTGAGGTCTCTCCATTGGAGCAGAGAATTTGTCCCACTCCATCTATTTGTTTCAGGGCTCTAGACTCTATACAACAAGTAAATACAAAAATAGGAAACAAACAAAAATACTATAGTACAACAAACAGGAAAAACCTCACTTCAGCCAGGACTATCCAAACTCAAATATAATCTCTGACAAACAAATACTAACCATCATTACCATCACCTTAGCAGAAGTTTTGGAAGAAAAAGTGGGGTTTGCAGCATTGTTTACTCAGAGAAACTGGCTCACGGAAAGTTTCAGTCACTTCCTTCCCCCACCCCCACCCAAATGACAAGTTATACAAAGAAAAATAACTGTATTACTGTATTACTGTAAAGTGGTAGAAGTGTGCTGTAACCACACAAGTCGCTGCTTAGAAACATCTCTGGAGACCTTCCCAACTCTTAGTACTCTGTACAGACTAAACCTGATCATTAACAGAACTGCCTAAAAGATTCATAGACTTCAAGGTCAGAAGGGACCATCATGATCATCTAGTCTGACCTCCTGCACATTGCAGGCCACAGAACCTCACCCACCCACTCCTGTAATAGACCCATAACCCCTGCTGAGTTACTGAAGTCCTCAAATCATGGTTTAAAGACTCCAAGTTACAAAGAATTCACCATTTACACTAGTATAAAGCTGCAAGTGACCTGTGCCCCATGCTGCAGAGGAAGTTGAAAAACCCCCAGAGTCTCTGCCAATCTGACCCAGGGAAAAAATCCTTCCTGACCCCAAATATGGCAAATCAGTTAAACCCTGAGCATGTGGGCAAGACCCACCAGCCAGAAACATGGGAAAGCATTCTCTGTAGTAACTCAGAGTTCTCCCCATTTAGTGTCTCATCACTGGCCACTGGAGATATTTGCTGCTAGCAGGCGTTTCTTGTCCTTATCAGTCAGACAACTTTCCTCCCTGCATGAGTCTGAGTGGGAAGGGGAAGTTATATACCTTATTGTGACTGAAGTTCAAGAAGTATGGTCCCTATCTGTGGATATTCATGCACTCCATGAGCCTGAGACTGGAGAATTCTTGCAAATAAGCATCCATTTATAAATAAATGAGGCAAATAAGCCATGCCTGTATTCCTGATCGCCTCATACTCTGCACTGAAGGCATAAGGAGTGGGGCAGACCGACCATCTCTTCAGTTCTTTCTCTACTGCGAACCCAGTCATGATCCAAAGCAGAGGAGAAGGAGGGGGGTTATTGTAATATAGAGAGACCACAAGTCTCGAAAAACTCCATTTACAACAAGGTAAGTAACTTCCCTTTCTTGAGTGCTGGTCCCTATGTATATTCCATTGTGGGTGACAGTGGTACTCAGAGGAGGAGGGTGTGAGGATGCAAGTGATATTGCTGCTTATAGAACTGCTGTTCCAAAGGATGTATTAGTGGTGGTGTCCAGAACGTTGTAACGTCTCATGTATTTGTGGATGGAGCGCCATGTAGCTACCTTGTAAACATCAAGCAGTGGTACCTCTTGAAGTGATGCTACCAAGGCTACTTGTGCCTTCGTAGAATGAGCTCTTACCCCGTCTGGAGGAGGAAGCTGTGTCAACTGATAATAGCAGGAAACATCTAGAAATCCACTGAGGTACCCTTCGAGAAGATACAGCTTGTCCTCATAGTCGTTCTGATACAGAAACAAACAGGCCAGGTGACTTCCCAATCTGTTTCATTCTCTGCAGGTAGACTGCCAATGCTCGACAAGGAAATGAAGTCCGCACTCCTCACTAGAGCCATGGGGCTTTGAGAAAAAGCAGTTAAGTAAACTGACTGGTTTGTATTTAATTCTGAATCTACCTTAGGAATGAATGAATGAATTTTGGGTGTAGTCATAGCAAGACCTTATCTTTATGGCGTGTTGTGTATGATTGATTGACCATTAAAGCCATAAGTTTACCTCCTCTTCTGTTTTATCCATATTGTTTAAAGTTTGGCCCCCACGCCTTATTTATTGCACACAATCCATACATAACAGCATAAGAGTGGCCATACTGCATCAGACCAACGCACAAAATTCTTCTAAGTCCTTTTTCTTTATATTCCTTGTTTCTTTTGATGTTTTAATGTGGTGGTTCTTACTTTTGTATTGGTGACTCCCTTTCCCACAGCAAGCCTCTAAGTGTGACCCCCTCTCAGTATAAATTAAAACCCCTTTAAAAAAAATTATATATATTTAACACTATTATAAATGCTGGAGGCAAAGCAGGGTTTGGGGGTGGAGGCTGACAGCTCACGTAATAACCTTGTGACCCCTGAGGAGTCACAACCTCCAGTTTGAGAGCCCCCTGTTTTAAGCTGCATATCAGTGATTGGTATCTTTAGAATAAATTACCAACATTGATTTGATTTGTTTGTCAGCATGAGAGATTTTATTTATTTATTTTTGGAAAAACAAAGCTGGGTGTAGGCTGCCACCTTGACCTTTGTTGTTTCCTTATCTCCTCTCATCTCTTCCCCATAAGAGCTTCTTCGCTTTTCTTTCCCCACACAGAACTGGCTGCTCTCCCCATTCTTGTTCCTTCATCCACCAGCTGCTTCCCCCACTCACAGACCTGCACTTTCTGGTGGGGAGGGGGGGCAGTCACAAAAGTTGGCAAGATTCAGCCCTTCAGTGCAGTTCCACCTAAATACAGAAGTCAATGGAGTTAGATCATGGCTGAATTTGATCCACAGTGACTGAGTCCATGGAAGATGGTGGGAGCTTTGCCATTGATTTCAGCAAGGCAGGGCTGAGCCTTAAGGACACTTCAGAGTAAATGCCATTGTTAAAGAAAATTAACATGAACGAGCAACTTGTCAGAGTTTAGATTCAGATTTTTTTTAAATAACGTTATGATGGCTTGTTGCCAACTGTGTTCTTACTTTATATTTATAAAACAAAAGCACTTCAAGGAAATGAAGATATAGGACTAATTTGTTTATTATATGAGCTGTGAAAAAAATTAGGTCCTAAACTATTCAATTCCTTGCTGTTAAGTGTTCAGGGTTTGTAAATTGTGCTAGGTAAGTCCACCTGGTATTCAGCAAACTTGGTTTTTGAAACAAAGTTGGCTGCTTTGAGTATGCCTTGGGTTTAACATCTTCCATTTTTTTCTTTTATGAGCACAATGTAATCACAGCAAGCTCACAATTAAAAAAAAAAAAACTCATTTGTGACAGGGTTGCTGGGGTGCAACGAGGACTGTGGGACCACTGAGCCCTGTCCCACCAATCTGGCATATCCCTCTCACTCTGGGATGCTGTTGCTAAGCTACAAATCTCTGACAGGTGTTTCACTTACAGCCATCCACAGGCCAGGCTATATATACCCAACTGAGTTACATGAATGCTTTCCCCAGCCACTCAGGAGCCAACAATCGAGAGGCTCCAGACAATTCCCTCCAGCTCCCAGTCTAGCTCCCCCAACCTGTACCATCTTGCCCTGGTCAGAAGTCAGACCAATATAAGTTCATAACCCAATTTGCCCCTCCCTCCTTGTGGAGAGGACACACTAGCCTTTGTAAACTGAGCTGAGATTTCCCCAAGCACTTCAGCCAAAACACTCTGTCTTAGGTAAAATATAAAAGAGATTTACTAACTACAGAAAGACAGATTTTAAGTGATTATAAGTAGTAAGCCTAGAGATCGAAGTTGGTTACCTAAGAAACAAAAATAAATGTGTAGTCTGAGTTCTACCAACTAAATAGGATTAAAGCAGTGTCTCGCCGTGACAGATGGTATAGTTCCTCAATACACAGGCTGGGACTCTCCTCCAGCCCAGGGCCACCCTTCCCAGTTCAAAGTCTTTGTCTTCTAGACATTTCCTCCAGGTGTTGAGTTGTGAGAGAGAGAGAGAGAGAGAGAGAGAGAGAGAGGGGCTGGAAAGATCTTTTGCTAGGACTTGGGTCAAGCAGCCTCTTTTGTATTCGTTTCTTGAGATAGTGGATTCTTTCCTTGATGGTGTTGAGCCATTAAGGCTGTCTGGCTAGTCCACTGTTGTACCTGAAAGGTTGATTGTGGGTGTTCCCAACTTCATGCATATTTCAGTAACACACAGAGCAAAACTTCATAGCTTCATGTACAGTGATAGCTACTCCTGGGGGGAATTCTGCACACAATATTTTAAAATTCTGCAAGTTTTATTTGTCAAAACATTACGTAATCAAGCCAGTTTCAGTTATTTTGGTAATTTATTTCAAAATACCTGTCAGCAGGTATGTCTGTAACAATACAGACACAAAAATTCCCTGAGGAGCAGAGAGTTAAAGAAACACCCATGACAACCCAGTTCCTGGTTCTCTGCCCCGTCCCGCACCAGAGCCTACCTTGGGGGGGGCCAGACACCCACAAGCCCTCCCCACAAGTCCAGCTGGGATGCCCTGTAATGGGGTTCACACTGCATCCCTCCAGATTTGGTCTCCCTGATTGGGACTGGAGTGGCAGGAGCTGATTAAGGGTTTCTATAGCAGCACCCTGCCACACACCTCACTTCTTAAGCAAGGGCCAGGTCCGGCCCCTTCTCCCTCTGCCCGGGAGGTTGCTCTGGGGAAGCCCACCACTTCCCACTGGGTGATCCCTGGAGTCCCCCTCATTGGGTTTGTCCATCCCTCATCCACAGAAGGCACACTGGGTAGGTGGCGGACTGTCCCACAGGTCTGCTGCTACCCAGAGGTCCTCACACGAGTCACAGCCTCGTGGTTGTACTCCCAGCTGCTCCCCCTTTCTGTCCAGCAGGAGAGCTGAGTGGTTCTGGACATCGCCCCAGCTGCCCAGGGCCTCAGGTTCAGTTACCCCGCCCAGGGGGGTCTGGCTCTCCCTGCCTGGAGGTTCTACCATTGGGCATTCCCTGGGGGCTTCCCCTTCTAGTCCTTGGGCCTCCTTCCCTGGGTGTCCTATACTGGGGCACTCCTTTGGCCCCTTGCCCCCTATTTCTCACCAGTCTTCATTTTGGCTTTGTCGTCTAGGGTTTGGCTCTCCTGTCCTCTGAAGGCCTGGGTCCTCTGTCTCTGGGGAGGAGGGGCATATGGGTTTCCCCACCTTTCAACAGGGTCTCACCCCCTCTTCCTGCTGGCAGGACCTCTCCCACAGCCTCCTTTCCCCCCTTCAGGAAGGGGCCCCAATCTGTCCCCAGTACCATGGGGTAAGGTAACCCCTTTACACCCCAACCCATTGCCAGGCAAACCTGCCCCCTACCTTCAGGTGTACCTGGGCCAAGGCCTCCAATCTCCGTGGATGCACTTCAGCATCATTTTTGCCCCAGGGATAAAACACTGTGACTTTGCCAGCCCTCTCGGAATGAGGGAAAGGCTGTGTCCACCAAGTCCTCAGGGGCTTCCTCCTCCCTGCACGGGGATGGTGGCCAGTCCTTGCCCCTGCTTCCCCCCTCCACCATTTGTCCAACTGCAAAACTCAGCTAGTTCACCCTCCATTTTTGGGCAGTCCTAGCATGTGTGTCCCGGCTGTCCACATTGCTATCAGACCAACTGCCCTGGGCAACGAGGGGCTCCCTTAGTCTCTTCCTTCCTTTTCTCTGGGCTTTTCCCGGCATTTCTTCCCCTGGTCCCAGAGTACCCGATACTCTTTTTGAAGAAAATTCACCTTCATGTACTCCCCTGTCAGTTTAACAGCGACCTCCACCATACTCAGCTGGTGCCACCAGACCCAGACTCGGATGTTTTCCAGGAGGCCCTGCATAAATTGTTCAAGGATCATCCTGTCCATAATTTCTCCCACCGTTTGGGTGTCCAGCCTCAACCACCAAATGGCCTAGTCCGTGAGCTTCTGGGCAAAAGTTCAGGGCTGCAAACCCCGTCCACCAGGCTGCCCGAAACTTCTGCCGGTACTTTTCCACCGAGAGCCCCATCTGGTCTAGGATAGCCACCTTCACTGCATCGTAACCCTTGGCCTGTTCATCACTTAATGCTATATAGGCAGCCTGCGCCTCGCCAGCCAGATAGGCGGTCAGTCGCAGGGCCCAGGTTGCCTTGTCCCACCTGGTGCCCATGGCCACCCGCTCAAAAGTACACAGGCAGGTGTCAGGGTCATCAGCAGGGCCCATTTTACATAAGCACAAGGCTGGTGTGTGGCTGCCTTCACTTCCCTGGGGACTCACCAATCTGTGCAGGAGCTGTTGCTGTACCTTAGCCTGATCCCTGATGAAGTCCCGGAGGGTCTTCTGTTGCTCGGCCTGCCAGGTGAATAAGGCCTGTCTCTCCAGCAGCTAGGATTGCTGGAAGGCCTGCAGTGCTTTCTGCATCTTCTCTTGTTGCTTGGTTAGCCACTGCATGGTCCTCTCCATCTTCGGGTTGCTATGCCCTGGCGGTGTCTGAGCTCCCGGACAAGCCCCCACCTGTAACAGGGTACACACTGCACCCCTCCGGATTCGGCCCTTCTCCTCCGTGAATCAGGGACATTTCAGTCTGGTGCAACACCCATGTTCTTTATTTGTGATCAGTTTCCCACTACCAGTTTCTAACCATATACAGGCTTTACAACTGCTTGGCCTACCACAGCAACACACTAGGCAGCTCCTACTCCCTCAGAGCCTGACATCTTAGTCTCTACCCCCTTTTCTCACTTCCTCCCAGCCTTATAGCTCCTGCTAATGAGACTGACAAGTGTGGTCAGTTACCAGGCAAACACAGGGCAGTTCACCCAGCCCCAATCCATTCTCCCTGATTGGGACTGGAGTGGCAGGAGCTGATTAAGGGCTTCTGTAGCAGCACCCTGCCATGTGTCCCCCCCTCACCCAATACACCTGAACCACTGCCCCCCCAAAACCCAGCCATGGGGGGCCCCCAGAGTTCAGACACTCATCCCCTCTCGCCCAACCCAGGACACCCCTCCCCTCCCCAGGACACCAGCCCCTTACTGCCCAGAGCCCAGCCATGGCCCCACCTGTGGTTCCAGGGTGCTGCTTTAAGGTACAGAGTCCCACACCATTGTTAAAGAACAAAATTAAGCTTGTTTTTTTAGAGGGGCACAAAATCTCCCCATGTGGCAATACCACCCAGCAGAGTTTGAACTAGTGGAAGAGAAATTCCCATATGGGCTTGAGCTGAAGAACAGTTTGCAAATGAAGATGATCAGAGGGGTGTATAGCTTGTCTACTGCACAGGATGCAAAAGATGGTCTATGGCAGTGATTTTCAAACTTTTTTCCTGGGGACGCAGTTGAAGAAAATTGTTGATGCCTGCAACCCAACAGAGCTGGGGATGAGGGGTTTCGTGTGGGAGGGGCTCAGGGCTGGGGCAGAGGGTTGGGGTGTGGGGGTGAGGGCTGCAGGAGGGGGCTCTGGGCTGGGGCAGGGGGTTGGGGTGCGGGAGGAAGGGAGTCAGGACTCTGGGCTGGGGATGAAGGGTTTGGGGTGCAGGAGGGTTTGGGGGGGCTCAGGGCTGGGGCAGGAGGTTGGGGCACAGACTTACCTCTGGCGGCTCCCGGTCAGCGGCACAGCTGGGGGGGGCAGAGGCAAGCTTCCCCCCCTGTCCTGATACCACGCTGCACCCCGGAAGTGGCCAGCAGCAGGTCTGGCTCCTAGGCGGAGACACGCAAGCGGCTCCACGTGACTCCCACCCGCAGGCACCGCCACCACCCCAGCTCCCATTGGCCAGTTTCCAGACAATGGGAGTGTGGAGCCAGTGCTCGGGGCAGGGGCAGCATGCAGAGCCCCATGGCCCCCCTGCCTAGAAGCCGGACCCGCTGCTGGCCGCTTCCGAGACACAGCGCAATGTCGGAAAAGGTAGGCGTTAGCCTGCCTTAGCTGGGCAGCACAGCCAACGGGACTTTTAATGTCCCGGTCAGCAGTGCTGACCAGAGCAAGGCGACCCAGTGCCTGACATGCCACGACCCAGTACTGGGTCATGACCCACGGTTTGAAAAAATACTTGTCTATGGTTTGACAGATGCATTAAGGATGTGTCACATTGTGTGCTGCCAAAAAATATATTCACCAAGTAGAGTCCTCTTAGTGCTAAGAGCTAAAATAAAGGCTCAACTTGACCAGTTGGTAAGATGAGATACTATTGAGTGCATACAGACACCATCTGACTGGGTCTCTGTAAAGATAATAATAAATCCACGCAAATTAGTAATTTCTATATAAAATTTTAGAAAACTGGTCAAGGTAGAAACTGATGACCACAAAATACAGGAAGCCATGGTCCAGAAACCATTATATAAAGCACCACCTAGATTTCAAAAAAGTGATTGTGAAATTGAATATGAATCACAGGGCCAGCAAGTCCTCTTACCTATATCTTTATAAGTTACAGCCCTTTGGTTATCAGACATCTCTGGGAACACAGTAAGGGAACTCAAGTATACTTACCATTACATTGCATTGCACCACACAGTTACTCAGCTGTTACAATAAGCTTTGGAAATCACTTGTGTAGCTTATGTCTACCTGTATCAACATTCATTTTAAAGTTTTTGGTGGGTCTAGGATCAGCTGGAGGCTTTTGGGTTTTTTTGTTTTTTGTTTTTTTTAGTTCTTTCAGCTGAAAGGGAAAAAAGGGTTTAGAATTTCAAGGACTGTGAAAATGGGCATCACCATGGCATTGTCAGATGAGCTTTGTGGGGGGGGATTGAAAAAAGCATTAGAAAATCCATTCTTTCTGGATAGAAATGCCTCTGACTCATGCCCATTTGTGCCTGATAGCCTCTTAAGAAAACAAAAGGATGTTCTGATCATGAAGATGCAAAATTATTTCTGTTTCTGTCAATCTATCAAGAGCATTTTAAATGGTTTTTTGAACCTGTGTCACCAAATCTAAGCTGAAAAATGCAGTTTTAGACTGGAGGTCTGTTTTGATGTTTGTGTATGGAAACATAATGGGAGGGGCGGTCAGAGGCAGGGGTTAAAGTCAGTGTGTGTGTGTGTGTGTGTGTGTGTGTGTGCGCGCATGCACATGTGCCTATAGGATCCCCAATGAACCACATTAAAAAGATTTCTTTGCCCTGTCCTTTTCCTGTAGAGTTACTGTAAATGCTCAGTGAATCTGCTAGTGCTGCTCTTAGGAACGGGATACAGCATGGCTCTTTTTGATCCACATACCATTCCCGCAGATAAAAATATATAATAGGGTTTAGGAATGTTTGGGCCAAACAAGTTAAAGACACAGGGTGAAATCCTGACCCCATTGAAGTCAAGGGGAGTTTTTCCATTGGTTTCAGTGGACCCAGGATTTCACCCACAGTATTTTTATTTTTTGACTCAAATACTCTCCCCAGGTGTTTAGACTCAAAAAAGTGGAGAATTTATGGAGTTGTGAAAAATTGAAAGTTTTTTTCCTGAGGTTCATTAAGCCTTTTCACTTGTTCAAGTCAGCATACCCAGAGCTTTGCTGAGAGTTTCAGCTTCAAAAGTGCCCAAATATCAAACAAACCAAATGTCACCTGTTTTTAGGTGAATGCAGAGCAGGGACTTCAACCTGGGTTTCCTACAGCCCATGGAAGTGCCCTAGTCACTGAGCTATTGGCTATTCTGGGCTCACTCTCGGTGGGGTGCTTTTTTTTTTTTTTTGGTGAAAGTTTTTGAAAGGTCTCATTCCACTGTGGACTGAAGACAGATCTCAAAACTTCAACTCTTCTTTGTTGTTGTAGCAAATTCTTGTTTTCCAGTCAGGCCTCCTGGCAACCCCAATGATTTCACTTCTCAATCTCCAACAGGAAAATGCTAGCACTTCCCAAGGAGCACCCCCAAAGTGGGGGTTCTCTTTCTTCCAGTTTACACTGACAGGAAGAGCTGTATCCAACAGGTATATCATTACAGAACAAAGCCTGGCGTGGCAATGGAAGGTCACTGAAGAGGCAGATCTCAGACCTGTTGACCATGCTTGTTTGGAACTTCCAATACTACAGAACCATGTGTGCTTAAAGCCCTATAGGATCATGGTACTCTTGATCCACACATTCAGCTCCAATGTCAATGGGAATTCTAGTGGATAGCCCTTGGTTCAACCAGCTGAAAACGGAGAGTGCTTCAGCAATGATTGGCAGTGGCTGCAGCTTTCAGATACTCAGCAGCGGACCCAGAGTTATAAATAAGCTTTGGGGGATGGGAAGCCACCCACTCCATACAGTACTTTTGTTTTCATCTGGGATTTATTCAAAATATATTCAATGGTCTTGCTTCTCTCATATTGGTAGTTGTATAACAGTGTGACTACTGGTTTCACTGGAGTCCTTCCTGATTTACACTGGTGTGAGTGAGAAGCAAATTGGACCAAGAATGAGTAATATTGATCAATTCCCAGCCAAATGCCTGGGGGTGACGTGAGCGTATTCACCTCTCACGCTCTCACCATGCTCAGTTTTCCATGTCTTTTTGTCAATCCCTCCCTACGCAAGGCAGGAAAGGCCAACCCTGTGAGCCGGCTGCTGCAGCCTGCAAGTTCATATAGATATCTCAGGCCCTGATCAGCTTCTTCCTGACAGACTAAACACTTAGGAAGATCATCATCTACTCCCTGGACCTTTCCCAAGATTTTTCCCATCCACCTGACCCATGTAATCATAAAGCAATCAAAGAAAATGAGGCAGCAAGAGCTAATATAGTTTGATAGAGCTGATTAGGAAGTTTAGGGGAGAGAAATAGTTTGAGAGAGAAAACACTTTGATTGGACTTAAAACGCTGTTTCACAATGTGCTCCATAGGTAATCATCATCCTCTGAACAGCAGGGAAGCAATTGTGTCAGCCAAGCAAGAAAAACTAGACAGAGAAAGCCTAGCAAAAGCGCAGGTGTTTCTAACTCTCATACCTTCTTTGAGCTGCTGGAAGGGGAAACCTTTTCTGCTGCACATTCAAAACATGTGCATGCTGAAATATATTGCCATGGTGAGAACATGCTACTGTTTAGAGAAAGGGGCAGCAGCCTTGAAGAATCATGCTAACTCCGCATGTCACTTTTACACCTTCAGATGATTTTTGATCCAGCTCTTGAAATATTTAAGATGCACTGATTACGTGACACACAACTGCTAATTTCTCTTTCCTAAGAACTGAACAATCAGAGGCAACAACCTGGGTAAAACTTTCCAGTACTATCATCTCACAGTTTACTGTTGTTCATAGAGCAAATCCCCAGTCTATGTTAACCCCTAAGCCTGAGGGCGTAAAAAGTCTCCGGATACCCCAGTCTTTAGATGAATAGTTCATCATAGTTATCAACTTGTCTAGAGCAGAAGCATGATCAAAGGAAAAGTGGATTTGAGCCCTCTGAGGTAAATTACAACCTTAATTAAAAATACTGCTGAAGACAACGTCTGGAACACAAATGTTGATCGTTAAGCTCAATGAGGTTGGTTCCCCATCAATAGCAGTCTCTCTCCTGAAGAAGAGTTCTGTGTGTATAGTTTTACATTATCTTTTCTGTCTTTGTTAGGATGGTCACAGGTTTCATTGACCATTGGGCACCTCCTTGTGGCCACATCTGGGGATTAGCTCCATTCAGGTCTGAGAACCCACCCCCTCTTCTGACATGCCATACTCCTCCTTGCTCTTCAGGACTCACGGTGCTCCTGTTTTGTGACTCAGCCCTCCGGCCAGCTCACTGTACAGTCCTCCCATTCTGGGGTATCAAAGTCCTACTGGATCAACTGTCTGCATGCCACTCAAGACAGTCTTCAGTCCTAGGCTGAGTCCTGTACCACTTCGCAGAGGCTGGTAAGGGAACTCAGGCCCACCCACTACTCCAGGGATCCAACATCCAGCAACTACTGTCTACCTGCTCCCAGACTTTGTCACTGTTTACCTGGATTCCTTTCTACTTCCCTTCTCTGGATATGAGTCAACAGTGTGCTCTTGTTGCCAAGAAGGCTAACGGCATTTTGGGCTGTATAAGTAGGGGCATTGCCAGTAGATCGAGGAAAGTGATCGTTCCCCTTTATTCGACATTGGTGAGGCCTCATCTGGAATACTGTGTCCAGTTTTGGGCCCCACACTACAAGAAGGATGTGGAAAAATTGGAAAGAGTCCAGTGGAGGGCAACAAAAATGATTAGGGGTCTGGAGCACATGACTTATGAGGAGAGGCTGAGGGAACTGGGATTGTTTAGTCTGCAGAAGAGAAGAATGAGAGGGGATTTGATAGCAGCCTTCAACTACTTGAAGGGGGGGGGGGTTCCAAAGAGGATGGAGCTGGCTGTTGTCAGTGGTGGCAGATGACAGAACAAGGAGCAATGGTCTCAAGTTGCAGTGGGGGAGGTCTAGGTTGGATATTAGGAAACACTATTTCACTAGGAGGGTGGTGAAGCACTGGAATGCGTTACCTAGAGAGGTGGTGGAGTCTCCTTCCTTGGAGGTTTTTAAGGCCCAGCTTGACAAAGCCCTGGCTGGGATGATTTAGTTGGGAATTGGTCCTGCTTTGAGTAGGGGGTTGGACTAGATGACCTCCTGAGGTCCCTTCCAACCCTGATATTCTATGATTCTATCTTCTAGCCCCCTCCTTTCGGTTTACTAACCCAAACTCCCTACTCCTAGGGAGTAACTGCAGACTACTCATTACTTGCTAGCCTCTCTAGCCCTAAACACACCTCCCTTCTCCCATCAAGTGACTGCAGACTTCTTACTCTACAGCCCTCTCCTGTTCTCAGCTTGCTGGCTTTATACAAGCTCAGCCTGCCCCCGGCCAGCTGGCCTTCATCATCAGATAGGCTGCTCCTAGGGAGAGAGCCAGGGACAGAAAGGCTAACAGGGTAATTGTCCTAACAACCTGTTCTGTCTTGTGTGGGGTGGACACCCCAATCACAGGGACATTTACAAGAGATGTCCTTTTGAGCGCCGGGACGTGGGCGGGCACTAGCTCGCCCACTGCTAAAAATCCCTCCCCCAGCCTAGGGAGGAGCTACTGGACCCAGAACCCAACCAAGTTCGGGGGACAACAAAGGCAATAACGGAAATAGGCGTGGAGGTTTTACAAGAGATGTAGAACAAAGGCAAGTTTGTAACTCCTGCTTAGAAAAGATTAGCTGTAGCACACTCTCAACTCCTGCCCAGGGAATACTGTCCAAAACTAGAGGTAAGTCCTATGGATATGGCACTGATATCTTTCTGGATTCTAAAGTCCTGTCCTTGAGAGAGCTTGAAGGGAACAAGGAAGGAGGTATTAAGCTCAGGAGTATATAAGATACATTGATATTTGTATGAGGACACAGAAGGTTTCCCTCTAATGCAACTCCCTGTTCAAATGATGTGCAATATATACATACACACACACACACACACACACACATACTCTGAGTATATATAAAATATAGTATCTATGCACATACCCACACAAAAGAGTGAGAGAATATAGTGGTTACTGTTATAAAGCCAACATTTATCAGCAGTTACCACATCATAATTTGAGATATTTTATAATCTAAGTATGGAGAAAACTTTCATTTTAGCTTCTCCCCCCCACGCTGCCTTTGTATGAACTGCTGCACAAAATTGTCTCTCACAGTAATATGATGTGTAAATGCCACTGTAGAAAAGCAATAACATTGTATTGCATCGTACCTTCCCCAAGACTCCACACAAGAATGTAGCAACATAGGCAGCAAATCACTTAATTTCCCTATAGAATTCCCATTTTTATAGTTATTGCAATTGTTGCCAGTTTGATTTCTCTATAGGATGATCCTTCTTCTCCTCTGCAGACACATTCCGAGCTATTTCCTCTGAATCACTCTTTGCTTTAAACTAAACAATACCTGGCAGTCTCCTTGGTCTTGATATTAATTATCAAAGGAACAAGAATGAGCCTAACAGGCTCCCTTTGGTTCTGTTAGCCTCATCAAGGACCAAGTCCTCGTCCCATTTGAGATCAGATGTGAGCTTTGCCCTTGGCTTCAATGGGGCCAGGATTTGGTGCCGGTCTCTGCACAGCTAAAAGCAAGGGATTAATTACAGGACTGGTACAATCTCTTTTGTCTATTAAAGTGTGAACTATTTCAAACTCGTCACCATCCCATAAGCACACACTCCTCCACCTTAGAAATGCTGAGCTATAGCACAATCAAGTTGACATGCTACTAACAGGGTGGGTAAAGCTTCCATGTGGTGAAGTAACTTGACGGACTGACTGTCCACCATAGGGGGACCAGATAGCAAGTGTGAAAAATCAGGACACATTTTTCCAGGGGGCGGGGAAGAGAATCGTTGCATATATAAGACAAAGCACCTAATATCGAGATGGTCCCAATAATATCACGATGTCTGGTCACCCTAGTCCACCATGTGTGGAAGGCAGACACAAAGGAGTTTTCCCCTTTATGTGCAATCATGGACCACTGCTCAAAGAGTTAAATCCTTCCCTGTCTCATGCAGGTGGCTACAGCTAGTGAAGAAGGAGCACAGGGAGTCAGTCGCCCAAGTACCCATGGGTGTCGAGCAGAATAACACATCCAGTCAATGTTTCCAGTTGCTCTCTACTGCCCCCAAGTGGTGTGGCCAGGCCCTGGCCCTGGCCTGCCTGGCATCCTGCAGTAGAGAGTGAAGGAAGTGCACAATGCTAGTTTCTGAAGCAGCTGTGAGGATGGCTGCTGAGCCCACAGCTCTGTCTGGTAGAATGGCTGAAGGAACCTCTGTTCAGCTCCTGTGTGTCTGCTCTCCTTCCAATCCTTTGACAGAATTTGGCCCAAAGCAGGGAGATGAATTTGGAGACACTCATCCAAAGCTGCAGCAAAGGTCACTTGAGCTGCGGAGCTGAATGCAAGCATTAGCTAGGAAGGATGGGCAAATCAGGTCAGGCAAAGTAAGAACTGGCGTGAATCTTCATACATTGTCCAACCTCAATCCTTGTTAGTGTTCAGGTTGCTTTGGACACACTGTCTTCTCCCCAGTCTCTTACTCTCAATTCATTCTCTTTCACTCCCCACAGAGCCAGAACAACAAACCCTCCCTTCCTCCTCACCCCCTTAGCTGGAGGCCTAGCAGATCTGTATGTTTGGCCCCAGTGCACTGTTCATTGCTCATTTATTAGCACCTTGAAGACTTCTCACTCTTACTCTGCAGAAGGCACAGTGAGCTGCTAGCAAAGAGTCCCAGAAGAGAAAGCGATCCATGCCCTGAGGCCTCCTCTTATAACCACACTGTGCACTCGGACAGGTGAGGAACAGCAAAAACTCAGAGTGCTGGCAAATGAGCAGCAAACATGTTCCAGCTCTAAAGGCTGCCAGACCTCCACTTATAAAGCTATGGCAGGGAGCAGCAGTGGGAATGGTAAGTATTGATTTGTAGAAAGTGGGATCAGGGTGTAAGGACCCATGGGAGTAGAACCCTGGTCTGCAGAGCCTAGGATAGCTCAAATTGCCCTAGGAGGGCAGGCAGAGCCTCATCCAGAGAACATTGTGGAGATTGAGTGCCACAGGAAGTACCACCCAAGGGATTCAGAGTGACAGTACCCTGCAGCCTTCTGATTAGTCCAGTGCACTATTTAACCCTGGAGGGTGCCCAGGAAGTTGTCTGGGCAAACAGACTTCTGGCTTGCAGGGCTGGCCTTACCATGAGGCGAACTGAAGCGGCCGTCTCAGGTGCCAGACTGGGGGCACTAGGACCCAGAGTGTAGAAAATTGTGTCTGCTGCTGGTGCATGTGTATTCTCTCTGCTCTAGATGCACAGCGATGGTGGAGTGCTGTGCTGGAGGAAGGAGGGCACAAGAGACCTAACAGGCAGACAGGAGAAAAGGTGAGAGGAAACAACAGAAAGCAGCAGGAAGGAGCTCTCCTGAAATACATAGACACAAATGTTCATGGTGAGCCTTCCAGCCCCAGTGAGGATGTGAGTGGTGAGGAGATGCCTGATCTTCCAGTTAGAGTGCAGCTACTGCAGCATCCATATCTCCATCTCAAATGGATGTAACCATGCACGTTCCTGAAGAAAAGTGTAGATCAGAGAAGAGTGTGGTGGAGGCACAAGAAACAGCTGCTGCTGAGTTTAGTCCCTTAAGTCTAGATGATCCAGGACTGTGGACCCACTTGAGAAAGTAGCTTGAGGGACTTCCTTTACTGCATGGGCCACAGCAAGTGAAAAACTTCATGTTCCCCAAAGACAATGAAAATAGAAGTTTCCATCCAAACATTGGCATGAAATCCCCAATGGTTGACAGTGGAGAGGCCATGGCTTATGTACTCAAAAACCCAGCAAACAAAGGGAGGAAAAGGGGGGGGGGGGACTCAGGCCCGCCCACTACTCTGAGTCCCGTCCAGAGGCCCTCGGCTGACAGTCTCGCTGTCTTCCTTCTCCTTCCTCCTCTGACTATCCCTCTGGACCGCTTCCCCAACAGCCCTTCTCTACGCTAGGCCTCCTCCTCCCAGGCCTGCCGCCTGGCAGGCTACAGAATAGGACCTTCTCCTACTCTCTCAGGCTGGCCTGCACTGCGCTATCCACGGTGCTGGACTCCCAGCTCTGGAGACAGACCTTCCCCTCTGAAGGCCTGGGACAGACCAACTGCTCCTGCTCTGGGCAGTCTTTTATATGGCTGAGGCGGGCCCTGATTGGCTGGCCCCAATCTGCCTTCTGATTGGCTCCCAGTAAGACCTTTCCTGATTGGCCGCGCGCCTACGCAGGCGCCTAGGCCTGCCGCAGCCTACTCTCTCTGGGTGTGGGGCAGTCGCCCTACCACAGTGATGAACTGAAAGCCCTTTCAAGATACATTTCAGCAGGATCAACTCCAAAGGCTGTTCTGGAATATATGTGCACAAATAAAATGACCACCCTCTTTCCAAATGCTCTTGTTGCTCTGCGCATACTTCTAACACTTCCTGTAACAGTTGCCAGTGGAGAACACAGCTTCTCCAAGCTGAAGTTAATAAAAACACATCTACATGTCACAATGACACAGGAGAGGCTGGTCAGCCTTGCAACCATCTCAATAGAACATGAGCTGGCCCAGACTGTGGCCCTTCAGGAAGCAGTTCAGATCTTTGCAACCAAGAAGGCACGGAAAGCACCACTTTGATTATTCAAACAGATAAAAATGCCAGTGTTTACTATGCAGACAAGAAAAGTTACATTTGCTGTTCAGGCGTTTGAAAGTTAAGTGTTACTTAAAATTTTTGAACAAGGCATTTTAAGTTGTTAGTTCTCCTTTATTGGGGTAGGTAGCAGAGCAGTACCATGAGAGGAATAGAACAGGAAGAAGGCAGAATTGAGACCTTTCAAAATTTTGGCCCAAGCGAGGAGGCATGGGGGCGTCATTTGAGCTCCCTGCCTCAGGTGCCAAAATGTTGTGGGCCGGCCCTGCTGGCTTGCTGTGACACCTGACAACACCTTGTCTTTTGCTCTCCAGTCTCTGACCCCGGCCTGACTCTGACTCTTGCCTTCTGATTCCAGCCTAATACTACTTCTGGTCTCTAACCCTGTCCTAGGACTGATGCTTGCTTACTGAACCCGCCTCTAGTGATTCCTCTGACACCTGCCTGTCTTTGATGTGTGACCACTAACCCAGCTTTGATTGCTAGGCCAGACTGCCTGTGCCCCAGTCCCTAACACATCAATCTGTAGAACAGATACATCAGTGAAGGTAAGGTAGAGTTGGTCAAAACATCCTGAAACTTTGGCAAGTGTTGCTGTTTTTTTAATCAGCTGTAACTCAAAAGGTTTGATTAAGATTCAGAGAAGCATCTGCCTGTCTGGATGCTCATCTAAATCTTTTGAGCTTCACCCATTGTGAGAGAATATTGAAAGTGAGCAGTACAGAGCCAGTCTAAACAAGACTGCATATTAACTATTTGCTTTCAAATCTATACAAGTCTGAGGCCTCCCTTTCTCTCCCCACCCTGAACATTTATTTTCTTAATCTTTACGATTTTTCCAATTCTTGTATCATTTTCTTGTCTAACTTTATCGAAACAGTACGAAATTTTACATGGAAAGGAAGTGCTGGTACTTAACTCCTGCTGGAAAAGAAAGAGCTGTAATTCGGCCCCTGCTCATTCTGAGACCTGCCATTAACCTATGCTGAGAAATAATGTTACATAAAAAGACATTTAAAGAAACATCGTATATGAATGAGGCAATATCTCCAAATTAGCAGTGGCTAATGTCTTTCAACCTTATCAATCACTTAAACAGTCTGTTGTGATTTCCCCACTGCACCTGCTATGCTGCCATAATCAGAGGTCGCTCATACATTCAGCAGCTCAGCCAGGCATTCTAACTGGGCCTAGCTGCCTGTAATGTTCCATAGCAATCAAGATGTAAAAGCCTCACAGCCTGATTCCCATTACATATACTGTACCTCACAAAATGTGCTACAGGCTCTATGCAGACATGTTTTCAATACAAGTGCATTTATGTGGGTACCCATTTTGCATGTGAAATTACTGGATGATTGTCTGCAAGTCCCTGCATGAACATGACTAGCTACAGGGATTTGTGCACGTACACACACAAACCCATTCTCCCTGCGTATAGGTGCAATTTGCAACCACACATTTTGCGCTCACAATTCAATGGGGAGTTTACATCAAAATAATTGTGCCTCTCCCTACCTACTGACAGGTTCAAACCTACTTACCTACCATCATCAGAATGGGAAGAGACTGTCTAGGAAGGAGTATGGCAGAAAGGGATCTAGGGGTTATAGTGGACCACAAGCTAAATATGAGTCAACAGTGTGATGCTGTTGCAAAAAAAGCAAACATGATTCTGGGATGTATTAACAGGTGTGTTGTGAGCAAGACACGAGAAGTCATTCTTCCGCTCTACTCTGCTCTGGTTAGGCCTCAACTGGAGTATTGTGTTCAGTTCTGGGCACCGCATTTCAAGAAAGATGTGGAGAAATTGGAAAGGGTCCAGAGAAGAGCAACAAGAATGATTAAAGGTCTTGAGGACATGACCTATGAAGGAAGGCTGAAAGAATTGGGTTTGTTTAGTTTGGAAAAGAGAAGACTGATAGGGGACATGATAGCAGTTTTCAGGTATCTAAAAGGGTGTCATAAGGAGGAGGAGAAAACTTGTTCACCTTAGCCTCTAAGGCTAGAACAAGAAGCAATGGGCTTAAACTGCAGCAAGGCAGGTTTAGGTTGGACATTAGGAAATGTTCCTAACTGCCAGGGTGGTTAAACACTGGAATAAATTGCCTAGGGAGGTTGTGGAATCTCCATCTCTGGAGATATGGAAGAGTAGGTTAGATAAATGTCTATCAGGGATGGTCTAGACAGTATTTGGTCCTGCCATGAGGGCAGTGGATTGGACTCGATGACCTCTTGAGGTCCCTTCCAATCCTAGAATCTATGAATCTATGAATCATAACTGAGCACCAAGTAGTGCATAGTGGGAGGTATTTGAAGCAGCAAATATTCTGACTTGTTCCCACAATTAGTTTTTTGTGGGTACAAAGTGTGTGCACAAATTGCACCCCCAAGCAAGGAGATTGGGACGTTTGAAAGCTGTAGCCATTTGAAAATCTAGGGTACCTATCATTTTACAAAAAAACCCCACCCCAAAATAAAAAAAAAAACCCACCCACCCCACCCCAGCTGAACACTGCATTTTAGCATTATAGAAGTTTCAAGCCGTAATGGTGGAGAGGATTATCTCCCATTTCTCTCTACTGCTCTGGAGGTTATTTTTATTTTTTAATTATTGTTTTATTGATTTGGGAAAGCTAGGCTGAAGAAACGTATTTTGCAATTCAGTCAGGAGGTGCTGAGGTTTCTGAATCCTCTAATCTTTTTTTGTTACAAAGTTGTGGCCATCCTTAGAAAGTTCTGTCTCTTGAACTTATGAATCTCACTCTTGAGAATGGCAATTCTATTGTTCCAGTGGATCACAGCTGTTGTGGAAGGTCACAACCTCAGGGCTTGTCTACACTTACCGGGGGAGCGATGATCGATGCTTTGGCGGTCGATTTAGTGGGTCTAGTGAAGACCCACTAAATCGACCATAGATTGCTCTCCCATCGACTCCTGTACTCTACTGGATTGAGAAGAGTAGGGGAAGTGGATGGGAAAGGTCTCCCATCGACGTCGTGGAGTGTGGACCCCGCGGTAAGCAGGTCTAAGCTACGTTGATTTGAGTTATGCTATTCACGTAACTCAAATTGCATAGCTTGGACTGAATTTCCCCTGCAGTGTAGACAAGGCCTCAGAGAATGAGGCAGTCTCTCGGGTAAGTTGAGCTAGTCCTGTGGAGGTTTTGATAAGGATTAAAACCTTGATCTTGCCTCTGTACTCATTGAGGAGCCAGTGCAGTGAGTGAGTACCAGTGTGATGTACAGGTTGTATTGCTGAGTATGATAGGTGAGCTATTTTGAATTTTGAATCAACTGAAGCTTTACTAAGCTCAGCAATTTCATTTCTAGGTATAGTGCACTGTGATAATCAAGCCAGGAGGATGCAGATATGTAGATCACTATGGCCAAATACAAGTCTGAGAGAGGGGGGAGGAGTTGATGGAGACAGCACCAATTATGGGCCACCAGAGGATACAGGAAGGCATAAGGGGGAGCATAAGGGAAGATAGGAACAGACACAGGTCAGGACTAGAGGGATCGGAGACTAGATTACTAGATCGCACTGTTGCCAGGCGACGGCAGGTGTATGTAATTGGAGACTCTTTACTGAGGAGATTGGACAGGCCTGTGACCAGGGCGGACCCGGAGAACAGAAGGGTGTGCTGTCTACCGGGCGCAAAGATACGTGATGTGGACCTGCGGTTGAAAAGGATCCTAAAGGAGCAGGTAAGAACCCCTTGATAATCCTTCATGTAGGAACAAATGACAGCTAGGTTCTCGTTAGAGAGAATCAAGGGAGACTATGCGAGGCTGGGGAAGACTCTCAAGGAGATAGAGGCTCAGATTATCTTTAGTGGGATTCTGCCTGTTCCGAGGGAAGGGCAGCAAAGGGCTGATAGGATTGTGAGAATAAATAGTTGGCTAAGGGAGTGGTGCTATAAGGAGGGCTTTGGGATGTATGGCCACTGGGAGGCTTTCGGGGACAGACACCTGTTCTCGCGAGATGGGCTTCACCTGAGTAGGGAAGGAAATAGACTTCTGGGAGGGAGGCTGGCTCATCTCATCAAAAGAGCTTTAAACTAGGAAGTTTGGGGAGAAGGTTGGGAGATGCACAGTTAATCTCCACGCCAGATTCCAGTATTGAAAAGTTGAGTGAAATAAGAGGAGACATAGCCGGGGAGATGGGATTGTATATAGGAAGACAGGGGGGACAGACACAAAGAGGCCCGCAACATATAGTGCTACTAATGGGAGACAGGCTAAACGACATACACTAGGCTGCTTGTACACAAATGCGAGAAGCCTAGGTAATAAAATGGAGGAATTGGAGCTCTTGGTCCAAGAATTGAAACCGGATGTCGTAGGAATAACTGAAACATGGTGGAATGGCAGTCACGACTGGAACGCAGGTATGGAGGGGTATGCGCTGTTTAGGAAAGACCGGGATAAAGGTAAAGGTGGGGGGGTGGCATTGTATGTCAATAGTGAAATAAGCTGTAAAGAAATAATAGTGGATGGAATAGATAACACGGAGTCCGTCTGGGCGATACTCACACTGGGTAAAAGGACTACTAGAGCCTCTCCGGGGATAGTACTTGGGGTGTGCTACAGACCGCCGGGATCGACCCAGGATATGGATAAGGAACTATTTAATGTATTAAGGGAAGTAAATACTAATAGAAACTGTGTAATTATGGGGGACTTTAACTTCCCGGATATAGATTGAGGAACAAACGCTAGTAGCAATAATAGGGCTTAGATGTTCCTAGATGTGCTTGCTGATCAATTCCTTCATCAAGTGGTAGCTGAGCCGACGAGGGGGGAGGCCATTTTAGATTTGATTCTGGTGAGTAGTGAGGACCTCGTTGAGGAAGTGGTAGTGGGGGACAACTTGGGCTCCAGTGATCATGAGCTAATTCGGTTTAAACTAAATGGAAGGAGTAACAGAATTAAGTCAAAGACTAGGGTTTATAATTTTAAAAAGGCCAATTTTAACAAATTAAGGGGACTGGTAAGGGAAGTGGATTGGGCAAACGTATTAAGGGATCTAAAGGCAGAAGAAGCCTGGGATTACTTTAAGTTACAGATGCATGAGCTGTCAGAGGCCTGTATCCCCAAAAAGGGAAAAAGATTACTAAGCAAAAGATTTAGACCGAGCTGGATGAGCGACCGACTCAAAGGGGTGATTAGGAAAAAACAGAAAGCGTACAAAGAGAGGAAGAGGGGAGGGATCAGTAAGGAAACTTACCTTAGTGAAGTCAGAGAATGTAGAGATAGAGTGAGAAAGGCCAAAGGCCGTGTAGAGTTGGACCTAGCGAGGGGAATTAAAAGCAATAGTATAAGGTTTTACAGCCATATAAATAGGAAGAAAGCAAAGAAAGAAGAAGTGGGACCGCTGAAGACTATAGCCGGAGAGGAGATTAAAGATAATCTAGGCATGGCGCAATATCTCAATGAATATTTTGCATCGGTGTTTAATGAGGCCAATGAAGGTATTAGGGATACTAGCACCACTACAGAGGGGCATACAGGATGGGGGATTACCGCATCCGAGGTAGAAACAAAACTTGAACGCCTTAATGGGGCTAAGTCGGGAGGACCAGACGATCTTCATCCGAGAATATTGAAGGAATTGGCGCGGGAAATAGCAGGCCCATTAGCAATAATATTTAATGAATCTGTAAACTCGGGGGTGGTCCCGTTAGACTGGAGAATAGCCAACGAGGTTCCTATTTTCAAGAAAGGGAAAAAAAGTGATCCGGGTAACTACAGGCCTGTTAGTTTAACATCTGTAGTGTGCAAGGTGCTGGAGAAAATTCTGAAAGAGAAACTAGTTGAGGACCTAGAGGTTAATGGCAATTGCGATAATTTACAGCATGGTTTTACAAAGGGTAGATCGTGCCAAATGAATCTGATCTCCTTCTTTGAGAAAGTAACGGACTTATTAGATAAGGGAAATGCGGTGGACCTAATATACCTGGATTTCAGTAAAGCGTTTGATACTGTACCCCACGAGGAATTATTGGTTAAACTGGAAAAGATGGGGATCGATATGAAAATCCAGAGGTGGATAAGGAATTGGTTAATGGGGAGAATGCAGCGGGTCGTATTAAAGGGTGAACTGTCGGGTTGGAGGGAGGTTACTAGTGGAGTGCCTCAAGGTTTGGTTTTGGGACCCATTTTATTTAATCTATTTATAACTGACCTCGGAACCGATTGCAAGAGTGGGCTGATAAAGTTTGCGGATGATACGAAGGTGGGAGGAGTTGCAAATTCGGAGGAGGATAGGGATATTCTGCAGGGAGACTTGAATGAGCTTGTGAATTGGAGTATCAGAAATAGGATGAAATTTAATAGTGAAAAGTGTAAGGTGATGCACTTGGGGATGACTAATAACAATTTTAGTTACAAGCTGGGGACGCATTGGTTAGAAGTAACGGAAGAGGAGAAGGACCTAGGGGTCCTTGTAGACCGCAGGATGACTATGAGTCGACAATGTGACGTGGCGGTGAAAAAAGCCAATGCGGTCTTGGGATGTATTAGGCGAGGTATATCTAGTAGGGATAAGGAGGTCCTGCTTCCATTGTATAAGGCGCTGGTGAGACCTCATTTGGAGTACTGTGTGCAGTTCTGGTCTCCCAGGTTTAAAAAAGATGAACTCAAATTGGAACGGGTGCAAAGAAGGGCGACTAGGATGATCAGAGGAATGGAAAACCTGTCGTATGAAAAGAGATTAGAGGAACTTGGGTTGTTTAGTCTGACAAAACGAAGGTTGAGGGGGGATATGATTGCTATCTTTAAATATATCAGAGGGATAAATACAAGGGAGGGAGAGGAATTATTCCAGCTTAGTACTAATGTGGACACAAGAACGAATGGATATAAACTGGCCGTGGGGAAGTTCAGGCTTGAAATTAGACGAAGGTTTCTGATCGTCAGAGGGGTGAAATATTGGAACAGCCTTCCGAGGGAAACGGTGGGAGTGACGGACCTGTCTGGTTTTAAGATTAAGTTAGATAAGTTTATGGAGGGAATGGTTTAATGGTAAAACATAGTAGCCAAGGAAAACCAAGCAATGGTACGTAAATAGCATAATGGCCAACAAAGGCCAGGCTAGAGACTCTTGCCTACATGCTTGGGGTAGTATTGATCGCCATATTTGGGGTCGGGAAGGAATTTTCCTCCAGGGTAGATTGGCTGAGCCTCTGGAGGTTTTTCGCCTTCCTCCGCAGCATGGGGCAGGGATCACTAGCAGGAGGGTCTCTGCCAATTGAGGTCACTAAAACACAGGATTGGGGACTTCAATGGCAGAGTCCAGGGAAGGGTCATGTGGCCTGCAGCATGCAGGGGGTCAGACCAGATGATCATAATGGTCCCTTCTGACCTTAAAGTCTATGAGTCTATGAGTCTATGAGATGAGACACAATCTTCTGGACAAACTTAGGGTGTAGAGGCCATTGCTCCTGGTTGTAACTATTTGGCTCTCCAGTAGCAGTGAAAAGTTCAGAAGGAACCCCATCTTAACAAGCAGAGAGCAGCTACCCTCAGTGAAGGGTGATGTTATGATAGGTAAGCAAGTTGTAGTATTTTAGTGCAGTAGATACTAGTTATCCAGAGAGCTGCTTTATTGGGATGTCTCCCAGGGAACCAATTCAACCTAATCCTGACCTGGAGAATGGTACAGACTGCTGCTTAACTGGGACATTATGAGGATGGATTCAGTCACTGTGGTGCCCACAGTTTACATAGCATTTAACCTTATCTGAAGTAGGTGTGAAACTTCAAAACTTCAGATTTTAAATGAAGAAGTTGCCATCTAATGATCCAGGAGGGAAAAGATACAATAAAGATGAACAGCCAAGAGTAGATTATTTTAGCCTTGATTTTAAAATAAAGTACTGAATAAAAAAAGAAATGGCATCTTCTCATCTTCACTTTGTCAGGTTGTCCACAAGGTGATCTGACTTAAGAGATTTTTTTTGTCTTCAACGAGCCAGAGGTATTTTAGTGACATGCTGCTCTTTCCTATTCTATAATACACTTCTTCCGCTGCCAAAAAAATTCAGCAACTATAAACAACATATTCTCTGCTCTCCTGTGTGACTTCCAATATGTTGAGATGATTCATATTATTCCCTTGAGGCAACTAAGCAAGAACAGAAGAACTTGTTTAAATTAAAGCTAGGTTCAGCCTGGAAAAGCACAGCTGGATTTTGAACTTTCTTGTAGGTTGCTGGCCTGTCACCTCAGCCCAAGGAGGATTAACACCACACCCACAGTCTGTTCAGGCCCTTTCCTCGGGGCCTTATTTATTGGTTGTACTGACAATCATCTGTTTTTATTTTGGGGTATGTTGTTCAACACTAACAGTTATCTTTTCTCTGTCCCAGGAACTTCCTTGCCAGAGCCTCCCTGCTCCTGACAGCTCTTCCTCAGTCCTCATTAGGTCATCTTCCTGGCAGTGTCTTTTCTTCCTCTGCAACGTGTTTCCTATAGCTCTCCTCCTCAGCTGAGCTCTTTCAGCCTTTATATGAATCAAGTGCACCTCAGGCAATCACCCTAGGGTTGCCAACCCTCCCGGATTGTCCTGGAGTCTCCAGGAACTAAAGATTAATCTTTAATTAAAAAATCATCATGTGATGAAACCTCCAGGAATACATCTAACCACAACTGACAACCCTATCACCTGACCCCTTCATAGCTGGGTATGATAATTCCCCTGTATGAGGCCCAAACACCTGTTCTTAAAGAGGCTCTACTTCAGAACAGGCTGCCCCAGCCCTTGGAGGGGCAGACACTCTGTTACTCTTCCAGTGTTCTGCTAGTGAGTTTTGGCTTGGACCTATAGACAGATAGGGAACAGCTGGAAATTTGGATCAGGATCTGGGTTTTTGGAATTTGAACAGCTCATTCCCTCTGCAGGGAAGCTTTTGGTTTTGGTCCATCTCTGTTTAACATTCTGTGCCCTTGAAAGGGGACTAAAGAACATAGTTACTTTAGGGTCTGATACAAAAATACATTGGATTCAATGGGCTTTGGATCAGGCCCCCCCCCCCCACGCTAGCTTTTGATTTGGTTTAGGTCTCCGATGAGCACACAAGTTGTTGGGGATATAGACTAGAGTTTGGAGAAGTTCCAGATTTAGGGCCCAAGTTCTTCTCTCGGGGCCTGATTTTCATTTACATTATGGCCCCTAAAGACTGCCAGAGCAGTGTTGTGAAAATAAGAAAGAACCCTTAGTTTTCATATCTTAGCAATTGTAATTTAAATTTGGGGGAAAGGTTCTGGAGGGAAGTAAGTTCTTGTTTGATGCAAACGGCTTCATCCACTCCTCTTATACAGAAAAACATGCAATGCTGAATGAACTAGGGAAAGTATTTCTAGGGTTAAACCCACTAAGCACCAGCCCAAAGATAAAATACCTTACCAGGTTAAATCTGACCTCTACTTCAATTGCACAGCCCTACTGATATTCCTGTAAAGAAACTGTTTCCTCTTCTCAGTCAAGGAACCTCTGCAGATCCTGGCCATTCTGATTAGCAGTACAGAATGCCTCTTCTCTCTGTACTGTTACGCCAAGGCCCTTGAACAAAGCAGCATGGCAGAACAGGCATTGAAAAGAAACTGATGCCACATGTCAAATTGTTCCGGTCATAAATTTAAGTGATTGCAAAAAGCAATTCCATCTTCTTTAACTGACTAAACTCAAACGCTTTTAACAGATTTTTCACCCAGCCCACCCAGAACTGCTTTGGCATTGTTTTGCCTGATTTTTATAGCCTGCATTCATAAACAGACATTAAAAATGCTATTCTGAGCTCTCAAATATAGCATCAGTGCTTGCTACACTTTCTTTTGTGGTTTTGAAGTATAAAGATGGATATGATCTCCTGAGTAGGTAAGAGGGAGCCTGTTTTCATTTGTCCAATAAACGTAAGGTGAAGGGTGCAGAAAATATCCATTTTAACTCATGGGAAGAGTACACAGAACTGGGAAAGGTGGGATTGCTTAAATATGTTTCTGAGGGAGCTGAACACGTTTTCACAGCTTCCTGTGGGATAATAGCTCAGTTGCAGGTTGCATAATTCATTTATATCCTGCACAGATATATGCAAAGGTTAGAGATATAATTAGTCTTTCTCTGTGCTCCCACCTCTGACCCACACAAACACTTCTATTACTCAACCTGTCACTGTTAGCAGCATTATCCAGGTCTCCAGAAGAGAGACAGTAATAAAAAATTATGGTAATTTAATTCAGAATGAGCTTCCCTTTATAGTTTGCATATTATCCTTATAGAAATGTCTATTAATAAACTGTAGGAATCATTTTACATTTCTATAGCACTTTTCCTCCCAAAGGATCCTAAAGCACTTTGCTAGCGACGGGGCTCATTTTATCTGCTCTTGACAGATAAGACTCACTTTTGCCATTATGGTACAGTCTCAACTCTGGAGGCACGGTTGAGCCACTCTACTCAAGCAGGACCTCCCTGACTCAGAAGAGAGCATACATACTGCTAGACCCCTTCAAAAGGCATCATGTTCCCCTGCACACCTGGCTAATTCCACCAGTACGTGCATGGCCTCACCTTTTCTTCTGCCTTCCTCACCTCTAGGTGCATGACGGGAGCAGTTCCTATGCTCCAGGGACCAAAAGGACCTCCACTGATCCCTACTGTGTTCAGTGATGTAAAAGAGGCACTATCCTCCCCACCATCCCTCATGCATCCACAGAGCAGCAGGGCACCATCAGACCCATCTCAGGACTCTATTATCTCTTACACCCACCAGCCTTTGTATTTACCTGCAGTGATAAGTGGCATGTTATATCCATTTCAAAGGGAATTGAGAGATGTAGGGAATTCCAGATGGGTGGAGGTTCCTACATGACTCTTGCTATTACCATTTTACATTTGTATGTAGTAGCACCTACAGACCAACTGAGATCAGGACCCCTTTTGCTAGGGGCTGTACACACCTAATAAGAGAGAGCCCCTACCCCAAAGATATTACCGTCTACATAGACAAGACAGACAAAAGTTAGGGATGAGGGAACAAAGGCACAGAGAGATGAAGTGATTTGGCTCATGATTACATGGCAGGTTAATAGTAGATTCTGCCTTAAAACCCAGGTTTCCTGACTCCCACTCAAGTGCTCTTGTCACTAGAACATACTGGGGATTGAATAAGGAGCCCCAGTAGTTGCTTCCATGTTTTCAGTTACACCTTCACAATGGCTTTGAACAAGGAGATGGAGTTATGTGTAGATCTTCACTGACTAAGCTTGGCTTTTATTGAAGACTTCCAGGGACAATAATCCAAAGAAATTACTCCAAAGACTTCTTGTAGGTGAACTGGTCTGAAATCTAAAGTCCTTATGTCCCTAGCTCCAAAGTCTTTATCTCGCACACTACCACTTACAGGAGATGGGCTGACAGGACTCAGAGCACAAAGTCGCAGTCAAAGCTAACTTCTGAGTTAGCCCATCAAGTGCTTACTGTCTTTGTGAAACTCCAACAGTGTAGCTTCATTTACCCACCGGGGATGTAGTTAGCGGGTAAAAGGAGCTCCATCCATTTACACCAACTGAGACTCTGGAGTAGTGAGTTGCTACTGAAATCACTGGAACAAAGTACATTTATATTCCAACCAGGTGACTAAGCACGTTAAAACTGAAATTCCTTAAGGTCACAACATATCAAGCCTGATTCTCCTCTCACATGGGATTTAAATCTGAAGCAACTCTGTTAAAGTCAATGAATTACATTGGTATAAGACTGGTGTAAGAGGAAAATCCAGCCCACTGAATCACTGGTTGAGCATTCATGTATAATTTCCTTTATATGCCATGTACATTGGAACCAGCAACAGAAGTGTCTAGGTCAGTTTTTCTTTTATGGCACTGAAATGGGTTAGAAGTGGTTCCTCTCCCTCTGACTCAGTGGGAGGTTACCCTGGCTCACTACGTCAGTGCGTGTCACCCACTGTCAGGGAATTAGCATAGTCTGGCGTGAGGATCCGGGCCGCAGTGGCAGGGTGGAGCAGATTCACGGTCTTAAGGGGCTCTGGCTCTCAGGCCGGGCAGGCTATAAACAATGTGTGTATTCCAGCCCCTGGCAGTGCAGAGCAGTAAGCAGTCTAGGCTCAGCCCTCAGGAAGGGCAGAGCAGTGGATAGACTAGTGACCTAGTTCTGGTGGATGGTAGGCTAACACAGGCCTCCTGGCCTACTGTGTGGAGCTGCCACCCCACAAGCGGGGTGGCAGGGGATAGGGGAACCCGGGCCCACCCAATTCCACCGGGTCCCAGCCTAGGGGCCTAACAGTGGGGGAGTGTTCCACCACTGGGTCAGTGGGGAATCCAGCCAGAATATGCTGACCTGGTTTCAGGCAGCAATGCAGCCAGACTGTAGTCGGATGTCCCGGGGCCACTTCCTACCCTTCCCTTGGGGTGTACGTGGGTCTGTGGATGTCCTCCTTCTCCCTGGGATAGGTAGCTAGCAGCAGTCCCAGCGACTCCTCAGTGTCTGGGTCAGCTGGCAGCTCCAGCAGGTCTGGCCAGTCCTCAGCTTGGCAGGGCTTCCCTTCAGCCTCCAGGTTTGTGAGTGGGCAGAAGGTATCTGTCTCCTCTGCAGCACATCTGAGGTCTAGGACCTGCCCTTTATACTTCCTGTCCCACCTCCTGTCTTGTCTCCAATGGGAAGGGTGGGCATAGGGTGACCAGACAGCAAATGTGAAAAATCAGGACGGCGGTGGAAGGTAATAGGAAGGTAATATAAGAAAAAGACTCAAAAATCGGGACTGTCCCTATAAAATCAGGACATCTGGTCACCGTAGGTGGGCATGGCCTGGTCTGTCCACCTGGGCTCAGAGAGTGGTTCCTCCCCCTTTAACTCAGTGGGAGGCCACTCCACCTCACTACAGGCACATTCTAGAAATATCTGGTCAATTTCTGACTGACTGACAGAGCAAGTTCTTTTCAGAGGGTTGTTCTAATAATACTTCCTTGAATCAGAGCTGTGAGGTGTGCAAAGGAGCCAAAGCTCTAAATATTATAGTTAGAGTTTGTTGGAAAATGTTCAGAGGTGCAGTTTTCTATTGAAAAAAGCAGTTTCATCAAAATTGATTTTTTCAAAAACCTGTTGATTTTGATGAAACTTTAAATGGGAATACATTTAAACTTTTGTTTTGTTTCAATAAAATAAAAATGTTTTGTTTTGATAATACAAATATTTTGTTTCAACTTTGTTTCAATTCATGTTGACTGTATTAAAATATTAGATATTAAATATATGTATGATATTAAAATGAATATTTTAATTGACTATCAACATTCAAACAAAATGAATTTAAATGACAAAAATCAAAATTAAATATTTTACCTTATTAAAATTACATGTTTTTATCTGAACAAATAAATTAACATTAACAAAATATTTAGATAGCCCTGAACAAAAATGTTTGGGAATTTTTGTTTTGTGGGAAATTATGATGTCAGCTTTTTGTCCTGATTTGGAACATTTCCCCATCTCCCCGCCCTACCTCCGAAAAAGCATCAGAATTTCCCATGCAACAAAAATTCCAGTTCCTGACCAGCTGCATGTGGGTTTTGTATACCCCATCACACTTCTCTCTGACTCATTTTAGCCAAGAATGATCTCCAAATAGTAAGCGGATATCAGTGCTGAGAGAGAGGAAAATAAAAAAAGAACAAAAATAACAAAAGAAAATAAAGAAATACTAAATTAGGCTCATGCAGCTCTCCTTCTGAGAGGTGCTGTGCAATGATAGACAAGGGTACTAAGCACCGCCCAGGATCAGTCCCCCACATATTTAATGAAGTCAAGAAAACATGATTCTAGTCAATGCTGTTGCTTGCACACTATTGATCTGGATTCAGGATGTGAAATGTGCTCTATGATGAAAGAACTAACATGGCTAATTCAAAATTTTAATATGCAGAAAAAACAACAGAAATAATTTTGTAAAGCATTAGGCCAATTGAAATACCCTAATCTTACTATCAGATTATCCTCTTTGCTATTCTAGTGGGCCATTGTTGTCAATATCCCCAGATGTCATTGTGCAGTTAGAATCCCATAGAGACTAATTATTTTTTTCTGACTTGCAGTAAAAATACAGGGAATTATTTTTAAGCCCTATTTTTACCTCCTGGCTTTGCCAAAGTACAATGGATAAACTGTGCCCTAAAAATGTAGACTTGTTGTATATCCCCCTTCTCATAATTGAGACTTGCCTTGTAGAGATATTATGTAGGGTGGGGAATGTCTGTTGGAGTTGGTAAAGTAGGGTCTTGTGTACTCACTGACTGCAGTGAAGTTAGTCTAGATTTACCATGGCATATGTGAGAGGAGAATCAGGGCCTGCAGCCATAGCAAAGTGAGAAGACCTGAGTGTGAATGTGTTTATGAGATATTCACTAACTGCTGAAGGCAGCATGAATTGTGGGAAGGAGAGGTGTATTTGTGTAAAAAGGCAGGTAAAGGAATTGCCATCAGTGTGTGCTTCACATTACCACAGGAACACATGTAATAATTTAGGCAGTGAATTAATATGTAATATTTGAAACATTAACATTTGACTTGGTGACCTATGAAATAAATCCCAAAGATTGGAGGTTAAAATAAACAACTGAGGGCTGTAATTATTGAGATCTAGCCTTCCTTTTACTTGCATGTAAATTACATTCACACCGGCAAAACCAAGCCATGTGGTAGTAAAGTTGGCTCCACAGTGCTAATCAACCATATTTAAATGTGGTCAATTTCAATGATGAACTATGAACAGCATTGCAGGTTACCTTCCCATTCATTTAAAGGGCAGCTGATGCCGTGTGGAAAACAATGTATTTAGAGAGAAATCGATTGGTACAGCATGTATTTTCTGTACATCTTTTCGTCTGTTTTGATCACTAGGGATATTTGCATGAAAATAGAATGATGTGCGTTTCTGAAGAGATTGTGCTGCTGCTGCTCATTCCTCACTTCAAGTCACATGGCCAAATTCTGCTCTCAGTTACAATGGTGTAAAGCAAAGCACTGAAGAATGAAAGCAGTCGGGCTGAAGCTGGTCAATGGGATTGTTCATGTGCTTAAACTTAAGCACATATAAAATGCTTTGCCGGATCAGGGCAGGAATGCACAGCACCTTTCAAGGTGAAACCTGACCCCCATTGACTTCACTGGAGTTACTCCAGATTTACTCTGGTGTAACAGAGAGCAGCATGGGACCCTTTCTCCTGTGTTTGTGACATCATAAAATTTTGCACAGGAGCCAGTTGTGATGTCACAGGGCTGTGACGGTTGCTGGGGAAATTAGCAACAGGAACAGATAAGTTCCTCAGAAAAGAAGATCCTGTTTTCATATTATGCCCCTAGAAATATAAGCAGAGGAAGAGAAATACATTAAGTGGAACTCTTTATAACTAGAATACTTTCCAGTTTTCCACGAGCTACCAAGTATGGAGTCTTACGCAGGGGCACAATGTGTGGAGGACCCAGAAAATCACTCATCTCATGTGGTCTGTGTAATGGCTGAGCAGAATTGCAATCCCTATACTGAGGGGCTGCTCCCTAATCACTCTGGGGAAGGGAGGGAGGGATAGTAGGCAGACACGTGGCCAGAGCTGATCATCTGTGCAGGGTGGCATGGGTAGTATACTGTAGCACTTAAAGGGATGTGGCACTTTGCAAAGTCCCCTCACACTTCAGGACACCTTCTGTCTGAGGCATGATGCTTCCCATACTCGTCCCAGGGCAGTTCTGCTTTGCGGCACCCTTCAGTGTTGGGGGAGCTCTGTGCAATTAGCACCACCTAGCTCACAGTGGTCTATATTATCCAATGGAAGCACATATCGAGTTCTAAAGGGATTTTATGCACAGTGTATACATATTGGACATTTTGCTTTCTCTTACCCCTGGACCATGTCTAAGCCAGGCTTCAGTACATTTTTTGCCAATTAATTTATTCTGCATCTTTAAAAAAAAAACAAAATTGTTTACTAAAGATGTTTTGCAAATATTTATGATGCTGGATTAATCAGTGGAGTGGAAAATGCAGTCACCTTTTCTTTGACCTACCAGAATGTGCCTCCTTGTTTAATTCATTAATATTCCAAATGAGTGGGTAGAACAGGGTGGTAGGTTTGCCTAGTTGAGTTCCCTTCCAGCCCTTTGTTTCTATGATTCTGTGAACCACCCATCCCTGTTAGCAGGTGCTGTTACTGCTGGGAAAGGATAAGTAGGCTCTGCTGTCTTACGGAGGCAGATGGATTCACATGGATAAGGGAGGTAGGAATGCCTCTACAAAGGAAGGGTCTAGGGTGTGGGACGGACAGTCCTGAAGGGGAACCCAATGAGCAGCCAAGCTTGAGAAGCTCAGAGCTAATCTGTGTGGTATATTGTTGCTAATTTCTTTGGTAATAATACTCTGCCTCATCCTTAGACCCTATATCCATGTGGTGTCTAAATCTTGCTATTTCTTCCTGCACAGCATCTCCAAGATGTGACCTTCCCTCTCTGTCCACATTCCAAAATTCTTGTCCAAGCCTAATCATATTGCACCTTGATTACTGTAATCTCCTCTCTGGCCTTGATGTCTGCAACCTACCCCCACTTAAATTCATTCACCATGCTGTTGCTAAGATCATTGTGGCTTGTCATGCTATGTCACTCCCCTCTTTATGTCCCTCCTTTGGATTCCCTCTTCCACCATATCAAACATAAACTTCTCGTCTTCACAGTTTAGCTCCACCCTACCTGTCCGATATCTTATCTTATTGCAAGGTCATCTCCTGTCTTTGCTGTGACAATGGTGTCAACCTCAATCTCTTGCTTCTCTAATAAGAATTTTTGCACTTTCACCCATGCTGCAACTTATGGGTGGGGAAAGCTCCCAGTCAAATCTGTAAACCCACTACTTCAGCCTCCAAGTTCCTCCTCAAAATTCTCCTCTGCTGTAATGTATACAGCAAAGTACAACCTGATAACAGATAGGCAGATGAAGAGCTGTGATTGCCACTGCTGATCTATATAAGACAGGGATAGTCAATTACTTTTGGTCAAGATCCAAATTTCTTGATGAAAGTCCAGACTCCAGAGAAAATAATAAAAAACAACAATAATGATAATAAGTAAATAAAAATATTTCAGGGTCTGTTCAAAAGCATCTCGCAGTTCAGATTTGGCCCGTGGTCTACTTGTTGACTACCCCTGGCCTAAGAATTGCACACATTGCCCTGGCTCTGGTGCCCCTCCCCTCCAAACTCTGACTTCCTTTTCATCTCATCTACTTATGTCTTGTCTTTTGGACTGTAAACTCTTTGGAGTAGGAACTGTCATTTATTATTTGTTGGTATGGTTTGTAAGTGGGGTCCAATCTGGTAATGGCCTTCTTGTGCTACTGATCCAGACTAACATGGCTACCCCTCTGATACCTGCAATATAAATGTTCATTCCTCTATGGTATTTGTATGGCCCTCCCATTACCACAGTATCTGAGCATCTCATGATCTTTTTAATTTTTTTATCTATGTATTTATCGAGTTTTAACTGGTTTACAAATCACTGTCATGTAAATATCAATAACCATTACAACAGTGAGCTTTAGTTTACAGTAACATTATACAGTAATGTGCACACCAGAGCTCTCTATTTAACAGGATGTTACCATATTGTACCTCACAATCTTTAATGTATTTTCCACATAGCACCCTTAGGAAGGGACATGCAATCATCCAATATTACGGATGGAGATCCAAGGCACAGAAAGACTATGGCCTGGTCTACACTACGAGTTTAGGTCGACTTTAGCAGCGTTAAATCGAATTAAGCCTGGACACGTTCACACGACGAAGCCCTTTCTTTCGACTTAAAGGGCCCTTTAAACCGGTTTCTTTACTCAACCTCCAACGAGGGGATTAGCGATAAAATTGGCCTTAGCGGGTCGGAATTGGGGTAGTGTGGATGGAATTCGACGTTATTGGCCTCCGGGAGCTATCCCACAGTGTTTCATTGTGACCGCTCTGGACAGCACTCTCAACTCAGATGCACTGACCAGGTAGACCGGAAAAGCCCCGTGAACGTTTTAATTTCATTTCCTGTTTGCCCAGCGTGGAGAGCACAGGTAACCACGCAGAGCTCATCAGCACAGGTAACCATGATGGAGTCCCAGGATCGCAAAAGAGCTCCATCCTGGACCGAACGGGAGGTACGGGATCTGCTCGCCATATGGGGAGATGAATCAGTGCTAGCTGAACTCCGTAGCAGTAAACGAAATGGCAAAATATTAGAAAAGGTCTCTAAGGTTGTGAAGGACAGAAGCCATAACCGGGACACACAGCAGTGCCGCGTGAAAATTAAGGAGCTAAGGCAAGCCTACCACAAAGCCAAAGAGGCAAACGGAAGGTCCGGGGCAGAGCCGCAAACATGCTGCTTCTATGCGGAGCTGCATGCCATGCTAGGGGGTGCAGCCACCACTACCCCAACTGTGTGCTATGACTCCGTCACTGGAGAAACACACAGGGAAGCGGGTTCGGGGTATGAGGAAGATGAGGATGAAGATAATGTAGATAGCTCACAGCAGCAAGGAAGCGGAGAAACCGGTTTCCCCAACAGCCAGGATATGTTTATCACCCTGGACTTGGAGCCAGTAACCCCTGAACTCACCCAAGGCGTGCTCCCAGACCCTGAGGGCACGCAGGGGACCTCTGGTGAGTGTACCTTTGTAAATATTACACATGGTTTAAAAGCAAGCGTGTTTAATGATTAATGATTAATTTGGCCTGGCAATCGCAGCCAGTACAGCTACTGGAAAAGTCTGTTAACGTGTATGGGGATGGAGCAGAAATCCTCCAGGGACATCTCCAGAAAGCTCTTCTTCATGTACTCCCAAAGCCTTTGCAAAAGGTTTCTGGGGAGAGCTGCCTTATCCCGTCCGCCATGGTAGGACACTTTACCACGCCAGGCCAGTAGCATGTAGTCTGGAATCATTGCATAACAAAGCATGGCAGCGTATGGTCCCGGTGTTTGCTGGCATGCAGTCAACATCCATTCCTTATCGCTCTTTGTTATCCTCAGGAGAGTGATATCATTCACGGTCACCTGGTTGAAATGGGCTGATTTTATTAAGGAGACATTCAGAGGTGCCCGTTCCTGCTCGGCTGAACAGAAATGTTCCCCGCTGTTAGCCACGCGGTGTGGGGGAGGGGTGAAGTGATCATCCCCGATAATTGGGTATGGGAGGGGAGGGGGGTTAGTTGGGTTTGTGCTGCATGTTAACCCGGAAACCGCAGCCCCTTCTCTTACATTGCAAACCCATTTTAAATGGCCAACCCAATGGGTGCTTGGTATGGGAAATGAGGGCGCTACTGGCCAGTCACAAAACTCGTTTTCAAAGCTTCTCTGATGCACACTGTGCCCTGCTGTGCTCTTCTAACTGCCCTGGTGTCTGGCTGCGCGTAATCAGCGGCCAGGCGATTTGCCTCAACCTCCCACCCCACCATAAATGTCTCCCCCTTACTCTCACAGATATTGTGGAGCGCCCAGCAAGCAGCAATAACAATGGGGATATTCTTTTTGCTGAGGTCTGAGCGAGTCAGTAAGCTGCGCCAGCGCGCTTTTAAACGTCCAAATGCACATTCCACCACCATTCGGCACTTGCTCAGCCTGTAGTTGAACAGGTCCTGACTACTGTCCAGGCTGCCTGTGTACGGCTTCATGAGCCATGGCATTAAGGGGTAGGCTGGGTCCCCAAGGATCACGATAGGCATTTCAACATCCCCAGCGGTTATTTTCTGGTCCGGGAAGAAAGTCCCTTCCTCCAGCTTTCAAAACAGGCCAGAGTGCCTGAAGACGCGAGCATCATGTACCTTTCCTGGCCATCCCACGTTGATGTTGGTGAAACGTCCTTTGTGATCCACCAGGGCTTGCAGCAGCATTGAAAAGTACCCCTTGCCATTTATGTACTCGGTGGCTTGGTGCTCCGGTGACAAGATAGGGATATGGGTTCCGTCTATCGCCCCACCACAGTTTGGGAATCCCATTACAGCAAAGCCATCCACTATGGCCTGCACGTTTCCCAGAGTCACTACCCTTGATATCACCAGGTCTTTGATTGCCCTGGCTACTTGGATCACAGCAGCCCCCACAGTAGATTTGACCACTCCAAATTGATTCCCGACTGACTGGTAGCTGTCTGGCATTGCAAGCTTCCACAGGGCTATCGCCACTCGCTTCTCAACTGTGAGGGCTGCTCTCATCCTGGTATTCTGGCACTTCAGGGCAGGGGAAAGCAAGTCACACCTGCAGCACGATGCGGTCCCACCAGTCTGTGCTTGTTTCCCGGGCCCAGAATCGGTGTTACACGGCATGAACCTGCCCCAGTAACACCATGATTTGCACATTGCTGGGGCCTGTGCCTTGTGAGAGGTCTATGTCCATGTCAATTTCCTCATCACTCTCATTGCCGCACTGCAATCGCCTCCTCGGCTGGTCCTGGTTTTGCTTTGGCATGTCCTGGCTCTGCATATACTCCAGGACAATGCGCGTGGTGCTCATAGTGCTCATAATTGCCGCAGTGATCTGAGCGGGCTCCATGATCCCAGTGCTATGGTGTCTGGTCTGAAAAAAGGCGCAAAACTAGTATCGGACGGACGGAGGGAGGGAGGGAGGGGCGAGTGACCACATAGCTTACAGGTACAGGGAATTAAAATCAACAAAGGTGGCTGTGCATCACGGAGAAATACAAACAACTGTCACACAGAATGCCCCCCCCCCAAAGATTGAACTCAAAACCCTGGGTTTAGCAGGCCGTTGATTTCACAGAGGGAGGGGGAAGCAAATGAATACAGAACAAATCTATTTTTTACATCTTAAGCCGGCAGACGATGGTGCAGCATGACTGATAGCCCTCGGCATCTTCTGGGTGCTTGGCAGAAAATACTGGGCACTTGACAGAAAATAGCATACTACGACTGATAGCCATCATCGTCGAGACTGCCCAAGTGCCCATGATTGACAGCCACTGCAGTACGACAACGACGACGGATATCAGTCGTAATATACCATCTTCTACCAAAAGGCAAGGGGCTGCTGCTGTGTGCAATGGAGCCCCACGTCTGCCAGCCCCACGTCTGCCAGCACCCAGATCGCCGATGAAGGCTACCAGTCATACTGCACCATCTACTGCCAAAAGGCAATTAGCTGCTGCTGTGTAGCAATGCAGTACCACGTCTGCCGGCACCCAAGGACATATGGTGACGGTGAGCTGAGCTGAGCTGAGCGGGCTCCATGCTTGGCATGGTATGTTGTCTGCACAGGTAACCCAGGTAAAAAGGTGCGAATCGATTGTCTGCCATTGCTCTGATGGAGGGGGAGGGGCCTGACGACATGTACCCAGAACCTCCCGCGACACTGTTTTGCATCATTCAGGCATTGGGATCTCAACCCAGAATTCCAATGGGCAGCGGAGACTGCGGGAACTGTGGGATAGCTACCCACAGTGCAACGTTCCGGAAGTCGACGCTAGCCTCGGTACTGTGGACGCGGTCCACCGACTTAATGCACTTAGAGCATTTTATGTGGGGACACACACAATCAGCTGTATACAACCGATTTCTATAAAACCGGCTTCTATAAATTCAACCTAATTTCGTAGTGTAGACATACCCTAAGTAACTTAGTCACATAGGAATCCTGCAGGAGAACAGCCAATGAAAGTTTCCTAAGTCCCAGGATAGCAGCCTAGCTACATGGCCATCCTTCCACTCTACTAGGGATAATAAATATTAATAATAATAAAGCCAAGCCCTAAGACTTTGTTTCAGAGCAGATTAGGAAAGGCATAATGGATCTGCAAAACTGAATGCTTTATAAGAAGCTTTTTTTCAAGCACATTGTTACAGTAAATGTTTAGATTTTCCAATGACATACTAATAAAACAATCATTAGGAAATGCAAGTTTATGTTCAAATATTTACAGAACAATGTAATAGATAATTAAATTAAATGTTCTCTAATTCTAGTAGTTCACAGTAACAGTCCTGCCACACTAAACAATTATTGATATAGTCATCATATTTAATCTCTTTTCCTCCAAGAAAAGTTGTCAAAAGCATTTTAATCGAATAATTTCTGTCAAATCCATAGAGGTGGCAGATGAAAAAATAAGTAAAGGCTTTGGTGTAATTAGCATTAAAGAAATGTTATTGTTTGGCATTTCAATGGGCAATATAAAAAAATAATGCAGTTTCCTCGTTAATCAACAAAATATTGATAATCAACCACTGTCCATTCATTTCATCTTATTAAGTCCATCTCTAAAATACCTCTCTATGACGCTTTCTCACCCACTAGCCAATCAAACCTTTCTTAGCAACATCTTGGAAAATGATGTTTTCTCAACTAGAAATAACCAGTTCTCTCAAAATAATACGAAAGCTTATTTCCTGTCTGGCTCTCACTCCTTTCACAGTATTGAACCTGCTCTTCTAGGTGGAGTCAACAACTCACTTCTTTCATCCGAGCCTGCCTCCTTCTTAGCCACGAAGCAACAAGTGACACTGTTGACTGTAACATCTTTCTTGTTTATTTGGCAGTTCAGTGGAGATCAGGCACAATTTGGTGTCCTGATTTGATCCTACATCCCTTTTCTGTGATTGACAATAAACAACTTTCCACAGCTAAACCTCTGCATTATGATATGGCCCAGGGCCTACTTTCCTATCTTATTTCCCATTGCCAAATACTTTCTACTCAATATATTCTGAAATGACATCCTACTACAGAAAAAGGAACCCTTAACCAAGAAAGTTCCTCCCCTCCATCTCCCTCCTCAGTGTAGATCTCAAGTCAGATCGTTGGTTGGTGTAAATCAGCACAGCTTTACTGAAGGCAATGGAGTTATGTTGAACAATGCTACCTGAGAATCCCCTACAATTTTGACTTGAACCAAATTATTTCTTTGCTTCTAGCATCCCCTATGTGAATCTGCCTGTGGTCAGTCAGAGTCTCTCCATTAGCCATAATGGGGGACCAAAAGAGCAAATGCATGAAAAACAATCTTCACTGGTTGTCTGCTGAAGCACATATTCCTGGATCCATCTTATTTTAACTTCCTTCTTTTGAGGTTTTCCTAAACCCCAACTCAGATATCTTCACTGACTGCCAGTCCATTTCAGAGTCCAATATAAAATACACCTCCTTGTATGGCTGTCACATGGATTTGTTCACCTTTCTATCTCCTCAAACTCCATGCTTCTGTGAAGCAGATCCATTCAATTGTTCTTTTCAAATCCTTTGTTAAGTGAGACCTAGATGGTTCATGGTGCTGGTAATGGGTGAAAGAACCTTTCAGTTGTACGTTACTATTTCAAATGTAGCTCAAAATGGTAATAAGAGAAAGTTGTTAGCATTTGGTGGAATGAGTTCAGTGGTGTCCAACCAGTTCCTAGTGAACATGTGTCCACATCACAAAATATCACTGGCACCATCAGTCTCAGCAGAGGTGAAGTACTGCAAAGCCCCAGAGACTGAACAACCTTACTCCGAGCATGGCCCATCCAGATCAGAGTTGAGAAATGTTGCAGGATAGCAAAGGGAACCTTGCACTGTGGTTGCCCATGTTGTACCCGGTACATAGCTAGAGAGAGAACTTGTGTCCTCACAACTGACAATCCAGCAACTTCCATGAGTATTACATTTACAGTAACAAAAAGTTTATTCAACTCTCACTCCAAGATTTTAATTGTTGTCCTTCACCCTTTACCCTCATCCTAATAAACCCTTTTTACTTCACGAGACTCCTAGTTTCCCACTGCTTCATTACTTTCCCTACAACTTGGCCATTAAATTCCACTTCAGACCTTCCCTAGCACATCAACAGATGCTACCTATCTGAGATACAATGATCTATAGTGCATATATTAATTTTATTTGTATTTGTATAGTCTAATATATGCAGAAGCTGAGCATGTCTCTTCATTTCTCTGTGTCTCAACTCTCTCCTTTATAAAATGAGGGTCATGAAATCTCTTTTGTAGAGTGCTTGGAGATCAATGGATGAAAAACACTATATAGGTATTATGCAATAATTAGTAATAATAACAACAGTAGTTTTTAAGTGTGCTGTGATACTCTTTGTATGATTGACTCGATACAGAGATTAATTGTATCTATCTATCTATCTAGGTTCTTATGGCCCCTATCAACATAGGACATTATTGGTTAATAAGTGATTTGCCATACCTTTTCCCATCTTTGTCCTCATGTGTTGTCTTTCTATAAACAGAAACACATATAATACCCTCCTGCATTCCCAGCCTCAGCCAAGATGTCATCTCTTAGTTCTTTACTATGATAGGTGGATATAATTTAAAATTCCTTTGGCAAGTTATCTTCCCTTCACTCAGCTTTCCCTTTTCCCCCTACACAAATTTCTCTAAACCTAGTAAACTCGTTTCTAGTAGCTCAGAAAGGAACTGGAGCACTGTCTGAGAACATCTGCCACCCTCTTCAGAAGATAACCTTACTTAAAATTTCAGGTTTGTCCCCAATCCCCTTATGCCAAAATCCTGATGTAATATAATTTGTTCTCATCACTGGTCAAACTATTTTGGCATTAAGTTATTTTGTCTATTATTGACTACATCACAGCTTTCTCCTTGCCTATTTGTTGCTGCTCACTGATAAAGTACAGCAGTGAAACTCCTATTAATACAGGTCTATGAGGCTGTACATGTGACCAAGAAGTGCAAGATGTGCTATGCAAATGTTTACACAGAAACCTATATAAGTGTGTGACATTGTACTCTATATGATTTTATGAAAATATGCTAATGTAACTGGAATATGCTTCATGCAAAAGGTCTCTTGTAAGGTATCATTACAAAGCTTATAATCTACTGAGTGCGATCATCCTATTTGTATAAATGTACCACTCTTGTATCTGAAACTAGAAATATGAAATATAACTCTGATGGCCTATTGTAATTATGCAAAGGGTGGGCCATTAATGGTGATTTGGAATCTTGATGACTCCCATTAACCAGGACAATTGACTGCAGATGGCTCTGTTTTACCTATAAGTCTGTATACGCGTGTGCTGGCAAGTGGGTAATGAAGTCTTACAGTGACATGTGATCATGTCACCTAAACTGGAATCCATCTTTAACATGGTGCTTTTCCATTGGGGGTGGGGGAAACCCAGAGGGACAAAGGATTCCCACCTTATACAAAAGATATATAAATGGGTGGAACAGAACAAAGAAGGCAGCCATCATGAGGAATCTCCTAGCTACCACCTGAGCTGGAACAAGGGCTGTACCAGGGGAAAGGATTGTGCCCAGACTAGGAAGGCATCCAGTCTGTGAAAAAAAGTATTGAAACATCTCTGAGGGTGAGATCTTATCTGTATTCAGTTTCTTACTGTATTAGATATAGACTTGCGAGTTTAATTTTATTTTACTTGGAATTCACTTTGTTACTACTTGGAACCACTTAAATCCTACTTTCTGTATTTAATAAAATACTTTTTACCTATTAATTAACCCAGAGTATGTATTAATACCTGGGGGGAGGGGGGGGAAACGGCTATGCATATCTCTCTGTCAGTGTCATAGAGGGCGAACAATTTATGAGTTTACCCTTTATAAGCTTTATACAGTGTAAAACGGATTTATTTAGGGTTTGGACCCCATTGGGAATTGGGCATCTAAGTGTTAAAGGCAGGAACACTTCTGTAAGCTGCCTTCAGTTAAGCCTGCAGCTGTTTGGGGCAAGTAATTCAGACCCTGGGTCTGTGTTGGAGCAGACGAGCGTGTCTGGTTCAACAAGACAGGGTGCTGGGGTCCCAGGCTGGCAGGGAAAGCAGGGGCAGAAGTAGTCTTGGCACATCAGTTGGAAGTTCCCAAGGGGGGTTCCGTGATCCAACCCATCACAAAGTGTATCTAAAATATATCAAAATATAATGAAAATAGGAGAAATGGAAATATATGGATTGAAAAACTTATTAAAACTAGAGAATCTAAACCAGATGTGAATTTTGTGGCATTTCAGAGCCAGACCTGGATCTAAACTTCATGCCTGACATAGATCTCTACAATGAGCCAAACCAAAAGCCTAGACCTAAACACACCATTTATGTTGGACAAATTCAGGTCAGGACACAAGTCCACTTTGGCACTCAGGTCCATCTCAAATTAAAACCAAGAAAATATTGTTTTGTCTTGATAAGCTTAGGCAATGACTATAGAGGAAAACCATATAGGGCCTGGTTCACTAGCCTTATTCATGTTGCATTGTACCTTACTCAGCTGAGACTATTTCAGTACTACTTCAGTATCAACCTCTCCTATTAGATTGTAAGATCTTTGGGGCAGAGATCCATCATTTTGTTCTATGTTTGTACAGCACCTAGCACAATAGGATTCTAGTCAATGACTAAGGTTCACAGGCACTATGGTAATACAAATAAATAAATCTCCCTCTCCAGGAGAACTTGCTGGAAAGAGGGTGGGGAAGGATACAGTGGGCAGTCATGGCTCTCCCTGGGGTAGTATAGTTCTGTCCGACCCCCAGTGCAGAGTGGTGGCTAAAGAATGCCACAACTGAGTCCCTATTGTTGTGTTCCTTGTCCACTCCCTGTATCTATTCTTCCTATTATTCTTATTATTATACCCTATCCATTTCTAAGGCTCTGTTCGCCTGGGAACGCTAAGCAGAGTGTCAAAAGTAAAACTATGGTAACTGTCAAATTATAAAACAGCCTGAAGTACAAAATGACACCGAAATTATTATAAAGCTGTCTTTTAAAAATATAAATCTCACACTAACTTAATATAATTGACAGTTTTATGTTTCTTGTAATTGTTTTCTTACTCAAATCTTTTATATAGGGATTAATTGTCCTCCAGCATATGACAGTGGATTAATCATTTATGAAAGTACATTCTCTCTCTCTAAATCAGAGCTGTGAACCTCGAATTGCCGGGCAAGGGCTAGGACTGGGTGATTCTTTCTTTCCAGGCTGCTGGAACTCCCTCTTGTGAACAAAGTATGACTTCCCTCTTTCAGAACAAAGTAACTTAAAGAAATGGATAAAAAAATAGCCAGGGGATCAGGCTTGACAGTTTCACAGCATTTCCTATAGTGTTTTTTATTTTTTATTTTCCCTTCTATAAACCCATAAGAAAGGAGCATCTGTAAAGTCAGTTCTCAGATGAACGTCCTTTGTGCTCTCAAAACACAATTCCTCAACACCCCCTTGCCCCCCAAAAAACACTGGAGGGATACAGTAGAAGAAACTAAATCGGACAGAATAGCGGGCTGTGGAGTGGAAGGTTGGTCCCTGCTCCTAGTGTAGTACACAATTACTTTTGTCTAGGTGCCCATATGGGTATTTCTCATTGTAGTAACATTATTGGGGATATTTGGAGAAAAAGGCAGTGTCCAGGGCCGCTGGAGCCAGTGGAGAATTCACGCCCTTTTCTGCCTCACGCACATTGTTCTGTGCTCTCCTGCTTTCCTCCGGCCAAAGGAAGAGGGAGAGCAATGGCTCCCAGTTTTCACTGGAAGTGCAGATGCTGCTGTTGGGGGTACTGAGAAAGTCTTCAAACCAGGGTGACACCGCATGGCATTCAGGTGCCCCCTTCTAAGAAAGCAGATCGGCCCAGAGACTCCGAATCAGGGGCACAAGAAATATACCCGTGCAAGAAGCTTTAAACCCTGGGAACCGGATTACGGAGGTAGGGGGAACCCAATCCGCGGTCTCAGCCTCTGAGTGCACACTGGAAATCACGCCTGGCCGGCTGGCGTTGTACGGGCTGGAGAGAATCGCCCTGTGGGGCAGGTGTCCTGGGGCGGGGGTGCGGAGGGAGGGCGCCCTGCCCCGCCCCGCCCCACAGAGGAGGGAGGAAGCTGGGCGCGGGGAGCGAGGGGAGCCCTGGCCGTGAGGGAGAAGGGGGCCCGTTCTGAGGGGGCCCCCACGTAGGGAGTGTGAGGGGTGCCTGCCTCTGATGCTGGGGGCAGCCCCGCAGAGCGCCTGAGCCGAGCAGGGCTCCCGCCCGGCCGCTCCTCCCGTCGGGGCTGAGCAGGGGGCGGAGGCGGGCTGCCGAGCTGCTGCCGTCACGCGCGCCTTTTCCCTCAGCCCTTCGCCGAGCAGCAGCGGCGGCCCCAGCCCGGCTCCCACGCCCTCCCCAGCCGGGTGGCGGGCGGCAGCGCCATGCAGCCTCCACCTCCTCCTCGCCGGCTCTGAGTCCATGCCATGCTGCTGCCGCCGCTCCTGCCGGCGCTGCTGGCCGCCTGCCTGCCCCCCTGCCAGGGCTGGAGCCCCGCCGCGGCCGGCGGGGGCCAGGAGGAGCCGGAGCTCTTGCTGCCCCCCATCAACTCCTCCTCGCGCTCCCTGGCCAGCCTGGAGCGGGACCTGCGCGGGGTGGGCGGGCAGGCTGAGGCGGGCAGCCCCAGCCAGGAGCCGCCTCCGGGCGCCGCCGGCCAGCAGCCGCCCCAGCCCCCCGAGGAGGCGCCCTGCAACATCAGCGTGCAGCGGCAGATGCTGAGCTCGCTGCTGGTGCGCTGGAGCCGCCCGCTGGGCATCCCGTGCGACCTGCTGCTCTTCTCCACCAACGGCCACGGGCGGGCCCTCTTCTCCGCCGCCTTCCACCGCGTGGGGCCGCCGCTGCTCATCGAGCACCTGGGGCTGGCGGCGGGGGGAGCCCAGCAGGATCTGCGCCTCTGCGTGGGCTGCAGCTGGGTGCGGGGGCGCCGGGTCGGGCGGCTCCGGGCAGCGGCCGCCGCCTCCTCCTCCTCCTCGCTGTCCGAGCCCGGCCAGTACTGGCTGCAGGGGGAGCCGCTGAATTTCTGCTGCCTGGATTTCAGCCTGGAGGAGCTGAAGGGGGAGCCGGGCTGGCGGCTGAACCGCAAGCCCATCGAGTCCACCCTGGTGGCTTGTTTCATGACTCTCGTCATCATCGTGTGGAGCGTGGCCGCCCTCATCTGGCCGGTGCCCATCATCGCCGGCTTCCTGCCCAACGGCATGGAGCAGAGGAGAAGCACTGCGGGCGCCACCGCCGCTGGCAAATAACCCCCCTCCCACCCCGGCTGGGGCCGCCCTCCTCCGTTTGCTGGGCGATCCGCTCCCGCGGGGCTCCCGAGACTGGGGCGGACGCTGGTGGACTCGCTTCCCCTCCCCGCGCGCTCTTTGTAAACGCTTAACCCGGGGTTGTTGTTGGTGGTGTGTGTGTGTGTAGCACTTTAAAGCCTTGCCCAAGTTTCTTGGTGTCCAATGCAGGCGAGTGTGGCGGTCGGGGATAGGGTGACCAGACAGCAAGTGTGAAAAATCGGGACAGGGGGTGGGGGGTAATAGGAGCCTATATAAGAAAAAGACCCAAAATTTGGGACTGTCCCTATAAAATCAGGACATCTGGTCACCCTAGTCGGGGGTTGTCTGGGACCTCACGGTTTCTCTGCAATGAATCCTTTGCGGAGCATTGCTCCCTCCCCAGTAGTCAAAGGGATTTGATTTTATTTTCATGTGCCCAAGATTCATAGCAGAAAACGACCAAATCCTGTGTATTTGTTTTCTATATTTAATAGGCGTTTTAAATGGACGTTTTAGTAAAAAAAAATAAAAAATAATAATTAAAAAAAAAAACCCGAAAAACCCTATTCAATTGCAGTTGTTTTAGTCAGAGTAGCTATTTGTATATGAACAAATTTGTCGTAGCAGTTTTATTTACATCAGACGAATCTTTTCTGGCAGGATTTAAAACTGATATATTGTTATTGCTGAAACTGAACTTTAATGAAACTTTTACAATGTATTTCCCATTTCAGATAATGTGTATTTAATATTGTAGTTCTGCGTTACTTGGCTTTTAATACAGAGATTTTCTTTCTGGAAGTCATGCTTAGCCTTCTGTTGCTCTGTTTCTCCCAGGATGGGAAAGAAGGGTTCTGCAAAATTCCCAGTTCTCCTAGCTGATGGTGAAGACCATCAATAGAAATGAGGGTCTGTTACGTGTGTTATTAGAGGAAATGGATTGATGGTCACCCAAAAGCTTTTTCTACAGTATTTGCCCTTCTTTCAGAATACAAATAATGGGATTCTGCTTCCATTGGAATTAATCTTCAAAACTTCCACTCACTTCAGGATAAGAATCAGTGGTCTAGATCCTTAAGTGGAGTTCACCAGCATAGCTGCATTAACTTCTATGGAGCTGTGCCCATTTACACGTTCCTTGGGGTCTGTTGACTTCAACAGAGCTAGACAAGTACCTACCATCTGAGGATCTGGCCCACTATTTGTACTGTATCCAAACCAGTTGGAAAACAACTCTCTGTGACTCCGACAAAGTGCATGGCTCAAAGCAAGCTCAAATACACTTGCAGAAGGAATTGTAATATAGTACTTCTTTGTGACTATTCGTCTTAAAGGGGTACGGTCAGGTTGTTTAACCCCAAATTTAGGGGTTGGGTAGGGAAGGCATTATAAACCTAGAATCGGATTTTGACTGGCCCCCTGTTTAAAGGGAGAGAGAGGCTGTAAGAAACCTCCTTTCTTGTGTCCCCTACACAGTGGTCAGCCACAACTGATGTCTCTGAAATTTCACATGCCTGAAAAGCTCAGTGTAAATTAAGGAATGATTTTGTTTGAACTTTTTAGCTCTATAAGGGACCATATCCTCTTTGCATTAGCCAAATGAATTGTCCAGCTGAAGTCAATGAGACCAGTTGTGGGAATAAAGCGAACAAGACTTGTGATAAGATTTCTAACTTTTTTGCCAGTGTCAGCATCTTTGATTTCTAGGCACATCTGAGCTCACTCTGATGGCTAATTTAACACGACATGAGCATTTTTGTTTAATTCTTCTAGGGTTTATGTAGATGAGATAAGGCAACTCATATTGGCATGAAAAGTTTGAATGGGTTAAATCCTGTTAGAATTCTGTTTTTGTATTTATTTTACTATTTTTAAACAAGTAAAGGACAACATTAGTAAAATAAATTTATGCAATATTTTATACCATATGAAATTTGATGAAAGAGAATGCAGAGAAAACAGTATGCTGAGCATACTGGATGAAATAGATAAAATAAATAAAATATATATTTAAAAATCTTATATTTTAGGGGTTTATCCTGCAGCTCTCACTCAGACAATAGGTCCACTGTGTCAATGGAACCTTATTTTAACAAATATAGGCTCCATTCACCATGAAAAATGTTCATGTTACCTATTGATCTGTGGCATTTTCTGCTGTGTAGCTAGTTCACTGAATCCTATCTTTCTGTTCTTGATGTGAGAAATACATTTCCATTTTGTATGGATTATTTTTTTCAGAAATGAGAAATGCACATAAAAGCAAATATTTGCTTTATGTACCTTTGATACCCTGGGTGACTCAAACCTCCTAAAATATAAATACAGGGGCCCCGGGAGAATATTGCATCCAGGTACAAATGAAGCCATGTCAACATCCTCCCAAATGCGTCTAAGTGCTATAGAGCCTGTACATATATAATAAAATATCTAGTGAAGATTTACAGTGCCAGCAAGGCATTATTGTTAACAAGAGCACACACGTAGGCAGAGAGGGCTAATTACCTTGGATTGAACTAACGGGCTGATTCTGCAAAATACTGAACATTCTTTTTCTGATCCAACAAAGCACTTGAGCATATGTTTAAATTTAAGATCTTTATGGGCCCAATTCTCTTCTCACACCAATTTCACTAGCAAAGCTCCATAGATTTCATCTGAATTTCACTAACTTAAGCAAAAGGAGAATTGGGTCTTATAAAATTACCATTTTTAACAATTCTTCTTTTAGCTGATGCCTACAGAAACATATCAAGAATGACTAAAATGTTAATACAAAATAGATATACAGACTATAAAGTTAAGGGTGAGTTCCCTAGCTCATACCACAATCTACTTGAATGCAAATTTTATATAAATGCAGCTCTAATTATCGTATGTTATGCTGCATCAATAAACAAGTGAGAAAATGGAGGAGAAGAATTTGCTTTCAATCTACCTATATACCTCAACATAAGTAGGGCACTTGTTAAAATAACTTTTGTTATAGTATGAGATGTTAGAATGGATGGATCATGTAAAATCAGAAAAGGACAAATCCTGTTCTCAGCACAAATTAATTTGTTGTGCTCTAGAAAGATCTGTCTCAGATCAAGGAGACAGTGTGGGCTTCTCCTTGGGTTGCAGTAACCTCTGTGGCTAAGCATGCTCCATTCACAGGGGGGGAATAGCCAGTGGAACTGCATTGTGGGAGATGCATCAGCATTGTCTCTGGACCCTAAAACTCCCCTGGTATGCAGGGACCTTCTGGAGAGCCAAGTTGCATGGGGCGCAGAAGATATATACCCATTGTACAGACTGCCAGAATAATTTTCCCCAAAGGGCCTTGTATGCCCATAGAAATGGAGGCAAGATTTGTCCCCTGAAGAATAAAATTTCAAAGCTTGGTATGGTCCGGGCAATACCCAAGATTCTCTGTCATCTTTGGTCCCAAGTCAATAGTAAAGTAATTGATTCTTGGATTTTAAGACAGTAGTGATCATTATGATGAGATAGCCTCCTACATAACACAGCAATAGAACTTCACGCAGTGATTCATGCATCTATCCCAATAGTAGCAATGAAAATGATCTCTTCTAACTTGGTTCAAGACACTACTATGATTCTCAGTAACTAAGGATGCGGTCCTTTAGTTCTCATTCAGGCAATGCTTTCATCAATGTCGATGGGAATTTTATCTAAATAAATAGATTCATAGACTTTAAGGTCAGAAGGGACTATTATGATTGTCTAGTCTGACCTCCTGCACAATGCAGGCCACAGAATCCCACCCACCCACCCCTGCAATAAACCCCTAACCTATGCCTGAGCTATTGAAGTCCTCAAATCATGGTTTAAAGACGTCAAGGTGCAGAGACTCCTCCAGCAAGTGACCAGTGCCCTACGCAGCTGAGGAAGGTGAAAAACCCCCAGGGCCTCTGCCAGTCTGCCCTGGAGGAAAATTCCATTCCAACCCCAAATATGGCGATCAGCTCAACCCTGAGCATGTGGGCAAGACTCACCAGCCAGACACCCAGGAAAGAATTCTCTGTAGTAACTCAGATCCTACCCCATCTAACATCCCATCACAGGCCATGGGTCATATTTACCGCTAATAGTCAAAGATCAATTAATTGCCAAAATTAGGCTATCCCATCATACCATCCCCTCCATAAACTTATCAAGCTTAGTCTTGAAGCCAGATATGTCTTTTGCCCCTACTGCTCCCCTTGGAAGGCTGTTCTAGAACTTCACTCCTCTGATGGTTAGAAACTTTAGTCTAATTTCAAATCTAAACTTCCTGATGGCCAGTTTATATCCATTTGTTCTTGTGTCCACATTGGTATTGAGCTTAAATAATTCCTCTCCCTCCCTGGTATTTATCCCTCTAATCAGGGCCGGCTCCAGGCACCAGCCTGGCAAGCAGGTGCTTGGGGCGGCCGCTCCGGAGAGGGGCGGCACGTCCAGGTATTCGGCGGCAATTCGGTGGACGGTCCCTCACTCCCGCTGGGAGCAAAGGACCTCCCGCCGAATTGCTGCCGCAGATCGCGGGTTTTTTTTTTTTTTTGTGGCTGCTTGGGGCGGCCAAAACCCTGGAGCTGGCCCTGCCTCTAATATATTTATAGAGAGCAATTATATCTCCCCTCAGCCTTCTTTTGATTAGGCTAAACAAGCCAAGCTCTTTGACACTCCTTTCATAAGACAGGTTTTCCATTCCTCAGATCATCCTAGTAGCCCTTTGCTGTACCTGTTCCAGTATGAATTCATTCTTCTTAAACGTGGGAGACCAAATTGCACACAGTATTCCAGATGAGGTCTCACCCGTGCCTTGTATAATGGTACTAACACCTCCTTATCTCTACTGGAAATACCTCGCCTGATGAATCCCAAGACTGCATTAGCTTTTTTCATGGCCATATCACATTGGTGGCTCATAGTCATCTTGTGATCAACCAATACTCCGATGTCCTTCTCCTCCTCTGTTACTTCCAACTGATGAATCCCCAGCTTATAACAAAAATCCTTGTGATTAGTCCCTAAATGCATGACCTTGCACTTTTCACTATTAAATTTCATCCTATTACTATTACTCCAGTTTACAAGGTCATCCAGATCTTCCTGTATGATATCCCGGTCCCTCTCTGTATTGGCAATACCTCCCAGCTTTGTGTCATCCGCAAACTTTATTAGCACACTTCTACTTTTTGTGCCAAGGTCAGTAATAAAAAGATTAAATAAGATGGGTCCCAAAACCGATCCCTGAGGAACTCCACTAGTAACCTCCCTCCAGCTGACAGTTCACCTTTCAGTATGACCCATTGTAGTCTCCCCTTTAACCAGTTCCTTATCCACCTTTCAATTTTCATACTGATCCCCATCTTTTCCAATTTAACTAATAATTCCCCATGTGGAACCGTATCAAATGTCTTACTGCAATCGAGGTAAATTAGATCCACTGCATTTCCTTTGTCTAAAAAGACTGTTACCTTCTCAAAGAAGGAGATCAGGTTGGTTTGGCATGATCTACCTTTTGTAAAACCATGTTGTATTTTGTCCCATTTACCATTGACCTCAATGTCCTTAACTACTTTCTCCTTCAAATTTTTTTCCAAGACCTTGCATACTACAGATGTCAAACTAACAGATCTGTAGTTACCCGGATCACTTTTTCCCCCCTTTATTAAAAATAGGAACTATGTTAGCAATTCTCCAGTCATACAGTACAACCTCTGAGTTTACAGATTCATTAAAAATTCTTGCTAATGGGCTTGCAATTTCATGTGCCAGTTCCTTTAATATTCTTGGATGAAGATTATCGGGGCCCCGATTTAGTCCCATTAAGCTGTTCAAGCTTGGCTTCTACCTCAGATGTGGTAATATCTACCTCCAAATCCTCATTCCCATTTGTCATCTTGCCATTATCCCTACGCTCCTCATTAGCCTCATTAAAGACTAAGGCAAAGTATTTGTTTAGATATTGGCCATGCCTAGATTATCCATAACCTCCACTCCATCCTCAGTTTTTAGCGGCCCACTTCTTTCTTTGTTTTCTTCTTATATATATGGCTATAGAACCTTTTGCTATTGGTTTTAATTCCCTTTGCAAGGTCCAACTCTACATGGCTTTTGGCCTTTCTCACTTTATCCCTACATGTTCTGACCTCAATAAGGTAGCTCTCCTTGCTGATCCCTCCCATCTTCCACTCCTTGTAGGCTTTCTGCTTTTTCTTAATCACCTCTCTGAGATGCTTGCTCATCCAGCTTGGTCTACAACTCCTGCCTATGAATTCCCCCTCCCCTGCCCCTTTCTTGGGATGCAGGCTTCTGATAGTTTCTCCAGGCCTCCTCCACATTTAGATCCACAAGTTCTACAGTCCAATCCACTTCCTTAACTAATTTCCTTATTTTTTTAAAGTTAGCCCTTTTGAAATTAAAAACCCTTGTCACAGATCTATTTTTGTTTATCCTTCCATTTAGTTTGAACTGAATTAGCTCATGATCGCGCGAACCAAGTTTGTCCCCTACAACCATTTCTTCTATGAGGTCTTCACTACTCACCAAAACCAAATCTAAAATGTCATCTCCTACTGTTGGTTCAGCAACTACTTGTTGAAGGAATCCATCAGCTATCTCATCCAAGAAAATCTGAGCCCTATTATTATTATTACTAGCACTTATTCTCCAGTCTATATCTGGGAAGTTAAAGTCTCCCATGATCACACAATTCCCATTAGTATTTACTTCATTAAAAACATTAAAGAGGTCTCCATCCATATCCAAATTGGATCCCGGCGTCTGTAGCACATCCCAAGCACTATCCCAGGGGAGGCTCTAGTAGCTTTCTTCCCCAATGTGATTTTTGCCCAGACAGACTCTGTCTTATCCATTCCATCACTTCTTATTTCTACAGTCTACCTCATCATGGATATACAATGATACTCCACCACCTTTGCCTTTATTTCTGTCTTTCCTAAACAGCACATACCCTTCAATACCTATACTCCAGTCATGACTACTATTCCACCATGTTTCTGTTATCCCTATAATATCTGGTTTCACTTCCTGCACCAGTAATTCTAGTTCCTCCATTTTGTTACCTAGGCTCCTTGCGTTGGTGTACAAACATCTTAATTTTTGCTGTTTGGCTTCACTCACATTCTTTACCCGATTAGGCACAGACATTCTATGGCCAGTATCACCTATTAGACTGGTATCTACACTACCCTTCCTCCTTATGTCCATTCTCCTACCCATGGCTGTATCCTTTCTTACTTCATTTTCTTCCCTCTCAATTTTAAAATCCAGCATTGAGATTACCTGGACATCTCCCAACCATTTCCCCCAAATTCCTAGTTTAAAGCTCTCTTAATCAGCTGTGCCAGCCTCCATCTTAGAAGTCTATTTCCCTCCCTACTCAGGTGAAGTCCATCCAGAGAACAGTCCTCTGTCCATGAATGCCTCCCAGTGGACATACATCCCAAAGCCCTCCTTATAGAACCACTGCCTGAGCCATCTGTTGATCATTATAATCTTGTCACACCTTTGTTGCCCTTCTCTAGGAACAGGCAGAATCCCACTGAAGATCACCTGAGCCTCAATTTCCTTAAGCATCTTCCCCAGCCTGGCATAGTCTCCCTTGATATGTTCCAGCGAGAATCTAGCCGTATCATTTGTTCCCGCATGAAGGACAATCAGTGGATTCTTTCCCGCTCCCATGAGGATCTTCTTCAGCCTCAGGTCCACATCCCGTATCTTAGCACCTGGCAGACAGTACACCCTTCTGTTCTCTGGATCAGCTCTGGTTACAGGCCTGTCTGTTCTTCTCAGTAAGGAGTCCCCAATCATGTAGACCTGCCTTTTCCTGGTGATGGTGCGATTCTCCGGTTTATCCCCTGTTCCCTCTGGCTGCAAGTCCTCTCGATTCCTATTCTCCCTTGCAATCCTCTGCAACCCATCCTGTATCCTCCTGGGGCTCATATTTGGTGTTATCTCCATTGACTTCCCCTCTTCCTATAGAACTAGCTGTTCTTCTCTTCTTCCTTGCCCTCCCACGTTCAGACACCATCGGCTTTGCCCCTTCCTCATTTTCCAACTTTGCAAACCTGTTCCTGAGCTCTATTTCTCCTTCACTTGCCCTTTTTTCCCTTTGCCTGGTTCTCTTAGTCACATGCTTCCACTGTCCACTTTCCTCACCCAGCAGTCTCCTCTCAGAGTTCTTTGGTCCTGCTTCCATCTGCAAGTCTGAGCTTTTCCTTTCAGCCTCCTCATGTCTTTGCTCCATCATCTGCTCAAACCTCCTTCTAAACTCAACCAGAGTTTCCACCTGCATCTCCAATCCTCGGATCTTTTCTTCCATCAGCTCTATCAGGTGGCACTTCATGCAGACGAAACACTTTTCAGGTACCCCCTCCAGGATCATGTACATGCCGCAGCTTTCACATACAGTCATCTTCATTGTGTCTTTCACTGCTTGGGTCACTACCACTGCTGCCTCTGTATCTGTCATAGACTTCCCACCTAAGTCCTGTTAGTCCGGGAAACACAAACCAAACCAAAACACCACCAAACACAGCAAAACAACCCCCCAACGAGCACCACAACACTGCCAGACCACCACACACTCCCTTCACTAGCCTGTCTGTTCCTCTGCCTGGTTCTCCTAGTCTTCCCCCCAGACTCCCCTTACAAATTCCCACTCAAACTCCCCTGTTTACCACTCTGTTTGCTGGCTCCTGTTCCGCTGCCTGACTGGCTACCTTTATAGGACCCCTAATCAGAGAAGCCCTGCCCCCTAATCAGGGCTCAGCTTCTCTCCCAGCACACTGCCCCTACCTGCCTCTACAAATGCCTTCTCCAACAGAACTCCCACTCAAACTGTTTACAGCTCTGTTTGCTGGCTCCAGTGTCACTGCAGCTGTCTAAATATGGAAGCATCAGACCCATATAAACTGATGCATGTCTTTAATAATCTGGATCATCAGCTAGTTTGGGATTTTAACTATATACAGAGCTGGTGTCTATGTTTTTTTCCTGTTTCACTAGCAGTGTAATTTTTATAATTTCTTTTCAAGGGATGAGTCTAAGCCATATTCCCACCTGTCTGGATTTATTTTTAAAACCAGTTGTTATCAGGGACAGCACAAGAGGAGGATTAGTAGCCCAAATATAATTATTCTTATTCTCCGTGATTCCTATGTGAGGCCTTGTTTTGTGTAATAAGAAGTTAAAGCGGGGTGGGAGGGGAGGTGCGGGACAGGGAAGGATGATGAAAAGACAAAAAAAGATCAGTTATTTTTTCTTTGTCAAATATTTTGTAAATCTGGTTCTCTTATAAATTATACTTAGTTTATTCTAGCATTTGTTTGCTGGAAAGCAAGGATTAATGTTGGAGCATTGGAATGGAGGCAAATCTTTGTTTCTTTATATTTGATGCAAGTTTATTATCTTTTGTTTTTTGGTTCCAAGAACCAACAAATTCTTTCCCTAAAAAAGATTTAGCATTAGGGGTTAGTATACTTATTTAGGTTATATGATCAGTGCTAGACTAGTAAATTGTTGGTTCAGGTCTAGCATAAAGGGTCGGTTTTATATATATTTAAAAAAATTATTTATGCTTTATAAGAATAGTAGCAGGTAGGTACCCAGTTTTTAGAAATGACATTATTGTAAGCATTGTTACTTAGTGCAGAGTATTTCAACGTAGTAAGAATATACATGGGTAATTGGGGCACTATTATTATTCAAGAATGTATAGGGTTATTTGAAGCATTATTATTATATATTAATAGGTCAGCAATAGTCAGTGTAGTCTTTTTTAATACACGCATAACTACATACGTGTTGGGACAGAATTGTTGTATTCAGATAAATATACAGGTTTTATTTATTCAGAATCCAGTTCAGCAACTCTTACATTAATTAGTAACTACAGTAGCCCCACTGACCTCAATAGGACTATCTGTGATGGTAAATACTGCTCAGCATGGCAGCGTATGGTCCCGGTGTTTGCTGGCATGCAGAGAACATCCATTCCTAGCCCGTTCCTGCTCAGCTGAATAGAAATGTTCCCCGCTGTTAGCCACGCGGTAGAGGGGAGGGGTGAAGTGATCATCCCAGAGAATTAGGTGTGTGTGTGTGGGGGGGGGTAGTTGGGTTTGTGCTGCATGTTAACCCAGAAATTGCAGCCCCTCCTTTTACATTGTAAACCCATTTTAAATGGCCAACCCAATGGGTGCTTGGTATGGGAAATGAGGACGCTACTGTTTGAAACCATTCCCACATGTTAAGAAGGTTAAAAAAGCCAAAAGACTGTGCTTACCATGGCTGCCTGCAAATCTGTTGCCTGGCACTGCATGAGTGATCTCTCACACCAAACCAGCAGGCCCTCAATATAAGAGGAAAAATGCGACCTTGTAACAAAAGCACAAGTGCTGTGTAATGTGAATAGCAAAATATAATGTGAAAGAGTGTACCCATTGTTCTCTAAAATGTGTCTTTTTTAACTACCTCTCCCTTCTCCTCCACCAGCTGCAAATGTTTCTCCTTCACAGAGGCTAGTGAAGATTAGAAGGAGAAAACGGTGAACTTGGGATGATATGTTCTCGGAGCTCCAGATGTCCTCCCACTCTGTCAGAGCACAGCAGAATGCGTGGAGGCAGTCAATGTCAGAGTGCAAAAAAGCACAATATGAATGAGAGGAGAGGTGGCGGGCTGAATTGTGGGCTGAAGAGAGCAAGTGGCGGGCTGAAGAGGATAGGTGGCGTCAGCTGGCTGACAGAAGGCAAGAGTCGATGCTCTGGCTGCTGGAGCATCAAACTGATATGCTCCAGCATATGGTTGAGCTGCAGGAAAGGCAGCAGGAGCAGAGACCGCTGCCACAGCCCCTGTGTAACCAACAGCCCTCCTCCCCAAGTTCCATAGCCTCGTCACCCAAACGCCCAAGAACGCGGTGGAGGGGCCTCCGGCCACCCAGTCTCTCCACCCCAGATGATTGCCCAAGCATCAGAAGGCTGGCCTTCAATAAGAGTTAAAGTTTTAAAGTTTTAAACTGCAGTGTGTCCTTTTCCTTCCCTCCTCCCCCACCCCTCCCGGGCTACCTTGGCAGTTATCCCCCTAGTTGTGTGATGAATTAATAAAGAATGCATGAATGTGAAGTAACAATGACTTTATTGCCTCTGCAAGCGGTGCTCGAAGGGGGGAGGGGAGGGTGGTTAGTTTACAGGAAAGTAGAGTGAACTGGGGGGGGCAGAGGGTTCATCAAGGAGAAACAAACAGAAGTTTCACACTGTAGCCTGGCCAGTCACAAAACTCGTTTTCAAAGCTTCTGTGATGCGCACCGTGCCCTGCTGTGCTCTTCTAACTGCCGTGGTGTCTGCCTGCGTGTAATCAGCGGCCAGGCGATTTGCCTCAACCTCCCACCCCGCCATAAATGTCTCCCCCTTACTCTCACAGATATTGTGGAGCACACAGCCAGCAGCAATAACAATTGGAATATTGGCTTTGCTGAGGTCTATCCGAGTCAGTAAACTGCGCCAGTGCGCTTTTAAACGTCCAAATGCACATTCCACCACCATTCGGCACTTGCTCAGCCTATAGTTGAACAGGTCCTGACTACTGTCCAGGCTGCCTGTGTACAGCTTCATGAGCCATGGCATTAAGGGGTAGGCTGGGTCCCCAAGGATCACGATAGGCATTTCAACATCCCCAACGGTTATTTTCTGGTCCGGGAAGAAAGTCCCTTCCTCCAGCTTTTGAAACAGACCAGAGTTCCTGAAGACACGAGCATCATGTACCTTTCCTGGCCATCCCATGTTGATGTTAGTGAAATGTCCCTTGTGATCCACCAGGGCTTGCAGCAGCATTGAAAAGTACCCTTTGCTGTTTATGTACTCGGTGGCTTGGTGCTCCAGTGACAAGGTAGGGATATGGGTTCCGTCTATCGCCCCACCACAGTTTGGGAATCCCATTGCAGCAAAGCCATCCACTATGGCCTGCACATTTCCTAGAGTCACTACCCTTGATATCACCAGGTCTTTGATTGCCCTGGCAACTTGGATCACAGCAGCCCCCACAGTAGATTTGCCCACTCCAAATTGATTCCCGACTGACCGGTAGCTGTCTGGCGTTGCAAGCTCCCACAGGGCTATCACCACTCGCTTCTCAACTGTGAGGGCTGCTCTCATCCTGGTATTCTGGCACTTCAGGGCAGGGGAAAGCAAGTCACAAAGTTCCATGAAAGTGCCCTTATGCATGCAAAAGTTTCGCAGCCACTGGTAATCGTGTCACACCTGCAACATGATGTGGTCCCACCGGTCTGTGCTTGTTTCCTGGGCCCAGAACTGGGGTTCCACGGCATGAACCTGCCCCAGTAACACCATGATTTGCACATTTCTGGGGCCTGTACTTTGTGAGAGGTCTATGTCCATGTCAATTTCCTCATCACTCTCGTCGCCGCGCTGCAATCGCTGCAATCGCCTCCTCGCCTGGTTTTGCTTTGGCATGTTCTGGCTCTGCATATACTCCAGGACAATGCGCGTGGTGCTCATAGTGCTCATAATTGCCGCAGTGATCTGAGTGGACTCCATGATCCCAATGCTATGGTGTCTGGGCTGAAAAAAGGCGTGAAACTATTGTCTGATGGAGGGAGGGAGGGGCGAGTGACGACATGGCTTACAGGTACAGGGAATTAAAATCAACAAAGGTGGCTGTGCATCAGGGAGAAACACAAACAACTGTCACACAGAATGGCCCCCCCCAAAGATTGAACTCAAAAGCCTGGGTTTAGCAGGCTGCTGATTTCACGGAGGGATGGGGGAGCAAATGAATACAGAACAAATCTGGTCCATCTATTTTTTACATCTTAAGCTGGCAGCAGACGGTGCAGCATGACTGATAGCCATCGGCATATTCTGGGTGCTTGGCAGAAGATACTGTACTACGACTGCTAGCCATCATCGTCAAGACGGTTCAATTGGACTGCCGGCAGGACTGAGTCTCCAGGAGACAAAACGTGTCTGCCCAGGTGCCTCTGATCGAACTCACTGAGGAATACAACGACGATGGATACCAGTCATAATATACCATCTACTGCCAAAAGGCAAGGAGCCGCTGCTGTATAGCAATGCAGCCCCACGTCTGCCAGCACCCAGATAGCCGATGATGGCTACCAGTCATACTGCACCGTCTACTGCCAAAGGGCAATTAGCTGCTCCTGTGTAGCAATGCAGTACCACGTCTGCCGACACCCAGATGACATATGGTGACGGTGAGCTGAGCTGAGCTGAGCGGGCTCCGTGCTTGCCGTGGTATGTTGTCTGCACAGGTAACCCAGGTAAAAAGGCGCGAATCGATTGTCTGCCATTGCTCTGATGGAAGGGGAGGGGCCTGACGACATGTACCCAGAACCCCCTGCGACACTGTTTTTGCATCATCAGGCATTGGGATCTCAACCCAGAATTCCAATGGGCGGCGGAGACTGCGGGAACTGTGGGATAGCTACCCAGAGTGCAACGCTCCGGAAGTCGACGCTAGCCTCGGTACTGTGGACGTGGTCCGCCGACTTAATGCACTTAGAGCATTTTATGTGGGGACACACACAATCGGCTGTATACAACCGATTTCTATAAAACTGGCTTCTATAAATTTGACCTAATTTCGTAGTGTAGACATACCCTTAGACTACTCAGCATAACTACAGGCTGCAGAATCCAGCCCTCCATATGGGCGAAGTTATGTGGTCCTTAAGGGCTAACCACGGCTGAAGTCAGAGAGTCTTTCTATTGATTTCAATGGGCTTTGGATCAAGCCTGTAGCAATCAAGCAATGAAGTCAATGGGAGTTTTGCTCGATTGAAGACCACAGAAGCTGGTTATATGATTCTGGTTCAAAATCTGGTTCTGTGATTCTGGTTCAGAATCTGGTTCTATAAATGGACTTCTTTCTAGTTATAATAGCAACTTTTGTTGGTAAGAGAGACAAGCTTTTGAGCTACATAGAGCTCTTCTTCATGTCTGGGAAAGGTATTTAGAGTGTCACAACTAAATACAAGATCAAACAGATAGTTTAGCATAAGTAGTTAGCACATATTCTAAGGGACTACTCAAGGTGAATCTCAAAAGCTTGTCTCTCTCACCAACAGAAGTTGGTCCAATTAAAGCTATTACCTCACCCACCTTGTCTCTCTTAATATCCTGGGATTGACAAGGTTACAACAAGCAACAAAGAGGGTCCTGTGGCACCTTTAAGACTAACAGAAGTATTGGGAGCATAAGCTTTCGTGGGTAAGAACCTCACTTCTTCAGATGCAAGTAATGGAAATTTCCAGAGACAGGTATAAATCAGTATGGATATAACGAGGTTAGTTCAATCAGGGAGGGTGACGTGCTCTGCTAGCAGTTGAGGTGTGAACACCAAGGGAGGAGAAACTGCTTCTGTAGTTGGATAGCCATTCACAGTCTTTGTTTAATCCTGATCTGATGGTTTCAAATTTGCAAATGAACTGGAGCTCAGCAGTTTCTCTTTGGAGTCTGGTCCTGAAGTTTTTTTGCTGTAAGATGGCTATCTTTACATCTGCTATTGTGTGGCTGGGAAGGTTGAAGTGTTCTCCTACAGGTTTTTGTATATTGCCATTCCTGATATCTGACTTGTGTCCATTTATCCTCTTGCGTAGTGACTGTCCAGTTTGGCCAATGTACATAGCAGAGGGGCATTGCTGACACATGATGGCATATATAACATTGGTGGACATGCAGGTGAATGAGCCGGTGATGTTGTAGCTGATCTGGTTAGGTCCTGTGATGGTGTTGCTGGTGTAGATATGTGGGCAGAGTTGGCATCGAGGTTTGTTGCATGGGTTGGTTCCTGAGTTAGAGTTGTTATGGTGCAGTGTGTGGTTGCTGGTGAGAATATTCTTAAGGTTGGCAGGTTGTCTGTGGGTGAGGACTGGCCTGCCTCGCAAGGTCTGTGAAAGTGAGGGATCATTGTCCAGGATGGGTTGTAGATCACTGATGATGCATTGGAGAGGTTTAAGCTGAGGACTGTAGGTGATGGCCAGTGGAGTTCTGTTGGTTTCTTTTTTGGGCCTGTCTTGTAGCAGGAGGTTTCTGGGTACACGTCTGGCTACAACAGCACTGCATAACATATAGTTTAGCAGAGTAGTTTTACCTGAAGTTTACTGTTATTTATTTTATTTTTATGCACTACGAGTAGCTCATAACACAAAGACCAGCATTCCTCAGTCCAGTCTTGGGGCTGACTAATCTGAGCTGTGATTTCTTCTGTTTCTCAAACTGGTAGAAAAATGGCAATAATTTTTCCTGGAATTTTTAAACTAATTTCTTTTTCAAAATTTCCCAAGATAATTTTTTGGTTTTTCAACAGAAAAAAATAAAATTTTAGAAACCATTTTTGGTAAAACAAAATCAGTTTGGAAAATTTTGACCCAGATGAAAAACTTCCTTTGAAAATTTTTGTTTTGGTCAAAATGCCATTTTTTTTTGTCAAAAAGATATTTCAGCAAAATATTTTTGACTAATTCCATTTCTCATATTTCTTGCATGTCATTTAGCAATATTCTGAATGCAGGATTTTCTTCAGTGATTTGGAGTCAGTTACATTTTGAAGGATGAACATTTTTTCGCAGACCTGCTTAGAAAAGCTAAGGATGGCTCTGACTGATAAGTTGCTCAATGTCATTTTTGAAATCTGAAATAGTAACATAGTTACGTTAGTTAAAATAAGCAGAATAAACTATCTCAAGGGAGAAGCCTGGGGAAAAATCTGGGATGCCAGAAATGTTTACTAGATATAATCAGGTTGAGTTTGATTAGAATTGTGTCCAAACTAAACTGATCCAAATACCCTCAAACTCTGATAAAGTTTGGCTCTAGATCTTAACTTGGTAGCTGGCCCATTTCTCTATAATAAGCTAAATCAATTCTCAAGATTAGAACACCATTGAATGTTTGGAAAGTCTGAATTCAAATCCATACTTCTAGTTTTAGTCTTTGTACTATCTCAATAGGGTACTGATTTAAGGGGTGAAGCTGGAATGGCTGACTTTCCCCCCAAACTCTATGTCTGGTTTGGGATATCCAATGCCTTGGGTGACATGCACTTAGACTCCCTATGAATTCACTACTTCCAAGTAGCATTGATCGATAATTCCTGTTTCGTTAGGTACTCAGTGAACCATAAATACATCATACCTTGTTGTAGGAAGGATTTCTCTTTGTAAGTTAAATTGCATTTTTGTTCACTGTAAGGTGAGAGCCCCTGGAAGTATTGGAACTTTATCTATCTGATGTACCTGCTGGTGTTGCTAAGCAACATGAAGCTGTTAAAATGGAAAGATACGAAAGAAGAACAATGAAGAATAAAAGGAAGCAAAGAAACAAAAAGAACAGGAGAAAGACAGTGTATGTACCAATTTGTGTCTACTAAGCAGTTTAGAAAAAAATATAGACTGTGGAAGAGACAAATTAAGATCACAGAGAAATAAAAAAAGTATACAGGTAAGATACAGGGGTTAAAATTAAGGGGCCTTATTCTGCGTTTCTTACTCAAGCTACACTTCCATTGCTTTCATTGAGGTTAGTCCGAAGAAGGACTGCAGGATCAGGCCAACAAACAACGAATAGGTAGAAACTCATGGACAGACACAGACAGAAAAATAAGAGCTAGAAAGGCAGTGGATAGACAGAGAATAAGGCAAGTTAATAATATAAAAACGTATATATTTTTAATCAATGTAACAAGTGAAGAAGAAACATTCTACAAATTCTTGGAAATAAAACAACCCATATAACTGGTAAAGGGACTGCACTGTATTATCCATGCTAACTCTATTTTTGACATCTTCAGGGTTATAAGGAAACCAGGCTACAACCGTTTTTTATATAAAGTAATATTACTATTGAATGTTTCTGCAATTGCAGATCTAAGTGAGAGATAAAGAGTCCTATCCTTTACTCTAGCAAGACTTCTAATAACATCAAGATTGGGCCTAAAGACCGTAATATAGTTTTCACAAATGAATGAGATTTCACAAATTATATAATTTTCTTATTATTGCTCTTAGAACTGATTTGATGATGATTGGTGCTAAAATTAATGCTGAGATTCGGTTAATCAAAGAAGGATGTTGCTGTTATGGAATGTTATAAAAATAGCAATTGTGTCACTCTGCATTCAGCTCAGTATAGCAGAAAGTCTGAATTGTCTCTTACTCTCAAATAGTTGACTATAGATGGGTCTGTGGAAGAGACCTTCTTAACCAAGTTCTGTGTACTCTGAGCGGGCCTTGAAGAACCCACTGCCCTTTCTCTAAGAGTAAGAGTTTGCCCTGGTGCCCTTGGCCCACTGTCATCGGTCTACTGCCCCATGACATGATCTGTTCCATGCCAGATATGCATGTTTATCATTATCTAGTGCTGGGCTTGAAACATTGATTTTAGACACCTACTAGCCAAAAGAGTAAGCCTGCTAGCCTGGAGGAAAAAATACCTAGGTGATCATGGCTCCCAAGCCAGACCACTGCAATTTAAAAGATTGAAGCGGTGTGTTCTGTTTATTATGTATTGCAGCATATTGCCAATCAACCTATTATTTAATATATTTTAAAATGTTACTTATTTTATGCCAATTTGCCTAACTCTTCTTTTCCTTTTCTATAATGTTGTAAGTGTTTGTTTTTGCTTTCTCTCTCCATCTCCCCTCTCTTTTCCTCGTCCTCTTTATCTCCTCCCCCATATTTTCTCTCTTCATTTTTCTCACACATCTTCCCCACAGATTTCTCTCTCAATAACATATATATTTTTAATAACTTACTCCATCAGTCTCTCCTGCTTTTCCACCCATTCCCCGACCCATCCTTCCATGCGACCATACCCTGTCAGATGCAGGATTTGGAAATGTTACCCAAAACCTAACAACCAGAGGATTAACAGACATTTACTAGCCAAAACCAACATGAAAGAAGAGGGTCCCATTGTCCAGGGGCAAAACCCCAGTGGGAAGCTAATTCTCCTCCCTCATCAGCTAACGAGAAAAGAGAAGCGGTTGGGAGTCCTACCTGGGTGCTGTCTCTGGATAGCGGTCAGGGCCCCCAACTTTTGTATGATCCTTTGACTTGTGAGAATCTAATAAATTTGAAGCTTTCCCTCCCTGCCAGTCCCCTCTAGCTTCTGGGAATGGAGGAAGGGCTTTCCCTCTCTCTGTTCCCCCTCCGTCCCAACAGCCTCCTGGGTGAGGGGTGGGGACTCTGTTACTCTACCTTTCCCCCAGCCCTGGGATGTGTGTTTATCATCAGATCGATTCTGAACAGCCATGGTCAGTTGCAGTTTGGAGAAGCTCTGCACAGCTGTAGAGGCACTGGAACTGTCTGTCTTCACACTTCGGAAGACAGCATTGCATCAATTTATACTCCGTTCACATTTGCAGCCATATGGGCAAGAGAAAATTAATTTTTGTTTTAAATTAAAGCTTGGATTCATTCTGAAGAAGCTGATGGCCCTTACCACAGGGAGTTGTGCTAGTGGAACAATTTGTATAGTGAAGGCGCTGAAAACTATTGAACCAAACGGTAAACCCTGTATATGATGGAAACCACTTCAAGCCAGGGTGTGCGGCAGCTTCCCCTGCACCCCTAGTTCCAGCACCTATGATTCTGAAGCCACAGTTGTGTCCCATGTCAAACATCTCTCTCCAAAATGTCACTACCTATTTCCAATCCAGGCAGTGGAACTCGCAGCCTCCCACCAGCAGACTGTCATCAGAACAGTTCTGGCCATTAGCCTGCATGGAGTGAGGCAAGAGGAGTAGAACTCTGAAGCATTTTAGCTGTAGGAGGAAGTCATTCCTGTGACAAGTTCCAGCTCCAGGAGTTCTGGCAGTAGGAATAACAAACACTTCCTTTTTCTGCAGAGTCCAGTGGTAGCCAAAGTTACTGTGACTGGAACTGAAGACATAGACTTCCTCCCCGCCACACACAAAATACAGGAAGAACAGGACATTGGATACTCTGTTCTCCACATATATCTAGGGGAGCAAACCAAAGTGGATTTCAATGGCACTACAAAAGTGAGTAAGGGATGCAAGGCTTGGGCTCTAAGCAACCCTCAATAAATTAGTTCATAGAAAACAAAGAGCCCATTTCTGTATATGTAACTCCCATTGACTCCAATGGGAACTGCCCCACTCTAACTGAGGGTGGAAATGAGTCCTACAGTAAATACTGAGGATTTGATGGCATCTTCAGCATAGTCTTTTTATTCTCAACCAATTATGCACGACTCTTTTGACATATCCTAATGTGCCTCAGGTTATCCTTTTGCTTATGTTCAGTTGATCCTGTACTATTTTTCATAATCTACAGGGCTATCAGACAGTGTCTCCATGGCCTTCTGTTTTCAGCCTTAAAAATGAATATGCAATACCAAATCATTCACAAAAATACTATAGGAAGACATTGCTGGCCCACTAACTGAGAGTGTTTTAAATCCTGGGTAAATCAGCCTTAAAGTTGGGAAACATGAAAATATTAATATATTTCTGTAGCAACTTTAAAACATCAAAATATAGAGTGCAAAAGGGTTAGGTCGACTGTAAGCCTCAAGCTTTCATGGCAGTTTCCCAGCTTAAGAGTGTGCCTGTCATTACTTGGTGTAAATCATAGTTGGGCTGCAGCTATTTCCAGATTTCTCTGATCTTGGGCTCTGTAGTGAAGCCAATTACCCATCACAGCACACACAAAATAGCTTTAGAAGTACTGTTCCCAGTTCAGTATTGGAACAGCATCATTTACATTTCTGTTAGCATAGCTTGAGGATTAGCGTCACAGAGAACACAAAATGTAGCTATTGTTTTCTCCATGGGTCATTTTCATTTTCTGGCCTCTCCTCCCCTCCCCTCCCTTCCCCCTCAACCTGCCCACATAGTTGTGGTTATTTAGGAAATACTGATCTCGTCAGATAGAACTTGCTACATGCTACTACTAAACACAATTTCTCCAGGCCCAGAGGCAGCACATGGGTTGCGCATGTTTGAGATTTCATTTTGCTGATATATTGTCACAGCTTGGAACACATGACTTCGGCAAAGAATTAAATCAGTACCCTTTTGCATGATTTTAAGAAACTGATCTTTATTCATTCAGTCATGAGGCACTGAGCAGCCAGTCTTGAGTATGTGTAAGGGGAGAGATGTATCAGGGTTTGCCTCTGTGTTTACCCCTCATAGTTTTTAAATGAGGCTTCTGCCATTCCTTTAAAAAGAGTTCAGATTTGGTGAATTCAATCACAAAGCTAGCAGGCTATATACATTTCTACATTAGCCTGGAGGACAGGATTACTTCATGGAGCTGAAGGGGGGACATTGCATGAAGTGTGTCTATTGTGTAACATAAAGCTGACTCTCTTTCCATAAATATCCAATGAAGTCCAACTTTAATTAGCACCTTAATTAGCACCTTAAACTTCTCTCAGATGCTCAGAGGTTATATCAAATGTCAATCCCTGAATAAGGCAGCTAAGACTCTCAGCAGACACTTAGGTAGTCTAATCATGGAAACCTTCCTGCTTACCCATCTCCAGACTCCCATCAGCACATAACCAACAACCTTACTCACTACGTGACTGTTCTGAAACATTGCCATGTTGTAGGCCCCAAGGGACGATGGACAAGGGCAGGCTTGCTCACAAGTCAGATCCTCCTCACAATGACACTGATTCGGCACAGGTGGATTTTACAGTGACTTAAGCAAATGTTTAAGTGCTTTGTGAACCCAGGGTCTAAGTCATTGGTGAGCAGCAGCCATCATAAGTGGAGAGTGAGGGGGGAATACTCCTGCCTCTGTGGGGAAGTAAGTTGAATATGTCAGGGAACAGGCTATCATTAGGGCACTCCTGAGCGGTGAGTTTGCATGAGGGTGGGGATGCAGGTAGCTTTATGCTGATAGGCATGTGCTCTTGTGGAGTGAGGACTTTCTATGTATGAACATCTTACCAGCTTGTAGAGACAGAGACAGGCCTGGAGTCACTGCACCAACATGGCTCGAGCCTGATCTTTCCATCCCACACTGGGACTTATCAGCTGTGGGGAGGATGAGCTTGGCAGCAGAGCCTCATTGGCAGCAGAGCCAGAGCCAGGACCAAGAGTTGCATGAGAGCCATGTCATCCCAGAGCACTGCAAAGAGCCAAGAGTGAGTTAGATGGCCTTTATGGAGTAAATTACTTTAACAGCTTACTCAGGGACCAAGAGCAGGTCTTTAGCCATTGTCAAAAGAACAACAGCTTGGTGGCATAGGAAAGAGTTAAACCAGAAAGCACAATGTGTTTCATATGTGTGACCAGGCCTTTATTCTTAACAGTCATTGCCTTGTCACCACCTGTGTAAACTGCATTTCACTTTCCCCACTGAATGTGGAGATCTGTGACTGCTTCCTGCATTATCTCAATCATTCTCCTGTTGTGAGTATTGGCACAACTTCACAAAAGCGCAGGTCTTCTGCAGACCTTCAGAAACTAACCTCACAAACACTAAGCCGTGCAATGCCAAAGACTTTGGCTGACTCAGCAAGTTGAATTACTGAGAAATCACTTTCCTGAATTTTGAAAGCAGTTGTTTTTGGACCTCCTTAGCCAAATACAGTGGTAAACCATGTTATCTGACAAAGGTGCTGCCTTCAGTATGGTAGTTACTGCACCGGGCCTTATGATTTCGAAACAACATCTACTGTGCTGGAAAGAATGGTTTGCACCTTACAGTGCTGCATGCTTCATAGAGATACCAAATATGATGGCTGAAGGATATTTGTGTTGACATTGCCAATTTGAGTAATCCAGTCTTCTTGATTGTTCAGGGGTTCAAGTTTTCTAAGGAAAATATCCTCAAGTTTATCTTTCACTGGTGGATGTTTGGTTTCTAAATTTCACAACAACTCCAAAGGCTTCCTGTTCTCACCAGCCAGCACTTCAGAACACCCTACATGCTGGGGTTTTAAATGATCAATGTAAAACCATATGCCATTTATTTTTATTGTATTTCTGCTTTTTCCTTTCTGAGCCCTCAGACAAAAACTGCCACTGTTCTTTTCACAAAAGGATCCAATTTTCTCAATCATCTTTGGCCAGAACTGAGCTCCAACTAAACAGTGGATGCAACATTGTCGTGTGAGGTTCAGCTATACCTTAAAGCTCTCAGTGATTACAATTAACATGTCTGGTGTTTCAATTCAGAGATACATTTTGTCATGATCTGTGTACATGGATACTTATACCTCACATTATTCATAATCAATAATGAGTCTGTACATGTACCATCTACAGAAAATGGCATCTACAAAATACCACCAAACCCCACACACCATTTGTCTTAAAGGTCAAAGTTGCAATCAGATTACCAGCTGCATCTCTACAATTGCTGAGAACAAATGCAAAAATGGGTGAGAGAGAAATATTAAAAGCATAGGTATGAATAATTGATTGAGGCATTTTAATACCAACTGGATTTCTGTGATTAATTATACAGAAGCTGGAAATAGCAACAATATTTACTAACAGAATTGTTCCCTGCCGACACTCTAAAAAGGTTACTGAGAAAGCGGTATTGTGTGCAAAAAAACCCAACAAAACCACAAATAGGTTTTGCAAATGCTACTTTCGCCATTCCCTCTTTGGGTGAGTTAGACCTTCTGCTCATTTCATATATTAAATGTAGCCTATGCCAATCAATAGCTATCAAAATGTTTGTGGAGGCCATAGCAATTAATATGCCAGCCCACACATCACTAACATACTGGGTGTCAAACGATATTCCACATTTGGTAAAGGGCATCGATTGATTTCCAGAGCACTCACTCATGACACTGTTTTCCAGTGCCGGCATATTACAACAGAGCATACACAGGGTCGGTGTTTTGGCACCGTGCAAGCCTGTAACATCTTTGTGGCATGATTAGAGACTTCAGTTTCTCCTCAGTGCCTGGATGTCTGAAAAAAATACTAGCACTCTGCACAGGTCTAAGCTCCGTGTCTAGCACACTGCAGATTCAACTCTGGTACTCCTGCCCACCCCACAGTCTGGTGGTTATAACTTCAAAAGGGACCCTGGAATTATGTACAACAGTTCTAATGTAGAATACTAGTTCTGCATTGCTCACATTTCTATAAAAATCTCTACAAATCATATAGGTGACAAATGCTCAGGTGTTAGTTTCCTTATTTCCATGACAGTGATCATTTCTCTGGCATTGGGCATCTCTTGCACCCATCACAACAATATTGCTGGCATGTAACTTCTAAGATTGTGGTCATTTATTGTGCTAGTAACATCTCCATGGGTCAGGGAAATATTGTAAATTAGTCAGAAAGCTGGGCAGACAACTCCCATCAATAGCTCCAGTAGCTTGACAAAATTGAATAGATGATCACAAGTTCTAGAACAACAGACAGTCCAGCGGGAAGTGATGTCCTTAAACCGTTCCTAAATGTTTCCTATGTGGCCTTTTTTTGTTGCTTTGTTGTTAATGGGGTGTGTGCTCACTTCATCATTTAACAGATAGGCCTCATTGTTTTGCATTCCCTGCAGTGAAGGGATCATGTCTGGAGACACTGTTTACTCCTGTATGATTTCTCAGGAACATCCTTTGGATCATTTCTCTCCATCTTCCTCAACACTGTTAAATGTGTCAGAAAACAAGTGACTAATACATGACAATTGGAGAGCACACACACAGCTCCATATATCCCAACCAGGGCCGGCGCAACCCATTAGGTGACCTAGGCAGTCGCCTAGGGCGCTACAGTTTGGGGGGCGGCGACCATGGCGGTATTTCGGGGGCGGGACCTTCCGCCGCCTCTGTGGGGGGCGGCATTTTGGGGCGGGACCTTCCGCCGCCTAGGGCGGCAGAAAAGCTGGCGGCGCTCCTGATCCCAACAGGCCGTCTGTTAACATGGACAGTGGAACAATCACATTAATCAGACACATCAGTGATTGAAAAAGAATTGTGTGATCAGCAATACACCTGTGAGGACAATGGGGGAGAACTCTCATATTATTTAACCCTGGCAGCTTTCACATAACAGGTGCAGTGTGTTGTTCCCATGTACAGTGCATGTTTTCACCAACAGTAATTAGCCCACATTCCAAGGACCACATAGTGCAATCATCCTGAAACTAAATTCACCTTTGATTTTATAAGTATGTGTGTGTGTGTGTGTGTGTGTGTGTGTGTGTGTGTGTAGGGAAGGTGGGAGTCTATTTCCTAGCACATGCAGGCGCTGACTGCATGGGTGCTCCAGCCCTGGAGCACACACAGAAAAAAATTAGCGGGTGCTTAGAACCCACCGGCAGCCAATCTCTCCCCCAATCTCCACCCACTCTTGTTTGCGGGCAGCCCCACCAATCAACTCCTTCCCCTCCCTCCCAGCGCTTCCTACGTGCTGCCAATCAGCTGTTCCGCGGCATGCAGGAGGCGCTGGGAGGGAGCGGGAAGACTGGGGATGGGGCACACTCAAGGGGGGAGGGAAGATGTGGGGAAGGGGTGGGGTGGGAGCAGAGCGAGAGCGGGAAGAGGCAGGGTGGGGTGGAGGTTTGGGGGTAGGGATGGAGTGGAGGCAGGGGCTGAGCACCCTCAGGGAAAATTAGAAGCCAGAGCCAGTGGCACGTTGCATGATATGGCCTCTACTACCTTTATAATAACAGATACTTTGTAACACACTGACTGATTTACCACACATCTTCTGCTAATGAATATAGGCTAGCCAGAACTCTCAGCCTGCCGATGCCCAACTGTGGGATGCAACACATCAAAGACCATAAAGGAGGGACATAAATTATTTATCCCTCAAAATGAGGTACAGTTAAGAGGTATGAGAGTTGTTATAAAGCATGAACCTATACATAGCGGGAGCAAAGAGACAGCCAGCCACCCACAAATATTTATATGACACATCCTCATTTGTTCTATGGAGACACAGACTTGCTTTACTAGTGGCATGATTTATGCTGTAATCAGCCTAAGTAATGATTTGCTATCAAATACTAGCCTGTCAGGTGAAAGAGAATGATTCACTGGCAAGTTAGGAAGCAGATCCATAATGAAAATGCACATCAACCAACTATCATTAATTCATAGTGTCATGGTGCGTCACTAACCTCTGAGTGCACAGAGCCTAAACAGAACTTACCAAAATCACTTTCATTGCCTCAGTGTCTACATGCTTTTGTCTGCACGTTGACGCACAGATGTGGCTCTTTCCTTCACTAGAGTTGGAGTCTGTGCCTGTGATGGCCCTCCAAAAGCTTTTTGTTTCACAGGTACATGCACCTCCTGGACGTTTCTTCTGGCATCATGCCACTTACATTTGCACTGTCACTTTGCATTACCTGGCCTAATGCACCTACTTGTCCTCACTTGTCTGATCAATCCCCAATGAAGGCTGGAACAATGATATTAACAATCCAGTTGAAGATGAATAGATTTCACCTTTATATTAAAAAAAGGTCTATTTATAAATGGCTTATAATGGGTTAATAAATGATACATGTTCTAAATATGTTACAGACATGAGTAGTACGTGTTATACCCGGTTATAAGCAACCCTGGATCCGCTGAATTCTATAACAATCCACAACAATTGATTAACCATTTATTAAAACGTATTAATTATTTATTAACTCTTCATAGACCATTTAGAAATATGACATGTGACCAATAATTAGTACAGGCTTGATTCTCTTCTCACACCCGTTTTATCCTGGGGTATATCACGCCGTTGACTTCAACAGAGTTACTCCTGACTTACATTGGTGTAAATGAGATCAGAACCAGGCTCTTTGTATCTCAGCCAAACAGGACATAGATCTTCTGCCAATGCCCAAGAAGCCAGGAAACAGGCTTTCCCAATGTGCTAGACCTGAGAAGCCAATACCCCAGGCGCATGCTTGGATCCAGCCCTGCCCCACAAACGTAAATAATGGACAATGGTCCATCATCCACCCACCATGGGATCAACTGAGACTTCCAACCTCATGCCTACGAGAGACTAAGGCTACATCTGTACATGGAGCTAGGGGTTTGATCCCCAGCTTGCGCAGACATACTTGTACTAGCTCTTATTAAGTTAGCTCACTAAAAATACTAGTGTAGTAGCTCTGGTAACAAGGGCAGCAGTGAGTGGCGGCATGGGCTAGCCACCCCGAGTACATACCCACAGGGTCCGGGCTGGTTTGTATTCAGGGCAGCTCACCTGTGCTGCTGCTGCCCATGCTACTGCAGCTACACTCCGGTTAGGATGCTAGCTTGATGAGAATAGCAGGAGTATGTCTACACAAGCTGGGAATCACACCCCAAGCTATAAGTGTAGCCATAGCTTATGTGACAGGATGTAATTAACCCGAGACACAATCATACCCAGTAACCTGTCCTAACTGAGCTGTAAATTGTCCCCTGACATTCTGCCAGAGTAACTTGCCTACATGTAATATTAGTGCTAATTTATAAGTAAATCACCAGTAGAATACAGGGAATATTTATTTGCCTGCCTACATGCCTCACAGGAGTGTTTTGAGATAACTTACTGTAGAATTTATGTAACACTTTACATTTCAAAAGTGCTGTTTAAATGTTAAGTAATTTATCATTATTGGAGGGAATCGCTTCACTTAAAGCTCTGGGATGGCATATAGACTCATCTCTATTGACATATACATCTGTGTGAATACAGTTCAATCAGAATATACCTCGTTGACTAGCTTGTGATAACACCTCATCTTCTGAGCCATTGATTTATTGTCCAGGCTTGTAATGTAATAGGGGTTTGTGGTATTTTGCCAGTGCCAATGTGCTGAACTGTTTTTTGTGCACAGGGCCTGCTCCCCATTTGTTATTTTTCAGTTCCTTCTATTTATTTACTGTGTCTGCTATATGTACAGTGGATTACTAAAGCCATAAAGTTCAGATACAATAAAGAATGACAAGAAATGGAACTTCCACAGACAGTCAAAGTATCCTTCATTAAACTTCACTGAGAGATTGTTAAAACTAACTGTTAGTCTCTTTGAATTCCATCAATTAGAACAAAGATTTGCACAGTACAGTAATTACTATTTGTGATGGTTAGAGAATTTTTTTTCTAGCAGTACTATCATTACATTTCCCTTTTTTTCTCCCCAAACATTAATGATGTACAAGCTGTGTTTGCCAACAGCCGCAGCAAGTGTTCTTTTACTTTGACTATGGAGGATACACGAGAAAAAGAAAAACGTAATCTGTCTAAAATTCATTGCAGGCTAGATGATTTTGCTGCAGATCTTTCACACTGATATTAACAGGGCAAAAGTGAAGAATTACACAGAGGGTAAAAGCAGGAATGTATGTTGATAGTCCTCACCATGGAAGTCTATAATGAGCAGAGGAGGTGCTACTGTAAATGCTACAGGTTAGTATATTAGCCTTTGACATCTGGCAACCCAAGCTAAACATTTGGACTTGGAAGATTGGTCTGGTGGTCACACGCAAGTTCCCCATTTGTGCACATCAAACATAAGCATGCAATCTGACACTGACAGTCTCTGTTCAAAGAGGCCCCAGAGCATCAGGATTGAGATGATTTAGCGTAGCTCCACGTGGGAAAGTTTGCGCACTACTTGATGCTTGGTTGAGCAAGTGCTATTAGGCATCCACTTTAATGAGAACTAAATGAATCTGCACAATTGATTAAAAAATCCATCCTGGGTAGGGAGAGCATTTGTCCCATAGCATTGTCACAGGATTATGATGAATGAACCATAGGACTAACCAAACTGGATCACATCAGTGGTCCATCCAATCCCGTATTGCAATCAGGTGCTTCAGAGAAAGTTCCTACCTAACTCCTATTAGTTAATGACTTTTGTCCTAAAGTATGAGGAATTAGAGTCCTTGTAAATTTGCATCTTCTCTAAAGCAAATGTCAATGTTCATATAAATGAACCTGTGTAATGTGCTGCAATTTTCAGAGAAAGGATCATAGTCCTATTTGGGTCCAGGAACAAAGGTTAGAGGAATAACTGCTTTTTCAGATCTGTAGCTGAACCCTCGCCTCTCTCCCCCTCCTCCCTCCAAAAAAGAAAAGATTTCAGTTCAGATCAAATAGAAAACTTTTTTTTTTTTTTTTTTAATTTTTGGCAGAAGTTGGAAAATGTTTGTTTCAGGTCAAATGAAACACTTTGTGTGACCCCAAAATAAAATGTTACATTTTGTGTCATTTTAAAAAAATCAAAGGAAATAAAGGGTGAGATTCATAAAACCAGAGAAGGAGAAAGTGATCCCCTTATGCCCACTAGCCCAGTGGTTACAGCTCTCACATGGGATATTAGAGACTCAGGTTTGAATTCCCCTTCTGGAGCAGGGACTTGAATCCAGTTCTCTCCTCTCCCACGTTGACTATTAGGCCAATGGGCTCATTGCCAAGTAAAGGCCTATTGTTAAGTGAACCAAGCCCCTGGCAAGCTCTGAGAATAATTTGTAATAACAATGCAGGGTGATGAAATTAAGATGTTGATTTTTATTAGTAGTACTAAGAATTGAAAGTTTAGTTGCTTCATGTAATATCCTGTTTATCAAAGCAATTGTTTTTATCTGCAAAAATGTTCTAACCGCATTTTAGTATGGAAAATCTGGTTATTGCAATATGTGCTTGGAAATGTTTCAAACAAAGGGGATATGAGTAACTGTCATTTAAAAAAGGAGGAAGTTGTAAGTGATCAACAGCTAATCTACACGTAGTCTTGTTTGTGGAATTGATGTTTGAATCGCTCGTGTTATCAATAGCAAGCTCCAGTTTCCACAAAGATGAGGTATTCTATGCAAATATCTATCTGTTTTTGTGCCCTGTTTCAATAGAGGTGATCATACTTGGAGGTGCCATCATCTGCCTCATCAATTAAGCCATTATGCACTACTATTTAAGGCTGACACTGTATCCACAAAAAGTATAAAATATAAAGGTAGCACCCAGGTGAGTGCCGTAAGCACTGGACTACTGGCTAGAAGGGCAGTGACAGCACTACTCCACCACCGGTTTTGTGAATGGCACCTAACTCCATGGGTGAATCTAGCCCCCCAAATGTTTACGTACAAAACTATTTGGCAAATTTGTGTTGAATTTGCAAATAGCTTCAGGTGACCTGAAACTGCATTTTTTGGCAAATCAATTATATGTCTGAAAATTTTTGTCCAGCTTAATATAGGAATTAATTCTCTGCGAGCGGAGCTGCTGTTTTAGTTGCTCGGACAAGGGAAATTGTGTTTTGGAGCTGTAGGTCCTGAATCTTAATATTATTAATGTTGCAGATCTGTGCAATGATGCATAACTTTAGTATATAGGTGTGGGAAAACAGGAACGGTTTCAACATTTTAGAAGCATTTCTATAGTGGGTGAAGCATGCTTTGAGAACATTAGATGGAAAGTGCTCTATGCTAGAAATATCACTCAGCATTAGAACAGGCTAACAATGCTTGGTTACACTCACATGGTGGTGTGCACAGTCCCACTGCAACAGTTCTTAACCCAGGGGTAGGCAACCTATGGCACCCATGCCATATGCGGCACGCAAGCTGATTTTCAGTGGCAATCACACTGCCCAGGTCCTGGCCACTGGTCGGGGAGGGAGGGGGCTCTGCATTTTAATTTAATTTTAAATGAAGCTTCTTAAACATTTTAAAAACCTTATTTATTTTACATACAACAATAGTTTAGTTATATATTATAGACTTATAGAAAGAGACCTTCTAAAAATGTTAAAATGTATGACTGGCACGAGAAACCTTAAATTAGAGTGAATAAATGAAGACTCGGCACACCACTTCTGAAAGGTTGCTGACCCCTGTCTTAACCTTTTCACCTCCAGTACCACAGGTATCTTTTCTCCTTTAATCAAAGTTTAAAAATGCCACATGGTGGCTGTTCCTTTAAAGGGAATAGAGGCGTAACCTCAACTGTAACTAATCAGTTGCTACCCAGTTCATGTTGGAGGCCAGGGATCAGGTGATACCTGGAAGATCACCTGCTCCTCATAAAAGCTAATAAGAGGTATAGGGAGTGGCAAATCCTTGGATTAAGTCTTCAGAAGCCCGTGGATTGAGGGAAAGAATTTAGACACAGGCCTATAGAGTGTAGTCATGCAGGCAGCAGACTAGGAAGGAGTGTAAGAGGAAGAGCTGCAGGGATTAGATGGGGTTTTCCAGGAGCCCAAGTCTGGGGGAAAGAACATGATTGGGATGTTGAACTTGTGTAAAACTGTTTGATTTTGAAGAAATAAAATGAAAGAAAAGGGACTGAAATCCTGAAGCTGGAGAGTGTTCTTTGGTGCATAAGCCAGTGTGGTAGCCCATTGGCTTACAGGAAACATTTCTAATGTATCATGACACCAGTCACAAAGGGGAAAATGGATTGACCCAAAAATAGTTCAGAACCAAGCCACACATATAAGCAGAAATGAAGAATTATGGGCCATTGATTTGAATGGAGCTGTGCTGATTTGCCTGAACTGAGGATCAGCCCCTATATTTTTCCATTTAGGTTACATCTACACTGCACACCACTGGCAGTGCTGTGTAGGGTACAGGTAGCTACATGCCACAGTGAAAAGCCAGCTGTGCCCACACTGCAGTGTGTGGCTATAGGTCAGTTAAAGACTCCAGCAGGAGGGAAAGTGTTTAGCAACTCCCCACTACCGGAGCCCTTCACTGCAGCAAGAAAAGGCTCTGGCAGGAGGGAGGCAGCAGGGAAACCCCCCAACGGGGTCTTTCCTTGTGGTGGAGAAAGCTCCAGCTGCAGGGCCACAGCAGGACACGACACTGCTAGAAATAGCAGTATAGACAGGGAGCCGTGGCTTGGGCAAGCAGAGAGCCATGTAGGGTACGTACTTCAGGTGCATCTGTTCTCTACTTGCCTAAGCTGTGTGTCACCAGCTACATTGTTATTTATACCTGTGCTGGGGGAGCTACACGGGTACGTACCCTACAAGCCACCGAAAGAAGTATGCAGTGTAGATGTACCGTTAAAGTCCTCCTTCCAAATATTATCCTGTTACACCTGTGTAAGTCAGGCATAACTCCAATGACATCAGCAGAATTACTCTAGATATACACTAGGGTAACTGGGGGCAGAATTTAAATCCATGAATTGATGAGGATTTTACTTTCATGGACTCCCAAAACAAGAGTCCTGTATCATCCATAAACACGAATACGTCTGGAATAACTATAATTGGAGCTGAGTGAATAGTGGAAGATATCTTCTGCAAATAAGCTGTAATTTCAAAGCAAATTTCAATGCAGTTGTGTTTGCAAACCTTTGAGTAGTCAAGCTTTACTGGCACAGATACTCATGACAAATTTTTAGAGCACATATCTGATGAAAGAGTTTATACAATTGTGCAATAGATGATTCCCACTGTGTTAGTTAAAGTTGTCAGACTCTCACGGCTTTCTTTCTGTTCCTTGAGAGGGCAGTTTATGCAACTAACCAAAAGAGTGACTAGTGTGAAAGTTAATATTACGGTAAATTAGCTAACTAATAATAGCAAGGTTGAGGGTCATTTTGGGATTGTCTATGTAGCTAATATAAAGCTATAGCAATAATTGTATTATCGAGGTGTAAACTATCAAGACCTTGACCACTTTACTTATATGTTGTGCCCCTTCCCCTACCTTTGTTCATCTGACCTTTTAGATTGTAAAACCCAGATCCTCAAAAGTATTTAGGTGCCTAACTCCCATTGAAATCAATGGGAATTAGGTGCCTAAATATTTCTGAGAAGCTGAGCCTAGGGTCTTTGGGGTAGGATTGTGCCTTCCCATATGTTTGTACAGTGCCAAGCAAATTGGTGGTGGTGCGCAAATAATAAATAAATGAAATAATAGAAGAAAATATATCATTTAAAATGTGTGGTGTTCCTAACAGGTGTTCTTCCTGGGGCAACACAGCCATGTGTTGCTCCGAAAAGCTCCATCTAGCCCATTGTATGTCCAGTACCATAATGAACTACTGTGTAGCATGGCATAGCATGCCCATTTAAGTCAATGGAAAGACTCTCATCGATTTCAGTGGGCATTGCTCTGGCCTCTAAATTGGGTTCGATAGTCATTTATACCTTAAAGACCTTCTACACTGCTCTGGCAGTGTAAAGGGGCCTTAGTGTAAAAGAATCAGGCCCTCTGCATCTAACTTGATAATATGAAATCAAAAGTCAACCCCCCAAATATAGCAGAAATTACCAAGCTATTCATAGAGTTCTCGGCCAGAAGGGATCACTGTAATTATCTAGTCTGACCTCCTGTGTAACACAGGCCCTAGAACTTCCCCAAAATAATTCCTTTTGAACTAGAGCAGATCTTTTTAAAAAACCAAACTAATCTTGATTTAAAAATTGTCAGTAATGGAGAATCCACCATAATCCTTGGTAAATTGTTCCAAGGGTTAATTATCCTCACTGTTAAAAAGGTACACCTTATTTCCAGTCTGAATTTGTCTAATTTCAGCTTCCAGCCATTAGATCTTTTCATACCTTTGCCTGCTAGATTGAAGAGCCCCTTATTGTATATTTGTTTGCCATGTAGATACTTACAGATTATCATCAAGTCACCCCTTAGTTTTCTCTTTGTTAAATTAAAGAGATTGAAATTTACTCCTCTTTAGTGGCAGCTGTACTTAAAAAAATTTAAGAGATTTCAGGTACATCTACATTGAAAAAAACCCCAACAAATAAACAAAAACATGGCAGCTAGTCTCAGAGCTCAGGTCTACAGAGTCGGGTTCTCAGGGTTCATGCTATGGCACTAATAATAGCAGTGTAGACATTATCCCCCACTTTTCTGGGCTTCAGAGCCTGAATGGAAACGTCTACACTGCTATTTTTAGTGGTGGAGCACAAGCCCTGTGAGCCCAAGTATGTAGACCTGGGCTCTGCGACTCACTGCTGCTGGGGGGTTTGTGCAGTGTAGGCACAGCCACAGTGTATCACCTGCTATAATGATTTTTCTGGTGTCATTCAGAAGTAAACGCCATTAAAGTCGGCAGAACTACATCAGTGCAAAACCGGTATGAGATCAGAATCAGGCCTTTAGACTGCAGAACTTTTGATCTTCTAAGTACTTTACAAAAAATAATTAATGACTTAATTAACGGGGGAAGGGATAGCTCAGTGGTTTGAGCACTGGCCTGCTAAACCCAGGGTTGTGAGTTCAATCCTTGAGGGGGCTACTTAGGGATCTGGGGCAAAATCAGTACTTGGTCCTGCTAGTGAAGGCAGGGGGCTGGACTCGATGACCTTTCAAGGTCCCTTCCAGCTCTAGGAGATAGGATATCTCCATTAATTACTAAGTGGCCAAATTGCTGCTTTCCTGCTCCAGTACAAGCAATACAGTGATAAAATGAACTCTTAAAAATAAGAGTTGGTACCTTTGATATAAAATTCTCTTGTTTCCCAAGATCCTGGTACTAACCTCATCTTGAATTCATACTGACTGATTAAAAAAGATGAACTGGGGATGATGGAAATCCCAGATGAATTACATTAGGAAAATATCTAGTTAATGGACTACAGATTTCAGTCTTCATTTGTTTGACCCACAAAGACATTGAAAAGTCACATGCATCACTTTAAAAAAAAAAACCCTTAATAATACAGAAAGTGGTTGACGTGTTTGGGGTTTCACTCAGCCTAGTATGAGATTGTGTGACTGTCTGCCCTGAAACAGTGGGTGCTTCCATGCTGTGCTGCTTTGGCTCAGAGCTCTGCCACCAGCAGCACAGTGTCCTCATCCTGGCTTCCACCAGCCTGGTTACTCCTTGCAGCATGACACCAACAACCCTTCCAGTCCCACGTCCCCCCAAAACGGTCTCCCTTACAGTGTCTAATCCCTCTCACTGGACCATCACAGAAGTTATCAAGGTTGCTGCCTCCAAAGCGGCAGAGCACACACCAGCCTGGTCGTTTGACTGAAGACACACACTTCAGTTTAATACACAGCACTAGCTTTAGACACCCACAAAAATCAGTGACTGTGGAGGCCCTTGATCCAAAAAAGGCCCCCTGGGCAGGTGATATGTGTTCAATCCATTTTATTTTCTAGTAAGTAAAAACATGATGATTTTTTCATTTGCATGTTGTTGAATATAGTGCAAGTGAAAGCTGTCAGACTGACAACCCTATCAGCTGAGGGCCTTGACATACTCACAGAACAGGTGTGGCGTGGACAATACTCTCCAGGCTTCATTCACACTGCCCCACCCACATGCCTCAGCCCAGACCCAGAAGGCTGAAAGGAAGGATTGTCCAATGGTTAGGACACTAACCTGAGACTTGGGTTCAAGGTCCTGTTCTGCCACAGACTTCCTGTCTGACCTTGGGCAAGTCATTTAGTCTCCTTGTGTCTCAGTTCCCCATCTGTAAAATGGGGATAAACAGCACTGCCCTTGTTCACAAGCCACTGAACAGTTGATAATACATTTTTACTACTACCCATGCCAGGTTTGATAAAGTAAGCACGAGTCATGCTCCTGTGAGGTGCTTATTGTTGTAAGTTCTCACTGAAATCAATGCTGCTCCCCCACATAATGGCTTCTCCTGCTCCTCCTCCCCCCCGCCTGCCTTGTCCTTGCCCCAGCTTTCCCTTCCTCCAGACTGCTTCTTTCCCACTGCTCCTGCTGCCCCCCAATCCTTTTCTACCAACATCCAACTCCCTCAGAACAATGTAAGTTTTTTTTCACGGCTAGAGAGAGACCTGGCTTTGGGAAATTCACAATTAAACCACAGTTTACAGTGACTGTTTCAGAAACAGCGACTCATTCTAGCACTCACATTTTAACTTCAATTACCCCTCCAGATAATTGGACAAGGAAATACACAGTGCACATTATTGGGGGATAATTGTTAAAAGCTGAAATAATAGCACTGAGATTCCCAGCATGCAATGTGGGCAGTGCTTATTTCCCAGAGTGCAACAGATACATCGCTGCTTGTTCTCTAATCCGTCAATTGGGCTTATGCTGATATGATGATGGCTATACTCACTCTGTAATCAGCAGCCACCTCCCAGCCCCATTTTAAATTAAATTTGGGCGTCGTTTTCTTCTCGCTTTACAATAAACATTAACACGAGTGATGCTTTGTTTAACAGAGCAATATGAACACTAAATACTGGGAATCCCTGGATCTACCAAGCGCAATTAAAAAGTAGAAAGGAGTGTTACAATTACAGAAAATCTATGCTGCTAAACGCTTCCTTCAAACCCATTTTTGAGACACAGTTAGCCCTTTAATTTTTACCCCTCAGTATAAGTTCACTCTTTAAAAAAAAAAGGAAATAACGTTCTACTTCTAATTCTTATTGCAGACTAACCCTCCTATGCGTTACTCTGATGTATGCAAATCCTCACCCGAATGCAACGTTTTTCAGAATCTCAAATTGACAAAATGTAGTCTGAGCTTCATGCATGGGGATTCCTGATTGTGCAAATCCTTCTTGTCTGGAAACCTCACGGAGGGAGATTGGGTTTATGCATAAAATGGCCTGGGTGATAACTTTTTAATAAGCTGAAGAACATGGTTTCCTCCAATTCAGTCCCAAGTTTAAGTCCTGATCTACCCTGGAAAGTTTTGACAGCATAGCTGTCAGTCAGGAGTGGGGGGAGGGAGGGAGGGAATCAATCTCCTGATCAACATAGCTGTGCCAGCAAAAGCCCCAGTGTAGATACAATTACATTGGCAAAAAACAAACAAAATCCCTTCGCCAGTATAGCTTATTCCATTCAGGAATCAGGCATCTCCACTGGTGGGCAGTGTGCAGGAGTGCCAATATAGCTATACTGGTATCAGGGCCGGCTCCAGGCACCAGCGAAGGAAGCAGGTGCCTGGGTCGGCCAATAGAAAGGGGCGGCACTGCGTCCGTTATTGGGGTGGCAGGTCCGGGTCTTCAGTGACAATTTGGCGGCGGGTCCTTCACTCCCTCACTTCCTCTTCGGCGGCACTTCGGTGGCAGCTCAATCGGGTTTTTCTTTTTCTTTTTTTTTTTCTTCTTCGCCACTTGGGGCGGCGAAAAAGCTGGAACCGGACCTGACTGTTATATATATAAACCCTTTTAAGTATTGACAAGGCCTCAGTTTCCTCAGAGTGCACATCTGAAGTATAAGTGAATGAATATACCCAATTTGTACAAAGCTACAGAGCTACTATTACATTTTCATACAATCTCAATGCATTATCAATGATGAGTCATGCAATTTCTTTTTGAAGATGGAAGGGTTACCTATTTTAACACAGACACAAGAACTATCTGCAGCTTTTCAGATACAATTTTTCTTAGAGCTGGTCAAATTACTCCTTGTAATAATTTATCTGATGAACTTTCCCCATTTTACTGTTCGCAAATTGTCCATGAGCACAGGCAGGTTGTGATTTTTATTAATTTATTCATTACTCCTAATTGTTGGAGGAACAGGTTATGTGAATTCATTGTAGCCTACGATTTGGTCACAAACTGGTTGCTATGACGACTGCCACCTGCATTATAAGCCTGATACTCTAGGTCACATGGTGTTTCTGTACCCTGACTAGAAGTTCTACACTTTATAAACAGCAGAAACCTCTCTCTCTCTTTGCAAATTATTTGTGAACATTTGTAGCTGTTTGGCCAGATCCATTGGGAAAATAATAAAAAGAACATCAGCAGTTTCAGCTCAGCTGTGCATTTCTGCTCTGCCCTTTGAAATGTTCATTTGTTCATTCATTTGTCCAGCCAGCCAAACTCCCTCAGGTTCCAGGTGTTCATTTGTTCATTACTCTAACTTCATTGATTTTTGTATTAATTACCTGAGCATCCCAAGAGCTTTGGTTTTGTTTCCTTTTTTATGCGCAAGTGTGTTTTTGTTAGTAGTTTCCTTCGCACAATTGTTTACTAAAATCAAGAAAAACTATGGTTCTGTGGAATTTTAAGAAGCATTATCTATATGCAGTGATTTTTCTTGAGCACTTGCATAAATGGAGTGATTAGACACACTCAAGCCAAATCCTGCTCCTCTTTGCAAACCCTTAATGAACAGACTTTGGCCAGGGTTTCTCTGTAGGAGCCAGGGGGACAGAACCCCTCCCTCCTCTGTCAACCAATCCAATACCAGGGAAATCACTCTTCAGACTTTATTGCAGCTCATGAAAAAGGAAAGCATTGAAATGATACCTGAAAGTTACCAAAGATCTCATTTCATTTTTCTATTTCACTGGTTTTTTAGGCTTCCCTGACAAGGCTTTGGAGCCACGCTAACAGAAAACAGCAGTGCAAAAAGAACAATTGAAAATGTAATGCTTAAAAAGCAGATAATAAGTAGCACAGTATATATTTTGCCTGCAAGTCTCCTTTTATCTAACAGGATTAATCTTTGGAGACATGGCAATTAAACTGAACAGAACAAGGTGAGATATTGCATGTGATACAGAGCTAGGGAGAGTCTGAGTAATAGCTGAAGGAGGTGGATACAGGGAAAACACTTGAATGGGCATATATTTGTGTACATTAGTAATAGAAAGGAAAACAAAGAGCAAACAGATGCATAATAGTTGTTTAAAGGGGCTGAGAGTGCAAGTTCAGTGAGAGCTTTCTAGAGTGGAGAAAAGATGAAAGATAGGAGTGAATGCAAGAATAAGACTTCAGAGGCAGTGAAAAAGGATGGCCTGTGATTAAGGTACCGGACTGGGACTAGGAGATCTGGTTCAAATCCCAGCTCTACCGCAGATTCCTTAGCCTCTCTGTTCCCCATTAGTAAAATGAGGATAATAATACTCCCCTTGTCTATTTCAATTGTAAACTCTTCAGGGCAGTGTATATGTATCAAGCATAATGGAGTTCTTTTGGTGCTACCTCTAAACTTTTACAGTTAGCACAAATAATACATTTACAAAAGAAGTTTGTTTGCGACCAGAATTAATCTTAGTATTTCAAATTTTGATGGCACTTGTTTTCTTGAGAATCACATCCATTATATTAACCAGAAGGAAGCACCAGGGTTGTCATCATCACTGTGACTATGTACAATGCATGGCTATTATACAATTTCAAGACAGAAGCACTGTAGGCAGTGAGAAATTTGAGGAGCTCTCAATACTCAGAGAGCTGAAAGTGAAAGCTCTGGGAATTTCTTGAAAGTCAGTATTTCACAGAATTCCTTCTTCTTGCTACTTGAAGGGAATCCATTTCAACAGGACAATGAAGGGTAGTTGCTGTCCAGTGGGGTCAGTTCACTTTTAGAGGAGTCATGTGGACAACACTCTTCAGCTCCACCTCCCACTTTAACCGGCACAATTTTTTATTTTGAACAAAATCTATTAAGTTAGTGAAAGACACTCCCAAATTTGGTTGTCTCCAACAAGACACTACACCAATGAATGAAATACAGAGAAATATAGAACTTTTCCACAAGAAAAGAGTGATTTAGAGGCAAAATAGCTCTGAGGAACCCATTCATTTCATGGTATAAATGGTTAGTATCACCAAGTGTATAATCGACTTATAATCATGTTGGAAATCCTGATGTAGAAATAAGTTAACTAATAATTCCTTTCTTTCTTCCTTCCTAGCATTTAGACATCTCACAGCCTTATTTGCAAACTTAAATACAGTCGACAGATATCTAAATATTATAATTCGCACACACAATTAATTGTACCTTCAATTTTTCATCCAGAGTTAGTTGAAGCCACAAAATTGTGTCTACAAACTTAGAGCCCCGTATGGGAAAGTACTTAAAGAGGTGCTTACAAACCTTTCCTGAATAGGGATGTTTTCCTGAACTGGTGCGCTAGAGGCCATCTTTTCAAAATGTGGCCCATTAGTTGAAGTCTCTATTAAGCATGCATGAACTGCAATTTTTCAAAGGATTTTAATGTGGCCAAGTTTGGGCAGATTTTCATGGGGATGGCAAAAGGCACATCCTGACAAAGGCCACTCCCCTGCCAAATTTCAAGTCCTACTCCAACAAAAAGAGATACCATAGTTTTTCAAAGAGGAGGTCACCAGAATTTTTTAAAATGGGCAAATCAATGTATTTTTCCCTAGTCTCATTCTTGGAAACAGCTGAACCATTTTGGCTGAAATTTTCCAGAAAAATTCAGCCTGAAACAGACACATGGCATGGAATATTTCAACCCAAATGGATCAAGTTTGGCAAAGTTACAAGCAACTGAAAACAGGGTCTTAAAATGGGACCTGCCAGGCAACCTTAATAATAGGTGATGCTACCAGGCCTGCCTATAATATAATAAATTAATATCATGTAATCTATTTGGAGTATCTCCTACTATATAAGATTTTCACCTCATTCCTGGGAGAGGTCCCATGACACAGGCTTTCAGCTTCTCTTGCTTTTTGGGTCTCTGACCTACAGAGTGGTATTCTTACACATAGGAAGTACCCCCAATTGCATATATACTATTAATTTATACAAAACATGAGTTCAGCTTCACAGCAAGAAAAGAAATCACTATGAGGTCATTAGTCAATCATTTCCTCGATCACCTCTATTAAACACAGAGAAATGTATAATCCAAAATAACCTTTAAACCTCAATTTAGCATATTGTTTTATTACAATGAGCCACATTTTTACAGGTTAGCTTCAATGCTAAAATGATCTGAGGCATCTCCAGATTTCTGTGCTGTGTTTCCTCACTAAGCAAGCTGACGGGGGCATTGTGATATTACCCAGGGTACAATCTGGACTGTTGAACAGCTGTGTCACCTTAACTCTCTAGCCTGGGATGCCTTTTATACTGTTTTGCTGTCAGAACAACCACTCTTGGCCTGCTCAAACAGCCCTCAGCACGCAAATTCACTCCCAGCTAAATACATGGGCACTCTAACCAGTCATTCATGAATTACATACAGGGCAACACACGCATGGTCTCTAGTCCCAGCCTTGTTCCCCCAGAAAAGTGTGTCTTGTACTGTCCAGCACACTACTGAACAATACAAACTCACAGAAAGTCCATCATTTCATCAAAGGAAAATGTAATACGCACCAGCTTTATTATCTCAAATGGAGTTTCCCACATACTTTTATCTTAACCTGTGTGTTTGGATTAAACAATAAAATAAATTTGTTAACTACAGAAAGATAGATTTTAAGTGATTACAAGTGATAATACATAAAAGTCAGGATTGATTAAAAAAAGAAAATAAAAGAGTAATATGCAAGCTAATACCTAACTTAAAAAGCAAAGTGAACTTTAAAGCAAAGATTTTGTCTGACCCCAGGCTGTTGTAAATTTCACAGGCTGCATCTCATTTCAGCCTAGGACTCCTCCCCCTTAGTTCACTTCTTTGAGAGTCGTTGATGTCATGAGCTGGGAGAAGGAGAGGTGAAATCACATGTTTTCCTCCAATGTGGTCCTCAGGTTTGAATCCTCCCAGGGATTAAATGTAAATTCCTTGTTTACACCTTCATAGTCTTGTAAAAGTGGTGACCATAATAGTATAGACTGTTACAGGCATTCAGCACAAATATAAATTTAATAACCTTTCTATACATTCCTTTTCTTACTCCCTTCATGAAACCTGCTGAAATTAACTGATTTGCTAAAGATACTTCAAAATGAGTCATTACTGTAATAGGATGCTGCCATGTGGCATGAACCAGGGAATGCCATCAGATTTGACAGGTAATGAGGAATTGTTTACATGACAACTAACATTTATGTAATGAATTCTCCTTAGTGCCTAGTTAATGGAGGCACCCAGCACAGAAATCTGAGATTAACTCAGTTTTTGAGTTTTGCAATCTACCTCAAAACGTAGTTAGTTTTAACATTTACTATATATTACTGGATCAATCTTGCCTGCCTAAAATCTGCATAACACCTAGTCACTTCAATGAGGGTAAAATTCATTGATGTCAAGCAGCCCATACTCAGAATATGCACTACTTAGTCTCACTTAAACTCTAGTTTGAGGGCTAAAGTGGTATGTAAATGGCATATAGATACTGTATCACAGGATCTCTGTGCAGGGATGAATTTCATGTTGGGAGAGTTCTAACTGAGCAAGTCCAGCGGGATTGCTCCATAGCACAGAGGGGAAAGCCAAGATATCAACACAGCTAAAGAAAATAATTTTCAGACATAGACTAGATGCTTATAACATATCTGACTAGTCAGCAAGAAGCCAAAATTCTGTTTCTGTCTTTTTCAACATGCTTCTGTCAGTTATTGGGAAAATCTGAATTTGGAAGAAGATTTCAGTGATTTTTTACCATGGAACTTTTCTGCCGAGGCAATGTCCTAGAAAATATATTTTCTCTCTTCAGGTCTTACATATAGCTTTGTTGGGGAAAAATGTAGCAGGCTCACTCTGTAAATGCTTGTCAGAGAGAGATCAGTACCCTCTGCTGAAGTGGCTTGAATAAGAACAATTTTTTGAGTCTTTTTATACATGAGAGTGTTTAAGTTTTCTCACCCTAGCCAGCACTATCTCCTTGTTCCCCAAATGTATATGTAAAATAATTATTCACAAGGATTCAATTTCTTAAAATAACTCTTCAGGAGTTTGATAAGCTTTCTTCATATAAAATAAATGTTCAGCAAGGTCTAACTTTAAAATCTTAGGGTCACAATTCTCTAAAAAAGCGGTGAAATTCTCTTTACTCCCTTTCAGGAACATTGGTTGCTATTGGAAAGTCAGCATCTGGCAACAGTTACCAGCATACAAATCTCCATAATTCCCCCCCTACAATTAGAATAGGAACTATGTGGTATCTGTTGGCAAACATTAATTTTCTAGAAATGACCAGTGTACTCCTATGAGCTGTATGTTTTGACCTGAATTTGATTTGCTGCCATATCAGTTTGGGTATTAAGTAGTTTGTTGTCTTAATGTCAGTAGTACAGTTATTATAAATTATTGTTACGAGCTGGGTGAAACCTAGTTATGGGCAGAGTTAAAACCTCATTCAAACTGATGTGTAAATGCACCCTTCATTTAAGATAGCTGTAAGAGACAGTTAAGGGACCATGCCTAAAACGAGGCCTAACAGAATCTGCCACAGACTAGCACCAGGTGGGTGGAGGATTTTAATATTGTGACCAGTTGTGGGGGGTGTCAGAGAACACATAGCACTGAGAACAGAAAGAGAGGCAGAGGAAAAAAAGCAGGGAAGCCAAGCAGTAACCTGTGAGAACAGTATGATCCTGGGAAAAGCCATAGAGAGAACTTTTGGGTCTACTGGCTAAGGACGGCTGGGCCTGTAAGCTGAGAAACTGCTCATTTGTTCATGGTTCCTGCTGTGTTCAGAGAAGCAGGACTTTGTAAATTCCTTGTAAATAAACAATGTAAGGTGGCTCCGTCGATCTAAGTTTGTAGTGTAGACAAGGCCTTAATTCTGTCAATTCCGAGAGGGTACTAGTGTGGTCACATTCCTAAAGAAGCTTTGTAATACAGTAATCCATCCTGACAGACCTGAGCCAGTACACTAGAGCTGAATTCCCACAGACTCAGGGGAATCATGAATTTATATCCAGATGGGATCATCTCGGCTCTGCATCCATCTCTTTAAGGCCCTGATTCTGCATGAAGATCTGTGAAGGGAGACACCCAAACTCCTGTGGAGTCCCACTGGGGGTTCGTTCTGTAAAGGTACAGGGATCCACGGATCTCCTTGCAAGATTGGGGCCTAAAATGCAACCAAATAAGAACACCTGATCCAACTCCCCTTGGACTTTAGTGAAGTCTGGATCCAGCTCCAAACTTCTCAGATTTTATAAAATAATGTGTTTGGGGGATCCTCACTTTCTTGCCACTTTCCATATTGCTCAAAATAGTTTCAGCATTTGCTCACATCTTTCCTATAGTCAAAGCAACTATTTCCAAGGAAGTCTTCGCAGTTTCAGATGGGGAGTAACATCTCTAGCTCTGGTCTCCTAGACAACCTGCCTTAACTTTTCCTTGATTATACATCACCACAAATTTCTGTGCGAGCACAGTAGTATCTTTAATTATTCATTTTGCTTTTAAGACACATTCAGCTGGGACTGCAAGTATTTTACCAGAGTATGATTGGATTCAAATGACAGCAGGAAATGTGGGAGTTAAAACTCACAGAGGGTTCTGAACCTGGGAAGGAAAGACCATGTTAAGCTCTAACTGTGTCTTCTTGAACTGGATCATTTAAGCAGCTCTCTCTTTCTAACATGGCTGTTTCTAAAGATATAACAGGTGTAGCTGAGGTGGATTTCTAACCAGGCTTCAGATCTGCATGGAATTAACTACAAAAAAGTCTGGAATTTGCCAAAAGTAAGCAAAGTCCATTCTGTGTTAAAGCATTCTTTCTCTTTATGCAAAACAAAGCCTCTCTAGCTCTCTTGAGAAAACAGACATTTAAAAATATATACATAGTGAGTTCAATAATCTTTCCACATGCTGAACTGACTTATTCCTTGACTACTTACAGTATGTCAGAATGTCCTTGTCAATGTGGGAAATAAAAGCTGTAACATGTATTCAAATCAAGGATTGCACAATTTGGACCTAAGGAATGGCAACTTTTGCAGCACAGACCAAGGATGTACAGCAAGTATCCTAGTGTGATTGGTTATGAAGTGTCTGTTCAATGAAAATATTATAATTACAAATCTGGACCAAATTGTGTCTTTGGGTAGGAACTCTTTTTTACCATCTGATAAAAATGGGTGTTTTGCCTGCAGATGGACTGGAAAATCAGGCTCATCCATTTCAATAGAAGCATGGGAAAATTGGATAGTATCTGTTCTTACACATTAAATATTTAATTTAAAAATAGTGTTAAAGGAAATAAAGATGCGTAAACTGTCAGTTCTCCATTGTCAATAGAGTCTTGCAGGAAAAATAGGGTAGGCAATACCTGAATTTCTACTCTAAAAACCAAAGAGACCCCTGGGACCGACTCGGCTACAACTACACTGCAAAGAGACCCCTGTTACCACGCACTCCCTATCTCATGTTTCTTTGTCTTTGTTTGTTTTGTTAATGGAAAAAAATCATTGCAGCCCTGATTTAGGAAAGCATCCTCTTTTCAGGACAGCATGTAAATACATGCTTATAGGAAAGGACTTAAGCATGTGCTTAAGTGCTGTCCTGAATCAGGGAAAATATGCCTTCTCTATACATTACAAAGAAGCAAAAAAGGCTCAAATTATTGGTTTTCTCTGTAAGTCACCTTAAAAGTGGGAATGAGCAACAGGGGATGGATCACTTGATGATTACCTCTTCATTCCCTCTACGGCGCCTGGCATTCCCTCTGGGTATCCTGCCCAGGATACTGGGTTAGACAGATCTTTGGTCTGACCCAGTATGGCTGCTCTTGTGTTAGTAAGAAGGAGATAAAAAGTATAAACATAAGGTAAGGGAAGTGACTAGATGCAGCAATTATCTCCTGTGCTACTATACCTTAGCGCATATTTCACACACTCATTTTCACAGGAAAATTGCAAACTATCCATTTGATTAAGCAATCAAGCTAATTGATCCAAAAGTAACTTTACTCTGCTGTGTATTTTTTTGCGGCATAAAATCATTTAACAAATTACAACAAACTTTTCCTAAACTTACTGCATAACATACCTGCTAAGTCAAATTGGAGATATCGTCAAGAGAGTATTAAACATTTTGGCCAGGATAACCTCTTTTAAAAGCATAAACTGAATGGATGTGTGTGTATTTTGATGAAACACACCTGAACCAAAGCCCCAGCTCCGCGCACCCCTAATCTTTACAGCTACTCAAATCTAATCAGAATCTGGATCCAAATTGCAAATTGTCCCTACCTTTATAAGGAACTCTCAGTCACCAGAAATGGTTTTAAGATTAACTGTGGTTGGGTTTTTGACCAAAAAATTGCATACCGTATGCCATCAGCCTATGAAAGAAGGTGATTAACTATCTAATGATTCTAAATTGTTACAAAAATGCTAAGTATCATTATTCTTATTATTATTATTGGGCTCAATTCTGCCATCACTATTCATCATGGGTATTACAAGTCCAATTCTCAATTTTGAGATTAGGCCTTGTTTACACTGGCAAGTTTCTGCGCAGTAAAGCAGCTTTCTGCGTTGTAACTCCCAAGGTGTACACATTACCAAGCCACGTAGTGCACAGAAACTGCACAGTTGCAGCGCTATAAAAACACCCCAATGAGATGCGTACAGCTTTCTGCGCCAGGGCTACAGCACTGCAGTGCCAGTGTAGACACCCTGGTTGATTACAGCGCTGCGATTGGCCTCCAGGAGATGTCCCACAATTACTGTTCTTGCCTCTCTGGTCATCGTTTTGAACTCTACTGCCCTGCCCTCAAGTGACCAACCATCATCCCCACCCTGTAAATTCCTTTGGAATTTTGAAAGTCCCCTTCCTGTTTGCTTGGTGATGCGTGCAGTGGTCTCACCACATCTTTCCAGGTGGCCAAGCCTGCCCCACACACCAGGTGATCCCCCGCTTGGAGCAATGCCAAGCTGCTGGACCTCATCAGCATTTGGGGAGAGGAGGCTGTCCAGTCCCAGCTGCGCTTCAGCCGTAGGAATTATGATACCTATGGACAGATTTCACGATGCATGACAGAAAAGGGCCATGACTTAGACAAACTGCAGTGCAGGGTCAAAGTGAAGGAGCTGTGGAACGCCTACCACAAGGCATGGAAAGCAAACTACTGCTCCAGTGCTGCAACCACGAGCTGCTGGTTCTACAAAGAGCTGGACACGATACTCAGTGGTGACCCCATCTCCACCTGTGGATACTTCGGTGGCTCGCGTGCCAGTCAAGAGTGGACCAAGCCAGGAGGAGGAAATCTTGGACGAGTATGTGGAGCAGGAGGGGGACCCAGAGGCAGAGGACGACTCAGAGGTCAGAGATGCATGCAGGCAGGAGCTCTTTTCTACCCCGGAGAAGGCCAGCCAGTCTCTGCAGTCAGAGCTTGGCGAAGCACAAACAGGAGAGGAGGCCCCTGATACGTGGATTTGATTTTGGGAATTGCTGAAGCGAGTTGTTGGGGGCAGGAGCAGGGCTGTCCTTACCCATACGCAAAGTACGCAGATGAGTAGGGTACCAGGAAATTTGGTGCCTCAAATTTCCTGGTGCCCTGCGCAGCTGCGTGCTGCTCCAGCCCCTGCTCCGGCTCTTCCCCAAGGCCTCCGCCCCGCCCCGCCCCTTCCCCGCCCCAGCCCTGCCCTGCCCCCACTCCCCTGAGCTCTGCAGCAGGGCTGGGGCTGCACTCACCGGTGGTGGGAAGTGCAGCAACCTGGCCCCAGCTGCGCCACTAGTGAGTGCTGGGGCGTGGTTCCCCTCTGCCCCCCCCAAGCCTGCCCCACCCCTCCCACAGAGGCCTGGGGCGAGCCCCCCCCTCCTCATGGAGGCCTGGGGCCTGTTCCTCCCCCATGGAAGTCTGGGACGAGCCCCCGCACTCCTCCCCTGCGGAGGCCCCCCGCTCCGCCACGCAGAGGCCTGGGGCCCTACCCTACCCCACCCCATGGGGGGGGCTGCATAGGGCCCCAGAATAGCTAGGGACAGCCCTGGGAAGGAGGGTTGCAGAAAGCAGGCTTGTGTCTGTATGATGCACGTACGACCACATGCCTAGTCTCAGTGGTGGAACAGAGTGTTGATTGACTCACTTTACGGGAATCTGCCTCAGGGATCTCCATGAAACTCTCATGGAGATACTGGGCAATCCGCGGCCGCAGGTTCTTCGGCAGAGCTGCTTTGTTTCTTGCCCCATTAACGGTAACTTTCCCGCACCACTGTGCCATGATGGGGTGGGGACCATTGCTGCACACAGGCAAGCCGCATAAGGGCCAGGGCAGAAGCCAGTCTTGGAGAAGACCCTCCCTTGATTTCCTGCTTACCCTCAGCAGTGAGATATCTTCCCTAATGAACACAGACTGTGGAGAATGTGGGGACAGGAATGATTATCAGGCCCCCCCCTGCAGTGCTTGCTAGCTCTCCCCAAGAGCCACATGCCCAGTGTACAGTAGGGTCCGGGAACATTGATTTATCCTGCCCCTGCAGCTACTCACCATTTTGGGGGTCTTATGGCTCATGTGTGATTGCCTGGGGTCAGCCAGTTAGTGACAGGTATGTGAATACTGGCTATGTTTTAAATCACCGAATCAGTATTCTCTGTGTTGCAAACAATACTGCTTCTGTAAAATGTTGCATTTTGGCTTCACAGAGATGACCTTGGGAGCCCAGCCTTCCTCTTTGTTATCGGCGGCTGAATGGCTGCGCAGAATTAGAAAGCGGCCATGAAGAACTAAGGAGGACTTCCTGCGTGAGGTCACAATGCATTCTGTGGCTGAAAAACAGGCCAAAAGGAGAACGTGGCATGCCAGAATGAAGCCACGGAGCGGCCCTTAAATGTTATGGAGTGCCAAGCAGATATGCTTCAGGTGATACTAGCACTGCAAACCAAGCAGCTCCGCTCCCGCCCTCCCCTGCAGACGTTGTTGGAAAACTCTTTCCCATGTGCCCCCCCAGACACCGCCAACACTGTTATCAACCTCCTGGTTCCAGTCTGTACCCGCAGCATTCCACTCCTCCCCCATCACAGTCCAGCACTGTGGACTCCCACTACCCACTGCACTCAACACCTGTCCCTCTACAGTTTAGCCCTGTTGAAGTACAGTACCTGCTGCACTGTACTCCAAAGGGGAAGGTTGGATATGATCCCTGGACATACACAAATCTTTAACCGTCCCAGGACCCCACCTCCTCCTGGGACCTTCCCTTCCCCCATCCCCCTCAGTGCTGATGTGTTTTTGTTTGTCTCTCTCCTCCAGTTGTTGTTTTTTAATAAAAGAATTGTGTTGGTTTGAAAGCCATCTTTATTCTATTGACTGAAAGCAAACAGAGCCCTGCAAAGCAACAGGCAATTATCTTAAACCTTCATAGTGCATCGTCTGCACCAATCACAATCACCTCCTAGCATTACAAGCACTGCACTCCTGAGCATAGCAACAAATATTAGTGGCTTTCAGCTTCAAATTGCTGCCTCAAGGCATCCCTGATCCTTATGGCCCTGTGCTGCGCCCCTCTAATAGCCCTGGTCTCTGGCTGTTCAAATTCAGCCTCCAGGTGCTGAGCCCTGAGTGAAGCTTTCACCCTTCCCCTCACAAATATTATAGAGTGTACAGCACACAGCTAAAAGCATAGGAATATTGTCATCGGCCAGGTCCAGCTTCCGATATAGGCAGTGCCAGTGGGCCTTTAAACGGCCCAAAGCATACTCAATAGTCATTCTGCACTTGTTCAGCCTGTTGTTAAACTGCTCCTTGCAGCTGTCAAGGTGCCCCATGTATGGCTTCATAAGCCACGGCATTAAGGGGGAGGCAGGGTCTCCCAGGGTCACAATGGGCATTTTGACTTCCCCTATGGTGATCTTCTGGTCCGGGACCAGACCAGCCTGCATTGATGTCCGTGAAATGCCCACAGTGATCCACAAGCGCCTGGAGAACCATAGAGAAATACCCCTTCTGATTAATGTACTCGGTAGCTAGGTGGTCTGGTGCCAGAAGTGGAATATGCATGCCATCTATCACCCCTTCACAGTTAGGGAAGCCCATTTGTGCAAAGCCATCCACAATGTCATGCACGTTGCCCAGAGTCATGGTCTTTCGGAGCAGGATGCGATTAGTGGCCCTGCACACTTCTGTCAACACGAGTTCAACGGTCGACTTTCCCACTCCAAACTGGTTAGCGATCGATCAGTAGCAGTCTGGAGTAGCCAGCTTCCATAGTGCAATCGCCATGCGCTTCTCCAATGGCAGGGCAGCTCTCATTCTTGTGTCCTTGCACCCCAGAGCTGGGGCGAGCTCATTACATAGTCTCATGAATGTGGCTTTCCTCATCCAAAAGTTCTGCAGCCAGTGCTCGTCATCCCAGATGTGCATCATGATGTGATCCCACCACTCAGTGCTTGTTTCCCCGAGCCCAAACGCGGCATTCAACTGTGATCAACACCTCCATGAATGCCACAAGCAGTCTCGTGTCGTAGCTAGTACGCGTGACAAGATCAATGTCGCACTCCTCTTGCTTTGTAGTTTAAGGAATAATTCCACTGTACTCGTGATGTGTTAGTCAGAGCAAGCAGCATATTGGTCAACAGTTCGGGATCCATTCCTGCAGACCGAAGAGGCAGAGTGCGTAGTACACAAACCATTGAAAGATGGCACCAAATGTGGACGGAAGCACAGGGATTGCTGGGATGCGAAGCAATGCATCACAGGGCATTGGGACAGAACCCTGGATGCCCCGCGACCCCCTCCACCTTCCCACAACTCTTAGCAGCAGAAGAGGAAGAGATGCTCTATGGGATAACTGCCCAGAGTGCACCGCTCCAAATACCGCTGCAAGTGCCGCAAGTATGAACACGCTATTGCGCAGGCAGCTGACAGTGTGAACACACAACAGTGGTTTCCCTTCAGCGCTCTCTGATCGGCGCTGTAACTGCCGGCGCTGTAACTCTGTCAGTGTAGACATAATTAGACTGGACTCCCCAGGTTCTCTAATTTTTCTCACAGAAAGATTCATTAAATACTCCCCGTGTCTCTTTAAGCTTGTTTTTGTTTGTTTATCTAGCTGGGTTAAGAGCACTGTGATAACTACTGGCTTGAAAATGAATCAAATGAATTTTTTCTCATTAGGGCAGTGAGAAAATGTAATTGTGACTCTCTCACCAGTGGTTTAGTAGCATATTTTATTAGCAGAATTTTCTCCCCAGAGACCGTGGGAGTAGGCCTACGTACATATAGTTATTGCTTTAATGATTCTCATTATAAATGAAAAAAGATGGAAATGGAATCTCTCATGAATATCTCAGTTGGCAGGAACCATTGGTTCATTATCGGGCTTGTTTGCTTGTCCTGCATTTTTTTATGGTGGTAAAAAAGTTGAAAGAAATTTTTTATCCTCTCAAAAATTCTTGATTTATGTTTTTTTTTTTTAAACTCCATCTATAATTTTTCAATATTTCTATTACCTCTCGAAAAAGCTGCCTTTCTCTCTTCCTCAAAACTATGTAGTGTGAAGAAAGGATGAGGGAAGGAGCTGCCCCAAATGGTATGCTCCCCATAAAGCACAGCAGATGAACTGCAGGAAAAGTTTTGGAATATTATATTATAGAAGCATTAGCTGACACTGCAAGCTCTGAAAAATGCATCTCCATGAGGGGTCATGGAGGGAAATTATAAGTTGGCAGCTGATGGCAACAAAGTTACTGACTCAGCTGTATTTTTATGGCCACTGATCAGACACAAGGGGGTATAAAGGAGGAGTCTCTTGCTGGACAGTGATCTGTAAAGGTGGGGCACAGTATAGTTATAGCCAACCCTCTGGCTTCTTGCAACACTCCTTCCTTCAGTCTTGTGGCCCAGATGAGAGAAAACAGCTGTTTGAGAATTTCCCAACAAAACAGATTTTCACCGGAAACTGCTGATTCATCAAAACCTAAATGTTGTGTGAAAAAGTACTGGTTTTGATGATCTTCTAATTAACCATCCTGGCTTCCTACCAGCTTGTCTGGTGGGCTGCTGGGGAGCCCAGGCTTCCAGTGTAACCCTGCTATGTGGACTGCTTTGGGGTCAGAGACCCCAGAGTTTCTAGGGTCTACAGCTCTGGGGCACTCCCACCACATGACCTGCCTTAGAGTTGGGGAATCCAGGGGGACTGCCATGTGGACTGCCTTGGGGTCTTGGCTTCTAGTCCACATGGTGGGACTGGCATAGAGCGATGGACCCTGGAAGCGTCCGATGGCATGGGGCCTGAAAGCTCTATTTCTAGCTGGGGCTTAGCTCCTGGCTCCAACTCCCTTCTTGAGTTGGGGCACTCAGGGCTTCCGAGCTCCCTGCCAGGGAATTGGGAGCCTGAAAGCCCCAACTTCCAAGCTCTGAGGTTCCCAGCTTACCTAGGGCTCCCAGGGTTTTGAGCGTCCTGGCTCCTCTTCACTGATTCAGCATGATCAGGGATGAAAAACTCTGCTCTGAATCAGGCAGAGCAAAGACTTGAATCTGGGTTTCTCACATCCCAGACAGCATCCTCACACCACCACACACACCCCTTCCCAAATCAAAAACTCAGGTTTTGAGCCACAAGTGGATATTTTGGCCCAATTCTGTTTTAATGAAAATCATCTAGAGGTTTAGGTTGTCTACCAGGGTGGAACAAAACCTTGAACGTTGCAGCGAAACAGAACTGCCATCCTCCAGTCAGCTCTACTTCTTAGTTTAGACCAGAAGCAAGTAGGAGGAGCCAGTGTCATGTGACCTGCCTGCTCTTCATGACCACAGTTTGAAAATCAATATTCTACAAGAATTCACTGGAGATAAACAAAAGAATCAACACCATTTCTTCTTCCTAGGTCAGGCTAATGCAGTAAATAAGCATGTGGGTTGTTGTGTCAGATGTATTGTAGTTATTGTGAATTTAGGGAATGATTTGTCAATTGCATTAGGAAAAGTAGACACAGGGACAAATTCTGCTCTCAGTTATACACATACAACTGCACTGAAGTCAAGCAGAGATCCTGAGAGACACATTTGGCCCTATCATCTCCAACTCTAAAGCTTCTTTTCAGAAAGTATCTTCCTTAAAGTTCCTTAAACAAACAAAAATCACAAGAATGTTCACCCTTTCAGCCAGGCATTCTCAAGCTAAAGTAATGGCTGTATTTCCCAGCAAAGCCCTGTAACAGGACACGTAAAAGGGAGAGGTTCTTCTGCAGAGGCTAGCAAGCAGCAGCTTGAAAGTCTGATGGATCACATCCAAGTGTTAGTCAATCATTGATGACGAGTGCTTCCCCTAAGCTCTGCAGTGACATGGTATACTGGTGACATTAATAGAATACATTGTGCAAAAACCCCTCGTTTTCCGTTTCTTCTCCCCTGCCTTTTTTCTTATTTCTTCATTAAAAAAAAAAAAAAGATGAAACAATTAAGGTGACCACAATGCTGACTGGATAATCTAACTGTAAACTGAACTCAGCATTTCGATAAGCTTTGGGAAGAACAGTATTAGTTACCCACCAACTGACTGCCACAGTAGGGCCTTGCCCTTCCTCAGGAATAGCTCCAATTCAGCAACAGTGGCCAGTGTGAAAGTGAAATGAATTATATTAAAGAAATAGAATGAATTAAAGAATGTTATATGTACCTTTAAGTAGAAATGAGAAATGCTGCAAGCCAGGGGGCAGGAAAGCAGACATTAACTGCTTCATGAATTGCCCCACTTAAGGGCAATTGGTGAAGCATTAGCCTTAGATCGATAAGAGTTAATAAGGAAGCAGGATATGCATATTGTGCCCCATGCAAATTTCACAATTTTGCTCTCTCTGTCCCTTTGTTTAATTCGCACCTTTTTATCTGTATAAATAAGACTGTTTGAATCTTGCATAGGGGCTCACATTATCTGAATGTATTAGCACAGCGCTGTGCTAATAAAACAGAGTGGTCTGACAAACTATGAGTCCTGAGTCTAACTTTGACACCAGCAATCAGAATAGTTGCACCAGTGCTGACCCCTCAACAAGGGCAAGCCAGGGCTTTGCATGTACTCATTGAGCTAATCAAGGTTTATCCTAAATAAGAGGCTGATTTTAAAAAAGGGCTGCCATTCAGAGGTGCCCACAGAGAAACTAAGGATCCCAACTCCAGAAAATATTTTTGAAGCCCAATTTTTGAAACTCTTGGCCTCCATTCCTCCCTCTCTTGTCTGCTTAATCTCTTACTTTGAATACAATTTAGATTTGTTTTGTAAATTTGCCACTGTAATACACAATGGACTGAGGGAGTACATGAAAAAATGTGTACACATATACATATGAGTTTTCTTCTATGAATTTTTATTTATCATGGGCCTGATCCAGCTCTATTGCACGTTAATGGACTTTTTGCCACTGACATCAATAGCAGCAGGATTGATCCCTTTTGCATCAGCTTTGGAAAAAAGTGCAATTAATTAATTTCACAGAATCATGGGTTTTTCCATCTCTAATTGCTATCTCCTAACAGTAGAGGATTATTCCTTATAGTATATTCTTCAGTGCTTTTCAGAGTCCAGATTTATATGACTCAAGCAATGGTGTTTTCACTTGTTCCCTTAAGAAACCACTATACAGTACAGTCTAGTACATCTCACAATGAGGTAATTGTTCTTGATGTTCCACCTATATTATCTGTTTTCAGTTTCATCCCATCACTTCTAGATACAGCCCCCTTTCCCCACCCTAAACATGACATCTTTTATGGAGCTTTCACATTTCAAATCTTTTAGGCAGCTTAATCCATCTTCCCTCATTATTCAGGGAATATTAAAAGGTAAATTTGCAAAACTGATAGATTTAAAGGAGCAAAGCAATACTCAAAGCTTCCCGTTGAACCTTCAGACAAATAAAAACAAGGCTAGATACTAGCACATCAGCCCAATGACCCTCCAGAATTCATCAGGAACTCCAAAGAACTTTGAGATGATCTTAAGGCTCTTACAGTATACAGTCCTCTGGGCAAAAGGCATGTAACTTCTAGTAAGTCTGAGCACAGGTCTAGGGTAGCCAGCGAGTCGTCTTGGTTCTGCCAATGGCTAGCCGGGCAGCATTGGGCAAGTATCTAAAACTCTGTGCCTCGGTCCCCCATCTATCAAATGGGGGTAATGCTTAGCTACTTCTAACGGGGTGCCATGAAGATTAATTAATTAATGTTTGCAAATCATTCGAAAATGAAAAGGGATAGATAAGTGCCAAGAATAATTACTAACATACAGAGGCTGTTCAAGACAATCTGCACCCTGGGCTAAACTTCAGTGTGATGCCCTTCTCCTATCCCTAGAACACAGATTTACAATGCACGGGGAGAGGGCAGAAGGCAAGTCTCCATGGAGGGAGACTTTCAGGGGGGCACCTCAAAGTGGGGGGAGTCCAAGGTGCTGCCCAGATTTCAAGATGTCCTGAGGTATCCAGTGGCAGCTGGCATTCAAATGGGGAGCCTTACCCCTGGCCCAGTTCCAGCCGGGGTAACTCTCTTCCGCCAAACTAACCCTCCTCCTTCCATCTTTTCAGCGGGACTCAGTATGCTTCCCCTCTTGCCGCCCTATAGTAGGGGGTGCAGTGGCTGTGCGCTGTCCAACAGCTGCCGCCCCCCACCCCAGAGGTGGCTGCTCTCCAGTGCTGGGCAGGGCGGCGCGTGGAGCCAGGGACGGAACAGTGACTAATGACTGCCGCGGTGCCGGCTCCCAGCTTGTCAGCGGCGGCTTCTCCCCAGCCAAGGCGGAAGAGGCGGAGTTTCACCTGGAGCCCGCGGGGCGGAGCTGGGGCTAGCTGCTGTCTCGCAGGTACAGGGCGGAGCAGGAAGCAGAGGGCGCCCGTGGCAGCAGGGAGCTCCCCCACCCGTGCCCGTGCCCGCCTGGGGCTGCTGATGCTGGGAGATGGCGGGTGGCCGGTCCGTGGCGCTGGCGGCCGGGCTCCTCCTGGCCGCGGCTCAGCTCCTGCAGCCGGCAGGTAAGCGGCGAGGGATGCCGCGTGGTGACTGTGCGGGGCGCGGGTGGGGTGGGAAGTTACAGGGCAGCCTCCCTGGCGGGCTGGGGCGCGGGGTGCAGCGAGCCCTTGGCGCAGGCACCGCTGCAGAGCGCGGGAGCTCAGCGAGCCCCGCCGTGAGCTGTGCCCGGGAGCGGGGCTGGGTTGAATTCAGGGCGCCTCGGGGCTTCAGCCTGGGGCTCTCCACAAGCCTTTTCTCACCGGCCTGAAGAGTTTCGAGCCGTCTGTCCGCCTGGCTGCTGGCCGTGCTGCGGGTCCCAGGCTGCTAGAGAGACATGGTGCGGGAGGGAGTGAATATCTTTTACTGGACCAACTTCTGGCGGTGGGAGAGACGCGTTTCCCAGAGCTCTGTGTGGCTCCAAAGCTTGTCTCTCGCCAACTAAAGTTGGTCCAATAAAAGAGAGTGCTGCTCCCAGCTTGCCACTTGGCCTTGTAACTATTCTAAAGAGCCATCAGTCATCACTGATGGGTGCGGGGATGGGCTTACACCAGGCATGAATTTAGCCCCAACCCCTAGGTTCTTGCTTTTCCCTCTCCAGAGTCTATTCTTTCTTAACACTCCAGTGGAGGAAAGACTGCTCAGTTTCGGTTTGGCCTTCTTGGACATAATTTACAACAGTGTTTTGAAAGGAGAGTCACGAGTTGCTTTTATTTGTATATCCCTTTGCAAATGTTTTGTTTTTTTTGTGGCTAAGAGGTAGATCCAACTTTTTAAAAGGGAACAGTTCTTGGTGCCTTGATGAAATTGTCCATCCTGTTGAAATCTGACTCTTTTATGTGTGTTTCATGCGGACAGAAAAGCTATTCATTGCATGCTCATTTTTAAAATAATACATTAAGATCTCATTTAGACGCTAATGACATACGCCAGTAATTTGTTTGCCAAAGATGGTTGCTCCCTGCTTTGCCCTTATTTCGTGTGGCTGTGCTAATGTGTTGTTGTGAGCTGAGAAAAGCTGTTGGCTTTAAACCTCAGTCAAGATACAGTGAAAATTGTAGACACAGTGGCGTAAAATAAGAGTAAAGTTAGTTTTAGCTTGGAATACTTTAAAACTATGTTCGTAATTGAATAACTGCATAGTATCTTAATTTTAAAATGTTGCCTTCATATCTAGAATCCCATAAACTTTCATGTTTCAGAGTAGCAGCAGTGTTAGTCTGTATCTGCAAAAAGAACAGGAGTACTTGTGGCACCTTAGAGACTAACAAATTTATTTCAGCATAAACTTGAGCTGTAGCCCACGAAAGTTTATGCTGAAATAAATGTGTTAGTCTCAAAGGTGCCACAAGTACTCCTGTTCTTTTTGCGGATAAACTTTCATGCTTCTCTCTTAAAAGCTCTTTCAGATATTCTAAATCTGAGGTAATTTGTCCACATATAACTCAATGCTACTTTTTAAAATGAGAAGTATTTTAATACTTCCACTTTTCAAAGAGCTTTTGTAATTTAGAGCTTTAACTGCATGCAGTTCTTATCTTTTCTTAGCTTTCTTTGTACTACCCCACAATGGGAGAGATATTTCCACTGATGTGTGTAAATACTAATAAACCCTATGAGAGTTTGATGTGCACTAGTATTGGCATTCAGATGCCAGAATTAACGTGGTACATTTCTATTTAGGGTGACTCTGAGTTTTGAGAGGAACAAGTTCCTTAAATGCCTCAAATTGTGTTCTGGCATTTTGGGATATACATCTCTACCTTGATATAACGCTGTCCTCAGAAGCCAAAAAATCTTACCACATTATAGGTGAAACCGCGTTATATTGAACTTGCTTTGATCTGCCGGAGCGCGCAGCCCCGCCCCCCTGGAGCGCTGCTTTACTGCCTTATATCCGAATTCGTGTTATATCGGGTCACATTATATTGGGGTAGAGGTGTAATTTCAACAATATTGTATGGAAAGGAGAACTCATTTTTTTTAATCTTACCTGAAAATGTCTTGATTTCTTAAGTATAGGGAGAGAGACATTTATATGATCCTGCAACCCTTACTCTCACAGGAAGTCTAACTGAAGCCTTCCAAACAGACAGAGGGAAAGGAAAGGGAACTGCTACCATAAGTAAGGGTTGCAGATTTGTGCCCAAAAGTTGTATTGCATTACTGGGATGCTTGATATTACCCAGCACCACCGATTATCTCTCATTACAAATTTTATTAAATTCTGTCCTATAACACTGAAGAAATTCAGACTCGATTTTTGTAAATGTTCAAAGACTGTCTGCTGGTAGGACTGGAGTAGCCAGAGCAGAGATACAGCATGATCTAAACCTAAAAAAGCTGTGAAGCTTACTTATAGTATTATCAGCCTTGATAATTGCAAAGTTTGAATATGGAAAAAACACAGTGTCTGTACAGTATGACCTGAAATTCATGCCTATTCAGTACTTCCACTACCTTGAGGAGGGATAGGCCATATTATTCAGGATAATCATGGCTTTGCGCCAGGTAAGCATAGCTAAATGTTGACTAAATAACCAGACAGCATTGTGATTAAGCTTTTAAACTGTCTAGTCTAAAATTTCCAAATGATATATTTTTCATCTGTGTGGAAGGATTTGTGAGCATAGGCCCTAAGTATCAAATTATAACTATACTCCCAAGTGTCAGAGGGGTAGCCATGTGAGTCTGGATCTGTAAAAAGCGACAGAGTCCTGTGGCACCTTATAGACTAACAGACGTATTGGAGCATAAGCAGACTAATGTCTGTAAATCTATAAGGTGCCACAGGACTCTTTGTCACTTTATACTCCCAAGTCTCTTCAAAGGATGATGAAGCAATATATCTATAGGGCACCCCTTCTTTAGAAAAGAAACATATATGAAACTGAGCTCTTTCTTTGTAAAAGGGAGAAAACTCAAGCATCCCCAAGGCCTCTCATAACCTCAGTAGCTAATAAACCTTAAAATCATGGTATATTTTTGGCACGTGACACTGTGGATCTAGATCTTCATTGAGGTGTAGGGCACCCTGTTAACCTTCTGGGAGAACAAACAAATGTAGCTATTCAAATTGTCTCTCACCTACTGATTTGGCTCTGCTACCACCCCCTTTGTGTCTTTCCTCTAGTTCTCTCTTACACACCACATAACATGTAAACTTCTTGTCTTTGCTTTCAAGACCCCACTCAACTACATCTTAACCTACATCTCATATTTCCTCTGTTGTCACCTCCTCTTCCCTTATACTCTTTATGTGCCTGTACAGTGTGGGTAAAAACATCCAGATCAGAATTAACCATTCACTCGCCCTGCTGCTTTTGTTTTACATCTATTTTATGTAGGAGTAAATGACTACTTAGATTGCAAGGCAGTGGGGAATTGAGTCCTCCAAGTATGTTTGGTGATTAGCAGAACCAAGCGGTGAGACAGAAAACTGGTTTATCATCTGAAATGGGAGTTCTGGTTGCTGCCTCTATCCCCAATTTAATTTGATCTTTGAATTCTAAAAGCCTTTTCTGAAATTATAATATAAAATAAAATAACATATGCATAGTATACAATTGTCTTAGAGTGGTAGCAAACAAAATTCCAGAGTAAAATTGTGCAGATTAGAGACTGGAGGGTGAGGTAGGGAAAAGGACAGCTAGTCTATTTCTGATTTCACAAAATAAGTTTTGTTATTTGTACAGAGGCATAGTCTAGTGCTTGGAGTGCAGGTCTGGAAGTCAAGAAATATAGGTTCTTTTTCTTGACTGACGCTGACGGTATGACCTTGGACAACTCATGGAACCACTGTATTCCTCAGTCTGTAAAATGAGGATGATAATAGTTATCTACTTCACAGGGGTGTAATGAAGATCAGTAATGGTTGTATGTTCCTTGGAGATCCTTCACTAGATAGTATGAAGTATATTTACTCAGACTGGTTGAAAATTTTCCATCAAAACAGTTTGAGGGAAAACGGGGTTTTTGATTAAACAACATTTTAAGAAAATTGTCTGCCTTTTGTGGATTATTTTTTAAACGATGTAAAAGCTGAATGCCAAAAACTGAAATATTTCAATTTGGATATGCTACAGTAGGGCTTCATGGGAGTGTTAGTTCGGTTGCTTCATGTTCTCATTCTTCTGTATGGACTGTACTGCCTATTGGACTACATCTCCCATGATGCACCACAGCCAGGGCTTGGTGTCCATGGTGTATCACAGGAGATGTAGTCCAGCCAGGGAGCTCAGCCTATGGAGGGGAATGGGAACATGACACACCCAAACTACAATTTCCCAGAGGCATCATTACAGCATTTCTGAATTGAAATATTTCTGATTCTAGATGAAATAGTTCAGTTAAAAAAAAAAATCAAAACTTTCCATGAGGAGCAAAAATAACACTTCCTGACCAGCTTTAATATTAACTTCAGTTTTGGATTTACAGTCTGTAGTTATATGGAATGACTCCTCAATCCAGAAGGGGGTTACTAAGGAGGAAAGGGATTCTTCACCTTTAAGAAATTCTTGCCTGGTCTTGGGCACTGAAAGTAGAATAGAACATTTTTTCTTTGTGTTTTTATTTCCCCCTCTTTGCCTTAAAATTACCACATCTGGAATGTTATTCTTTCCCCTGTTATTACATGTTCATGTACCATTTTCTTCCCTGATAGAGATCTTTCTTTCTAAGAGCATAACTGGTGTATATGTGTGTGCATGCTACATACTATAGTCAATCTAGAATATTTAGTTTTTCTCTTCAGAAATTAGGGTGGTTTAAGGGAATAGTTTACTTCAAAAAAAAATCGAGGTTGGATCTTTTTCTAAAAGATAGCTCTAGTTCAGACAGGAAATAATTCATGGAAGTGTTACGGCCTGTATTATGCAGGAGGTCAGACTGGATGATCACAATGGTCTTTCTGGCCTAATAATCTATGACTCATGTATCTTAATTTTTTTCCCTCGTAACATATCACCAGGAAATATGCTTATTTTTTTCCCCTGACTTCTAGATTGTGTTTTCTTTACTAAAACCTTTTCTGTCTGGGAGGTGTCAATAATGTGGAGACAGTTTGAAGGATAAAATGGAGAAGGGAGCTGTGAAAGGTTCATGAAAGTGTGTATTAATACTCTAAACTTTATAGACAGCTTTTGGCAGTGTGTATCTCACAGCAGAGAAACTCAGTTTGTGTGACCTCACATGAGAACATCAACAGAGCATTTCCCTCACATTGTGAATTAACAAACAACAGTTTTCTACAATGGGAGTAGTCCAGTGCTTGATGATGTTGCTGCAAAAAATATTCTAATACTTCCTTTTCTTATGAGTGGTACCTAATTTGGAACTCTAGTCAGTTTCAAACTGTTGACAGCAGTGTTAGGAGGAAAGTGGCTGTGTGCAGGAGAACACACTCCAGTAAGTAGGATTTTACAGCTTGTAAATTGTGTGGGATTCTTCTGTGTGACAGGGGGAAAAAAGAGATGGGAGAAGGAGGCAAGCTGTCCAAACTGGAAAACTCCTATATTTTCATATTTATCATAACCTGTAGGTATTTGTTGTATAAGATGTGACAGATGTGAGACCTTGGGAGCATGGAACTATGACACTATGGGCCCAGAGAATATTCATAAATTTACATATCCATAAATTTTATCTGTATCTTTGAATTAGAGGAGGACTGCAGCCTAAATCCCCTATCTGGAGATAGAGGGAAGTGGGTTCCCACCCATAAAGAGGTGACCACTGGGGGCCCGAGACCTAAAGGGATGCCCTTGAACAGACAACAAAGGGGGCAGAAGTGGATTTTACCCCAGAACTATGACATTAGTTTATGCACGCAGTATAACAGCTAGGCAATAATTAAGACACAACAGAAAACGTGCTTTATCAAGGCTGGCTTTCATCAACTTGGCTTGCTTTTTGATTTTTAGTAGAAGGGTGGGCGGGTGTGGGTGTGTCTTTAAAAAAAGAAACAAAACAAAACACTGCCTGATCCTAGAGAGAGTTGAACAACATTACCTTAGTTTGTCTCCAACATGAAATGTTGGATTCACAACCTGAGGAACGACTCTTCGCTGGGACCCTTGGAACCAATTTCTGCTTTGTTTTACCAATTCAACTCCACCAACACTAGTATACATGAGTTAGTAGTCATAACTACAGGCCTCTGTCCGCTAAGAGGGCAAGAATGTTAGAGTTGGGTGGTCCTTTTGGTGTCAAAATTCATCAACTCTTTTGGCAGATCGAAGTAAAATAATAAAATTTTGAAAAAAATACTACCAGGAAATAGGCTTTTCCCCCCTCCTCAATGACTCAATTTATCAGAGAATGCAGAAACCTACTCTTTCTTTTCATGTACGGTCTTATTAAAGTCAGCATGCCTTGGAAACACTACTAAATGTAATGTTTTTTGGAGCTATATTTGTCTAGAGGTGGACAGACTGTTGCCACTGTGCCGGGTTGGATCACAGAAACCCTCTTCGGAGCTGCCAATTGATGTGCCAAGACTACTTCTGCCCCTGCTTTCCTGCCCAGTCAGCTTAGGACTTCAGTGCCCTGCCTGGTTTGAGCCACACTCGCTAACCTGCTGCAAACCCAGACCGAGCTCTGAACCACATCCCCTAACAGCTATAGGCTTGACTGAAAGCAGCTTACAGAAGTGTTCTTATTTTTAACACTCAGATGCCCAACTCCCAATGGGGTCTAAACCCAAATAAATCCATTTTACCCTGTATAAAGCTTATACAGGGAAAACTCATAAATTGTTCGCCCTCTATAGCACTGATAGAGAAATACGCACAGCTGTTTGCCCCCCCTCCAGGTATTAATACATACTCTGGGTTAATTAATAAATAAAAAGTGATTTTATTAAATACAGAAAGTAGGATTTAAGTGGTTTCAAGTAGCAACAGACAGAACAAAGTGAATTACCAAGTAAAATAAAATAAAACATGCAAATCTAAGTCTAATACAGTAATACAACTGAGTACAGATAAAAACCTCACCAGTTAGCTTCCTTTTACGGACTAATCTCCTTCTAGTCTGGGTTCAGCAATCACTCTCACCCCCTGTGGTTATTGTCCTTTGTTCCAGTTTCTTTCAGATATCCTTGGGGTGGAGAGGCTCTCTCTTTAGGCAGCTGAAGACCAAATGGAGGGGTCTCTCCCACAGGCTTAAATAGATTTTCTCTTGTGGGTGGAGACCCCCCTCCTCTCTCCTATGCAAAGTCCAGCTCCAAGATGGAGTTCTGGAGTCACCTGGGCAAGTCACATGTCCATGCATGACTCACAGTTTTTACAGGCAGAAGCCATTGCCCACATGGTATCTTGAATGTCTCCAGGAAGACTTCTTCTGTGGACTGGAGCAGTCCAAGATGCATCTTTTCATTTTCTAACAAGTCCAGTGTAGCTTGTATTGCAGCTTGTATTTCCCTAATGATTCTGTTTGGGACTGATAATGTATAATTCAGTGCAAAATTAGCACTGAGACCTTCCAGGAGGGGCAGAGAGTGGAGGGACTAAGGTGGTTTTAGCTACCATTGTGCCCTCCCAATCCTGGTCTGTTCCAGGGGCTGGAGAGATCCTTGGCATAACTTGGGGAGTCCCGAGGACCTCTCTAAGGCCTGGTCTATAGTTAAAAGTTGGTCCCAGACCGACATAACAATGCCAGCAAAAGCCCTAGTGTAGATGGAGTTATTTTAGTACTTTTGCCAGTACAGGTTACTCCATTTGGTATAAACTGCTTCTCTACAGTGGATGTAACAGTACCAGCAAACCTTTTCAAGTGTAGACAAGGCCTATGTTTACGGCAGCCTACTTCGACTGCCCAGTATTTCAGCATTCCCACAGGCTGTGGTCTGCCCCCATCCCCACTCCCAGAACATTCCCATCTCCAGGACTTATGAGGGGGTCCTTGGAAAGCAGCCTTACAGCTGTCTTCCTCAGTTCCTGCACTGAGGGAATTCTCCCTTGTTGGGAAATGGGGCTTCTGGGCCCCTTTACATCATTACAGACCTCTTACGTGGTGTAAAGGGGTGGGAGCAGTAGTCCGGATCTCACACTAAGTCTGTGGGATACATGTAACGTAAAACTGTATGCAGAAAACCTAAACTTATGCAGCAGCTCAATAGGAGGCAACTTGTGTGTCCTTCCTTAAAGGAACACTTGAGGGAATAAAAGGAAAATTGGGCATTTGCTACCTAAACACTTAGAAACTGTGTGCAGCAGGAAGACTTCATCTTTTGGGGAAACCTTTAGAAGCTTTCTTTGACGATCTCCTGTGGATTTCTTAGACAAGCTTATTCCTAGATCTCCAAAGGCATTAACTGCCTTAACACCATTTGAATTTATTTCTTAAGACTTGTGCAAGAGGTGTTTGTAAATGTAATGCTCTAGACACCAGTTGCGCAAATTAAATATACTGTACACATTATATAATATAAAGGAGTTGCTCATCCCACTTTGATACTGCCCACAAACACGAGAATAAAAAAATAAACTCCATCCAAAAGCTTGAGGGGGGGAAACGATGGGCTATGCTGTGTGCCCAGCAAACAGGCTAATCTTGGCTGTGGTGAAATGGGGATTGGAGAGTACATTCCAAATTTAAGGACCCCTTGGGAACACCCTGCCAGCTGCTCCCACTTCTATATCTAGGGAACTTCTGCTTAAGTGCTTCAGCTGATCTCACTCATGGCAGTGTACCACACGGAGGGAGGTAACATCTCAGTTAACCAGCATCTAGAACTAAATTCCATGCAGAGACCTACTGGCAGCCAACATAGACTCCAGAATGAAACTCCACTTACTACAGAATGTAGCTACTTGATTAGTAACTTCATTTTCCAAATGGCCTCAACATGTGGCCTGATGTAGAGTGCGTTATGGCAATCTAATCTTGAGGTGACAAGGTGTAGATAATTGTAATAAGGTACAGATTGGGGGAAAAGTCACACTTTTTTCATCTGGCATGGGTGGAAAAGAGCAGTTGGCCATTGCCATGCTATCTGGGCATTCAGAAACAGCCAAGAATTTAGAAGTACATCTGTGTTAGAGGTTATGGTCCAATTCCTGAATTGGAGGCACCTATGTAACTTCTGCCAGCTCTTCCATCCGTTTCCACCAATATCATGTGTGTGACGTTGCACTTCATAATGTTTTATGGAAATATGCTTATGAGTGTGAATAGGATGTAACTGGAATATGTTTCATGCAAAAGGTCTCTTGTAAGGTATCATTACAAAGCTTATGATCTACTGAGTGTGTTCATCCTATTTGTTTGCATGTATTATTTCTATGCCTGGAGCTAGGAAAATAAGATATAAACTTGTATTACTGATGTAAACATATTAAGTGGAAACCATTAAGGGTGCTTCAGAATCAATGACCTGTAAATGGCTCTGTTTATTTGCAAACCTTCCTGGGTAGGTGTGGGACAACCCTGGAAGAATGGAGGCTGGGGTCTCACAGGACATGTGAACATGTCACCTGATACTGGAATCCATCTTAAACCTGGAGCTTTTCCATTTAGAAGGAGGGGTGGGGACCCAGAGAGACAAGAGTCCCGCTTTGTGCCAAAACCATAAAATGGGGTGGAACAGAACAAAGGGGGCTGCCAGTCATGAGAATACCCCTGTTTTCCACCTAAGATGTCTGCTGGAACTAACAAGGATTGTACCAGGGGAAAGGATTGGGCCAAGACTAGGAAGGAGTCTAGTCTGTGAAAGAAGCTTATTGGAACATCTCTGAGGGTGAGATTTACCTATAATCAGTTTCTTAATTTATTAGGCTTAGACTTGCGTGTTTTGTTTTATTTTGCTTAGTGACTTACTTTGTTCTGTCCGTTATTACTTGAAACCACTTAAATCCTACTTTTTATACTTAATAAAATCACTTTTGTTTATTAATGAATCCAGAGTAAGTGATTAATACCTGGGGGAGCAAACAGCTGTGCATATCTATCAGTGTTATAGAGGAGGACAATTTATGAGTTTACCCTGTGTAAGCTTTACACAGGGTAGTAAAATGAATTTATTTGGGGTTTGGATTCCATTGGGAGCTGGGTGTCTGGGTGCTGGAGATAGGAAACTTGCTGAGCAGCTTTTAGTTAAAGTCTGCAGCTTTGGGGGCGTGGACCAGACCTGGGTCTGTGTTGCAGCAGACTAGTGTGTCTGTCTCAACAAGGCAGGGTTCTGGACTCCCAAGCTCGCAGGGAAAACAGGCTCAGAGGTAATCTCAACATGTCAGGTGACAGTTCCAAGGGGGTCTCTGTGACCGAACCTGTCACAATGTGTCTTGTCCGGATTAAGTTGCAGCCAGTTAGCCCTCATCCAGGCCCCAAGTTCATAAAGACATAAAGATTTGTTCCACTGCTCTGGCCAAGTAGGCATGATGGAAATAAAGCCAGCTGTCAATAACATTCTGAGTGTATCACAGCCCATGTCTTGTCACTAATCCTTCCAGGGGCCCCAGGTACACATGGGATGACAATATGGACTACTATGTTATCTTGCAGGAGAGAATGCTCAAACCAGAGGGTCAGTTGTCCATGGCTACCATTTGGGCTTTCTTGGTTTAAAAAAAAAAAAGAATAGAACCATTTGAGCAACTCAGTCTGCTTCTGCTAGAGTCTGCAAGCAAGTCAAGAAAGCCTTTTAAACAACAATATCAACAGCTGCTCACTGATCTAAAAGAATCAGCATGGACACCTCATCCATTACTTGGAAGAGATGCTGCAGCTTGTGCAGTTTCCGCCTTATAAATAAGCCTATAGCCAGATTCTCCTTGTAAAGGGAATCCGAAGACTCAGGTATCCACTTGAACTGCCTTGCCAAAAGATCCTCCATGACGCTCCCAAAAATGGGAATTGGACACACATTGATAGTCAGAAGTTGGTTCCTTGATCAGTGGTCTCACAATTGCTTCTTTGAGAACCACTTGTACCTTTCCCACATCCCTGTAGCCAAACACTGATAATCTCAGCCAACAAAAGTCCCAGTATTTCTGTAGTAATTTTCAACAGCCAGAAAGGACAAGGCTCTGACTAATTATAAATTCACTATATTGGAAGCCAAAGAACAGGGGGGGAGTGTAGGCGGACGGTGCATGGAAATGGAGAGTCCAATTAGACTAATGCCAACCTTGAAATTCCAGTTCTGAGTTCTCTTTGGGATGCTAACTTCTCATTGTCATGTTTCAGAGTAGCAGCCATGTTAGTCTGTATCCATAAAAAGAGCGGGAGTAAAATTTGTTAGTCTCTAAGGTGCCACAAGTACTCCTGTTCTTTTCTCATTGTCATGTAGACTTGGCTAGGGATACATTAAGTAAGAAAGCTCAGTCATGGGTAGTTTTATTACAAAATAGGTTTGATGTGGTGGCTTAATGTTTGTAAAGGTTATAGATACCAGAGTAAACATGTCTTTGTTGCGTTCTTTTCGTTGGGCCAGTCTGATACTTCCTTATCCTGTTGCTGTGTACTCACTTTTTTTTGTCTTGTGTTGCATACTTTACAAAGCACAGAACTAGCATGGTGACTAAACTACCACTTCCTATGAGAGCCCTACGTGGGACTATTTTTTTTTTTTAATCCCACTGCCATCCCACCCTGCAATACCTACTTCCACTCCCACCTGCTCCTGCATTGCTTTTTGCATTTTTATTCCGCTCTCACCTGCAAAAACCTTAGATCCTGCTAATCCCTCAAGAAACAGAGTCCCCCATGCTACATTAAAAAAAAAGGGTGGGGGAGGGCGGGTTGGTTAATATATTACGTAGATAAATGGAATTCAGGCACAATTTTTATGTGGTAAACTGACGAGAGATTTAGTGTTTTCCTGCAAATTACTGCAGTCTAGGTTTTTTGCACACCCAATCCTGCCTGTCACAAAGTACATTTTACCCGCTCCTGCTCTTATGGCAGTGGGTCCTGCGGGATCCTAGTCCTGCTGCAGGGCTCTACTTCCTACCTTTTTATACATGTAACAAAATTTTGTGTTTTCCTGGAGTAAAAGGAGAATTTCTGTAATAACAATTAATCTTGACAGACCCAAAATGTGTCTTAAAATTTTTAATAATCCTCATTCTGAAAAAGCATTCATTTCTCAAAGTCAAGTGCTGAAACCTATGCATTAAAGAAACACATAAAGTACTTTACAAATCTTAAGTACATAGACCCCTATTCTGCAAAGCCTTGTGCTTGTGCTGAAAGTTAAGGTTGTGAGTAGACCCACTGGACTCAATAAATCTTTTCAGGATTGGGGCCTTAATTGTCACAATGACCTCCTGAAGGCAATCTGCTTTCCATCCTGCAGTATGAACCCTCTAACCCTAATAAACTAGATGCTAAAATTAGGCCCAAAATGAAAAAAAGGCCATTGATTTAACCAAAGGAACAAGATTGCCACCAGAAAAATAAACAAGTACTGTAGGATGTTTAGATTGTAAGTGTAAACAAAAGCCTGTTTGCTTTGTAAGTGAATACTTCAGACTGATTCTGCTCTTTGCTGTATTTGTGGCAAAAAAGATAAAATCAGTTTTAGCCACTAATGATTGTGACAATGGGGATCTGAATCCTTGTTTGTACTACTTCCCTCAATCTTGGTTTGTTTAGTTTGATTTTGTCAAGCAATCATTTTCAAATGGCCCATTAGTTCTATAGTGTGGTGTCAAGTCACTAACATCTTGCTCTGCAGGTTAAGGACTCTAAACAAAACAAATCTGGTTAGGTGGTTCATTTTATCTTCACTATCATAGTATATCAGGGTTGGAAGGTCATCTAGTCCAACCCCATCTGCTCAAAGCAGGACCAATCCCCAGACAGATTTTTGCCCCAGATCCCTAAATGGCCCCCTCAAGGATTGAGCTTACAACCCTGGGTTTAGCAGGCCAATGCTCAAACCAATGAGCTATCCCTCCCCCTACTATATCCTTCAAGTCATCAACACTAATCAGCCTTGCGGAGACTACAGATAAACTGGATAAAAGTTTTAAAATCAAGAAAACGAGCTTCAATAAGGCAAATGTAAAAGAGGTTCGTTAAAGAAGGTATAATGAAATTAGCCTTTATTTCACAAAGGTTTATCAGTAACATACTACAAAAAGATTTTAGAGTTATTATTTCAGTATCAATTTATTCTCCCCAACATTATCCATTATTATTGCAAATATAAACAAATGCTATATTGGGATATAGTACAAGGAGACTGCATTGTAAATCAAGTGAGATAATTCCACAGCTGTTACTGGTAGTTGGGCTGCTGTTGAGGTTGTGTCTAAAGTAAATTGTATATTATAAGACAAATCGGAGAGTGTTCAGAGCAATGAAATTGATGAAAGTTCTGGAAAAATAAGACTGACAGTGGAAGGCTGGCGGAGATGGGTGTGTTCAGACTGAGGGATAGGGTGACCAGATAATAGCTTCAAAATATCGGGACCGCTGCAGGGGGAGTGCCTTTTTAATTGTTACACTCACTGCGTCCAGGTCTTTGGCGGCACTCCAGCAGCGGGTCCTTCAGTCACTGATGGTCTTCGGCGGTATTTCAGCAGTGGGTAATAAATCTTGCCACCAAACAAAGAAGTACCCATCGCCGAAATGCCGCCGAAGACCATCAGCGAGCGAAGGACCTGCCGCTGAAATGCCGCCGAAGACACAGACGTGCCAGGTAAGTGTAACAATTGAAAAGGCATTTCCTCTGCCTCTCACTGCCATCTAAGCAAAAAAAAAAAAAAACACCAGGCCGCCGCACCCGAGACAAAATATCAGGACAAATGGTGTCCCAACCGTAGTTCGGTCAAGACGCAGGACAAACTGCTCAATATCAGGACAGTCCCGATTTTATCAGGACATCTGGTCACCCTACTGAGGGAAGGCATTACTGAGAAATAAAGGGACGTTACCAAGAGAACAAGGATCAGTTATCAATGAGGAGCCCAGGCCAGAACAAAACGTAATGAGCTTAAGTGGCAGTGGGGAAAAAATTATGGTTAAAATTAGGCAGTGGAACAAACTGTCAATGGTAGCTGCAGAATTGCCATTGTTTGAGGAAGCCAGGGCTATATTAGACACCTGTCTGTCAGAGATGATTTAGGAAGTCACTTAAATCAATCCTTCCACAATGCAAGGGCAGGACTGGGTGGTCTGCTTCTGTCCCAGAATCTGTATGACATTGTGCAGATGAAGAGTAACTGTCTTTTTATTTCTTCTTGCTTGTTAAATATCCTGTGAGTCATCGTACCGAGCAGCATTTATGGTACATGGAAATTCCGTCCTTACAAACAGTATATACAATTCTTGGTATCCTAATAAGGAGACGTGTGGAGAAAAGCATAGACAAAGACAGATCAGCGTGAGTCATGATCATGGTGCTTACAAAGCACCACAATAGAAGTAATTTATATACTCTTGTCTGCCTGCTCTGTAGTATATTTTCTAAGCTATTCAGTCCAAAATGTTAAGTGACTCTGGGATCACTGGATGCATTTTTGTTTGTATATGAGCTTTTTTTTAAGGTCCTAAAGAAGATGACATTTGATTCAGTAAATTACACTAATCTAATGTTTGCAATAAAGACATTGCTGATGTTCCTGTACTGTGCTCTCAATTATTTTGGACAGTAAACGTATCTTCAAAGTTTTATTTTAGGGAGCTGTTTGTGCTATGATCTGGCCTAAGGGGTGTCTCTATGCAGATTTCTAGTAGTTGGCCCCAGCAAAGATAAGAGTCTGTTACTTTGTCACCGTCAATAGCATTAGCTCTTTTTATCTCAAGATGGTAAAGACTCCTGCTTTGGGGCCCTGATTAAGGATGTGCTTTAGTCCTACTGGGACATGGGAAATAGCAATTTACACAGATGTGCTTTCCTGAATCATAGAGCTTGGTGCTTGATCTCTGTTAAAGACCACAGTGTCTGTGCTCTGTCCTGGTTTGTTGCAAGAATAATTATGCTATTTCAGGGTTTCCAGAGACTATAAAGGGAAAAGTGAAAGCTGGGACCATTGTCCTTGGAAAATAGGCTTTTTTAATTTCTAAACAAGAGTTGAACATGAAAATTACTTTAAGCAAGGAAGAAGTCTTTAGATACACACAATCAAGCCCTGTTAACTCCCTCTGTATCCAGCTACCATACTAATAAATATCAGAGAAATTAAGAATTGTCATGCTGAAAGTATATTCTTTTGTGCATCAAGTATATGGAATAGCACAAAGCCGAATGAAAAAGTAAAATAGGGATTAACCTAAGAATAGTTTATCAAATTTCCACTATGAGAACTGCTTTGTGTGGGAGAATAGGAAGCGGAGAAGAGAAACTCTCTTGTGGCTCACCACTGCACTCCCGTAACTTCCCGTGTGGTGGTCTCTGTGTGTTTGGAGAACCAGTGCCCTAAAGGGAAGATAGCAGGCATGAGTAGTTCCCATTGACTTCAGTGAGACCAGGATTGGGCCCAAGCGAGGAATTACGATGTTAGTCTTCACTTCTTAGCTAAACTGAGTAAGAATATTTTAATTGCATTGATATGAGGGAAGAACATGGTCAGGATTTTTTTGCCAGTAGCCATTTATAATACCGGTTCTTCAGCAGTTTTAGAAATGAAGAGGAACAAATGGATGAATTAGGATGTCACTGCCAGGATGAATTGAAGCGATAATGCTGCATTAAGTCAGCCTTCTGTTGCTTCTGGAGTGTGCAAATTTGCTCCCTCTAAAACTTCCCATCAAACATGTTGCACTGATATTGATGAAACCTGGATGTAGGGCTCCTGGAATGGGAAGGTTTCCCTCCATTCCCTGATGTAACCCCCTCCTTCCCCCATAAGAGCAGTAGTGCTCCTGGAGGTGGGTGTATCCCCATGAGGCACAGCAGCCCTCAGTAGCACAGAGGTACATTTCAGTCCCTCTGTGCTATGAATCAAGCCCACTATTCTCAGTTGTTGCATAACAAAATTATGCACATCATTCTCTTTAAGAGTTAGGAAGACAACTCTTATTTATTGTTTCATTAAATCCATGCGGCCAAACAGATTTTTCTTCATAAACATGAACTGGCCTGTTCGACCCACTCTGGTATGATTTAACCTGAAAAGTCTTTTAAGTTCCCCAGGAAAGTACTTGTGACTTAGATTAAATACAGCACAATTGAAAGCATTGTTATAAGCAAACATATAAAATCTCGAAAATCTGAATTTTTTTGATAGCCCATGAAAACAATTTAGGGGTGGGGAAATTGTGTATAGATTGTCATTTTTGAACCTATGGGGATGGCATGCTGTATGTAAGTTACATGGAATGTGTAAGTGGCACAGAATAGTTTGGGCAGATTTAGCTTTTGGAAGTTGTGTAAAGTAAATGCAGTGTTGTCAAGTTCTAAGAAAATCATGGAATTAGCTTAAAAATTAGACAAAAAAATAATACACTTGGAATTCCTTTTATTTACCTCTGGCTCTTGAGCCTCTAGGGTTCATATTTTCAGGCTTAGTTCTGTACCCATGAAGGCTAGAAACTTAATTTTTTTCCTTTTTTTCTTTTCTTTTTAAAAATGAAAGCTGGAATTCTGGCATAGGCACATGACTCCAGGGTCTGGAGCTTTACGACTCATGATAAAATGGTGAGAATTGGCAACATTGCCCACTGCGGTAGTAGGGCCGCAGGTAGGAAGGAACGGATGGTAATATAAACAACTAATAGGTGACTGTAAAAACAAAGTACTCTTACCGTCCCCAACATTTCTGGGGCTATATTCAGCCATGGCTAAGTCCCACTGACTTCTATGCAGATTTCACCCACTTACCCCAGGGCTGAAATTGAACTTTGCAGAATACCAAAGTGGTGACAGTTACACTCATATTCCCTCTGAATGCCAGATCAATGCAAAGTTGTGCTACTTTGCTTTTTACACCCCATGTCATTTATGCCATCACCAACAGCACTGTCAAATTTGGCTCATAGATTCAGGTGTTGGCAAACTACTACCTGTTCATTGAATATTCTTACCCTACCAGCCAATTGATTGTGATTTTTTTAGTGTTTTACACTAGCACTATACCCAACGTACAATATCATCTGGAGATTGAACTCTTGCTGGCAGTCCTGTACCCTGAACAAAACCCTGAATGAAAAGTGCAATTTCATTATACAGATTCCTTAGACTTCTGTTGTATTTCCCAAGAGCCAAGTCATATGACAAGTAAGGGTCAGCAAAGGGATACACGGATCGCCCTGCAGGAATCTGAATCCTTATGTTGCAGGACTCTGGTGTGGAGCTCCTGGCACCCAAACCTTTGGGATGGACTGTGAAGGGTGGGGAAGGTGAAGCCATATCTATGTGGATCCTTCAGCCAACCCTCCCACTCATGGAGGAAATGGGGCCACTGTATCCACAGAGGTCTAACAGAGGGGATTGTTCCTAAAAAAGGTCTCCTGCTTAGGTTGTGGCCTGGAAGGAGGATTTGTCCTTAAGCACACTGAATTGTGGTGAGAGCAATGTATCAGTGGAACTGGAGTCAGAGGGCCCGTGTTCCCTGGAGGGACTGTTATTGAGAGGATGTCCGTGGAACAGGGAATGCAGGGAGTTAGGCTGAGCGTAAATTCAGCCACATGGACAGAGCAGTTCACAGGGTTTAATAAAGTTCCATTGTTCAATTTAACATGCATTCACTTCCCTCCTTGTGAACAAAACTGGTGAAGCTTGCATTTAGAATCCAGAATATTTATATATTTTAAAAACGTGTATTAGGTTGTGTTGTTCTCTTCTACCCAGGGCCGCCCAGAGGATTCAGGGGGCCTGGGGCAAAGCAATTTCAGGGGCCCCTTCCATAAAAAAAAGTTGCAATTCTATAGAATGCTATATTCTCGTGGGGGGGGGCTGGGGCAAATTGCCCCACTTGCCCCCTCCCCCCCCACCCCGGGGCGGCCCTGCTTCTACCGTTGTTTCTCAACATCAACATAGTGCCCTGCCCATATGTATTGTCACTAATAGTGGTGAGTCGGTGTATAGCACTGTCACTGCACTCTTACGGATATGAGTGCTTCCAGCCATGTACAGTTGTTCCAATTAAGGCTCACTTTCTAATCTGACTGCAATATACACTTCTTGAATTGAATCCTAACCTCACATGTGCCTGCAGACATGGAAACTGATTGTATATTGTGTGGTAGAGATAATAGGGCCAAAGACAACATTTGGACACTAGCAACTGTGAGTAGTAAGGCCCAGATCCTCAAAGGTATTTAGGCATCTAA